>NC_084828.1:64991917-65294947 GCF_033115175.1 Lepus europaeus | reverse complement strand
TACTTACGTAATTTGTATTCCTTAAAAATTAAATACATAAATTTTTTAAAAAAGAAAAGTTCATTTCTTTGTGACAGAAAGCATTATAAATAATAACTGGAATAATAATTGATAACATTAATATGAGGTTTGTGTATGTGGAGGCAATGACAAGTTTGTAGGAAATTTTTTTTTTGTTTGTTATTTATGAAATAACAGCAGCTCTTCTTGTTTTGTTTTATTTTTTGGGTTTTTTTTTTGGGGGGGGACAGGCAGAGTTAGATAGTGAGAGAGACAGAGAGAAAGGTCTTCTTTCTGCTTCCTTTCGTTGATTCACCCCCCAAATGGCCACTATGGCCAGCACTGTGCTGATCTGAAGCCAGGAGCCAGGTGCTTCCTCCTGGTCTCCCATGTTGGTGAAAAGCCCAAGCAATTGGGCCATCCTCCACTGCCTTCCCGGGCCACAGCAGAGAGCTGGGCTGGAAGAGGAGCAACCAGGACAGAATCCGGTGCCCCAACCGGGACTAGAACCTGGGGTGCTGGCGCCACAGGTGGAGGATTAGCCTAGTGAGCCGTGGTGCCAGCCAGCAGTTCTTATTTAACAATGCTTCCCATGAACCTTGATATATAAAATAAACCTAGCTAATTTAACAGAGAAACAAAATACCTTGAAGTTTTCAAGGGAAACAATATGAACATAAATTTGTCTGCTATGACATGCATAATAATATTCTTTGTCTCTAACCCGGGAATCTTGTGTCTTCTGTCAGCACCTATGAACCTATGGCAGCTACATTGTCGGCTTATAAGTACAGTATAAACATTTGCCTCTTCATATTTTGTGTCAAATTTGGACAAAGCAAAGAAAGCTTGGAAATAAATTCAAAATATGAATCTGAAGAAGAAAGCAAGAATTTATGAAAATGTTCTTGAGTAATATTTTCAAATATTTTATAACCATTCTAGCATAAGTCTAGCCAATTCAAATAAATTCAAGAGAATTACAATAATTATTTTTAAACCAACCATGCTTTTAGGTTTGCATATCAGCTAAATATCAGACATAGCCTTCATTATTTTACTTTGTCTTAGGAAAAACATAAAATCATCAAAAGCTTTTTAGCTAGCAAGTGAAACTAACAGTTTCGGTGTTGTTTTAAAAAGGATAGGTGATAACAGCAAAAAGGAAGACCTTTCTCTCTATCTCTCTCTCTCACTATCCACTCTGCCTGTCAAAAAAAAAAAAGATAGGTGACAATAAAATACATTTGGTAATTATAGATTAGATTCTGAAGTAGAAGTAAAAAATATTATACTCTTAAGATATTAGTGGAGAAATTAGAAAGTTTGATCAAAGTCTGAACACTGTATGATAGTATTATACAGATTGTCCTTGATTTTACATCCCAATGAATCTGTTATAAGTTAAAAATATGAGTAGAAAATCCACTTAGTACACCAAACCTCCCAAACACCTTAACTTACCAACATGATATACTATGGAGTTTCAAAAGTTGTTCAGCCTCATGATCATATGCCTGGCTGGGAACCATGGTTCCCAGAATTGGGGGAGAGTATCATATTGCACATTGCCAACAAGAAAAAAAATCAAAATTCAAAGCAAAGCTTCTCTTGAATCCAACTGAGTTTTTCACCATTGTAAAATTAAAAAGTTGCAAGTAAATCATCTTAAATCAGGAACATATCTGTGTTAAAATTCTGATATCATTATCATAGTATGGTTATGTGAAATAGTTACTTTTTATATGCTGGGGCATTTACAGGCAAAGAAATATCATGTCTATAATTTACACTCAAATAGTTTCCTCCAAAAATATACAAATAGGAGGAAAGAGAGAGGAAGGGGCGAGGGACAAATATGGTAAAATGTTATTTGGAAAATCTATGTGAAAGGTGTAAGAAGGAACTTTATTTTTGATCCTTTTCTCCAAATCTAAAATTGTTTCAAAATTGAGCCTAGTATTACTTTGCAATCCAAGAAATTTTTTAAAGAGGACCATATAAAAAGTGAGGAAGGGGGCCAGCGCTGTGGCATAGAGGATAAAGCCACCGCCTGCAATGCTGACATCCCATATGGGCGCCAATTCAAGTCCCAGCTGCTCCACTTCCAATCCAGCTCTCTGCTATGCTCTGGGAAAGCAGAAGATGGCCCAAGTCTTTGGGCCCCTGTATCCACATGGGAGACCAGGAAGAGGATCCTGGCTCCTGACTTCGGATTGGTGCAGCTCCGGCCACTGCGGCCAATTGGGGAGTGAACCATCGGATGGAAGACCTCTCTCTCTCTCTCTATTTCTCTCTCTCTCTCTTTCTGCCTCTCCTCTCTCTGTGTAACTCTGACTTTCAAATAAATCTCTAAAGAAAAAAGAAAATGAAGAAAACACATGCTTACGTAATAAATATATCTTTTATTTTGGGATCAAACACACTATCACCTGATTTAGTTCACTTCTACTTTATCACTATCAGATGCAATCTAGTCATCTTATGTAAATTGTTATTATTCAGACACTCTGTAATAATATGTATATGTTATGAATGTACTATTCATTATAATTTCTAGCAGTTTCTGGGCTTATATCTAAAAAGAATAAAGGTTTTCCTTGCTCTTTCTCTAAATTTTCACTGGAGAATATCTTCCTGAATTTTATATTTCTGAGAATTTATTCCACTTTTTCATTAAATTTTTCTGGTCTTCTGTCAACAAAGCCATGATTCTTTTATTTCACATCCATGGCCCAATTTGATTTCTACACTTGAAACATTCCCATCTATTTTTCCACTTCTTTGTGCACCTCTGAAATTAATTAACTTTATATCTTTTGATTTTGCCCAGAATATTCCTATCTGCAGGCTTATTAGCCATTTCTTCACTCTATCACTGGGGAACATAATAATTATTAAATTATAACATAAAGTATGAAAAATTCTCTCTCTCCTCTCTCTCTCTCTTTCCTGCTCACCTCTGCCCTCCAAATAAATAAAATAATTTTTCATATATTAAACCAAGATCTCCTGGAGCTATGTGAGAGTCTCATTACTTGATCAATAAAAAAATTGTAATTAGTTATTTGTAGCTGTATTGAACCATTTTGAAAAACTGAGTGAGTTGTCTAAGATGTCCGAGGCAGGGAAAGCTCAGCTGGTATTTTCGAATCTTAATGGAGAATGCAGAAACCCTCAGGGGGCCTGCACTGTCAAGTCACTTTCAAAATAACACAGGAAATGTAAGTGTGGGCAAACTTTTATTTAAAAAAATGAAATTAATTTCCAACTCCCTCTTCTATGGAAGCAGTATTATCAAGAGGAAAAGAATAGGAGACTCTGATGTTCAAAAGTCTAGGGCTCATGTTTCTCTTAGAAATGATCCCTTAGAATCATTTGTATATTAATGGGATGCATTCACCCTTGAGGGTCAAGTCAACCTCAGACCATTAAAATTACCAAAGCAAAGAGACTTGACAATAGCCAAACAGATCATTAGGAAGGCATTTAAAGAAATCAGATAAGAGTGGTGTCTGCTGTATCAGTCACAAAATCAGATCATATTTATGAGCTAATATTCTGTCAGTAGTTAGCCATGTTAGCAAGGAAGCAAGCATTGTACTATATACACTGTTGCTAAGGGACAGAGAAAGAAAATGACATAGCACCAAGCAGGGTAGAACAAGTACAATTAAAATGAATGTTATATGCGGGCCAGTGCATGGACAGCATGAAAAGCATGGAATGATGTAGATGACCTTTTGCTCGATCTTTCAGTCCTACCATTTCTGATTCCATGGAACAGATGGTTTCTTTAAAAGAAATCTGAATTGATATGTTAAAATATGTCCTCTAGCCAACATTGATTTCTTTGTTTAAAAGTCCATACATAAAGGTGGCTCAAGAAAAGCCAATATGGGGGTCAGTGCTGTAGCACAAAGGATTAACCTCCTCCTGCAACTATGGCATCCCATTCAGGTGCCAGTTCAGAAGCTTGCTACTCCACTTCTGATCCAGCTCCCTGCTAATATGTCTGGGAAAGCAATAGAAGATGGCCCAATTTCATGGGCCCCTCTACCCACGTGAGAGACCTGGATGGAGTTCCAGGATCCTGGCTTCAGCCTGGCCCATTCTCAGCCCATTGCAGCCATTTGGGAAATGAACTAGTGGGTGGAAGATCTCTCTCTCTCTCTCTGGTCCTCTCTCTCTCTTTCTGTCTCTCTCTAACTCTGCCTATCAATATGGGTGAGTCCCAGGTAACCATTGAGACATACATATATGGTTACTACTAGTAAGTCTTCAGATAATTTACGGATAAAAAGTCACCATTGACAGTCATAGGGCAATTAGTAAAATAATAATTAAATAGAAAGAAAAAATAAGTCTTCAATACCAAGAGGAAAACAGCTGAATGCCTCAGATCTACATTTTTTTAGTTGTGTATTTTAGCCAAGAACCTATGCTAACCAGACAGCAGGAGGAAATTTTGAGGCAAGCAAACTCCTAATATGGGGTCTGCATTGTGGCATAGAGGTTAAGCTGCTTCCTGAGATGCCAGCATCCCATATAGGCACCGGTTTGAGTCCTGGTTACTCCACTTCCAATCCAGCTCCCTGCTAATGTGCCTGGGAAAGCAGCAAAGAATGGTACAAGTGCTTGGACCCCTGCACCCACATGGGAAATCTGAAAAAAGCTCCTGGCTTTGGTCTGGCACAGCCCTGACCATTGTGGCCATTTGGAAAATGAACCAGCAGATTGAAAATATCTGTCTCTGTTTCTGTCTCTCTCTGTCTTTCTCCCCCACCCCCATCAATCTGTGTCTGTGTCTGGCTGTCTGTCTCTCTCTCTAACTCTTTCAAATAAATCTTTTTAAAAAGAAAAATACCCTCCTAATAGGGACAGGAAAGTTACATTCAATCCCTGTTCTCAACTTATCTTCTTTATTTTTTTAGATTTATTTATTTATTATTTGAAAGTCAGAGTTACACAGAGAGGAGAAGCAGAGAGAGAGAGAGAGAGGTCTTCCATCTGATGGTTCATTCCCCAGTTGGCTGCAACAGCCAGAGCTGCATCAATCTGAAGCCAGGAGCCAGGAGTTTCTTCTGGGTCTCTCACATTGGAGCAGGGGCCCAAGGACTTGGGCCATCTTCCACTGGTTTCCCACGCCATAGCAGAGAGCTGGATCAGAAATGGAGCAGCCAGGTCTCGAACCAGCATCCATATGGGATGCTGGCGCTTCAGGCCAGGGCATTAACGAGCTGAGCCACAGCATCAGCCCTCAACTCATTTTCTATGCCTAGACAGTATTTGGCCAGAAAAATCCCACTGCTAGAACACTGTAAACAGAAATTTCCCATTTGTCATTCATTAATTAGAAACCAGTTCTTAAATTGCATAGAATTGATTAGTCACAAGAAAATTACCATTCGTGAAAGAAATTCTCTTCCTCTTTCTCTGTTTAGATCTTTTTTCATGTTGACCTTTGTTTTTAATTTTTTTTCTCCATTTGCTGCTTAAGTATTTCAAATTGCATGTCCTACATATTGCATGCCTCTAAAACTGAGCAATCCCAACCCAAAGGCTGCTCTTTATTAGTGTCAAACTGTTCTTGGAGGCTCTCCTTTCAGCCTCTCCCCAGGACCTAACTTACCACTTCAGACTGGTTTTCCACTCACCTGGACCAGGTGTTCCAGCTCAGAGGCAGATGTGAGTCTGGGCTGCATGACACACTGATGGGTGCAGACTGAGAATAAAGCAAGTCGATTAGAAAAATTGAGCCAAGGACTATGCTAATCACTTTCACACTGCATGTCATTTGGCTTTCACAACAATGCTGTGTAGTATTTAAGGATCATTTATATTATTTAATCTGAAGACAACTGTAGCTCAGAAGATAAGTAACTTCCCTCAGGTCATAGAGTTAGGGGATAAATAAAATTTCTCGATGTCAAACTGCATGTTTCACCTCAATAAGCTATTAATTTTCTCTGAAAGATTGGATATAGCTCCTTTTGATAGGTAGGTTGAAATCTAAACCTGTTTCCAGGAAGATGTTTCTGATTAACCAAGAGCCACTAACTATGTTATTTGATATCAATTCAAATGAATTCACTCCTCCCTACCATGGAAAACTTATGCATTCATCAATCTGATTCTTCTTCTTAGACTATAAATTACTCAAGAAAAAAATTGATTTAAGTATAATAACTTCTGTGCCCTTTGAGCAGAGTCCAGCCCAGTATAGCAGATGATTCAAGGTATAAAGAGAATGTCAGATTTTCTGGACGGGCATTTGGCACAGCAGTTAAGATGCTGCTTGGGAGACCCAAATTCCATATCAACTGCCTATCGCCCTCTCCATTCCAGCTTCCTGTTAATGTGCACTGTAGTAGTTGGCAGATAATACCTGTACCAAGAAGTACTTGGTCTCTGCCTACCACATGGGAGAATCCAGTTGAGATCCTGGCTCCTACCCATTTGAGGAGTGAAATCTCTCTCTCTCTCTCTCTCTCTCTCTCTCTCTCTCTCTCTGCCCCTCCCTCCCTCCCCTTTTCAAATAAATAACATTAATTAATTACTTAAGAAAAAGAATGCCAATTCCTGTGCAAGTGACTCCTTATATGTGTGCCCATTAGCCACAGAGATCATATTTTCATGTTGATTTCCACTGTAATTTCACATAAATATGTCTTCATTTTAATTACTGTATGATAGAAAGTTGATTCCTAATGCTTTAATTTTCTTTGCCCTGATTTCTTTGTCAAATGGTTAATGATGTGTAAAATAAGCAGATGTACTTTTACAGCTGGTTTCTAGAAGCAATCCCTTGGCCATTCAGTTCAGTGAGCTAAAGATCACTTTTAAAGAATCACCCAACTTCTTTTTTGCACAGTTTTTCTAACACAGCCTTTCATAAACCAGGGTGCTCCTGTGGTCTAGATAAAACTCAGCTCCGAGAAAGGATCACTTATCTTGTGAGCACAGAACTCAGTAGAAAATGAAAGAAAATGCAAAGCTTGAATTTACACAGAGTCTAAGAACAAACACTTCAGAAAATTAAATTCTATTTACCAGGCATTTCCACTCAAATGGCAGGTTTTGAGCTAGAAAAGTCACATCACAAAATTATATCTACTTGATACAGTTGGTTTAGAACAAAGCCAGTTAAACATGAAGGGGAAATGGTATGACACATTGACAACAGCAGAAGATTTGCCACATGTACCAAAGAAGTATGGGAGACACATTTTTAAGAAGAAAGGTAATAATCGAAAAACTACTTTTCTTCATTTAAAGCTGTCATAGTGGATGAAATTGGAAGAGATTTGGAGTTTGATTTTCTTTTTCCCATCCTAAATGAAAAACCAAACCTGTTATTGTAAAAGCCTAATTTACTGGAGTATGTTTTATTCCTATGCAACTTCCAGAATATTGAAAAGTCATTCATCTCCCCAGTCTCCAGCAGTGTACATTATTGAGCTGCTTCTCTCTTTTGCTGTGCTGTAGCAAACATATTTAAAGTATTGACATTTGCATTCTGATTATAAGTCTGACATGCAGCTTCATACTGATAACTCAACTCATTATGGCTTTTGTTTTTTTCCTCAGCATCCAATACTGTTCAAGCTTGTGACTGTCAGGATGCTTCAAAAGAAAGTACCTCCTAATTTCATATAGCATAAATCTAAAAGAACACATTCTTAGCATTTCATATTTGTAAATACACATTTCAAGAAGATATATTTTTAATAATATTAAGATCACCTTTGGCAAAGAAAAGAGAAGAATCAATAAATTTGATGCATTTTAAGTGTTCTTCTTTGTCCTTGATCTTTATGGAGCCATTTCATCAAACATTTGCTCTCTCAACCAAAGATAAGTGGACATAAACATAGTACCCAACACTCATTGCTTCATAATAGCTTCCAATCTGGGAGCCTTTCTGAACTCTGCCTATAATCAGAGACCTTATCTCAAACCTAAGTCAAAGTTTGTTTCATACTATCATATTGTAAAATAGCATTCACTAGACATTTTTTGCCAATTCATTTATTAATAGCCGTGTTTTCTGGGGGTTAGAATTGTAGTACATGAGGGTAAGCTGCTGCCTGCAATCTCAGCATCCCACTTGAGCACTAGTTTGAGCCTAGGCTGCTCCTCTTTGGGTCTAGCTCTCCTGATGTACCTGAGAATGCAGCTGAACTGCTTGGGCCCCTGATGCCCACATGGGAGACCTGGATGGAGTTCCAGGCTCCCAGCTTCAGCCTGACAGCCTCAGCCTTTGCAGTCGTTTAGGGAGTGAACCAGCTGATAGAAGACATCCGTGTGTGTATGTGTATGTGTGTGGGGGGGGGGGGGGAGTGTTTGTGTCCCTCTCTCTTGATACTTATTTCAAATACATAAAATAAATCTGATTTTTAAAAATTCATATTTTCTATAGAAGACATAATCTTAATAAATTAAACAGAACAAAGGAGAATATGTGTGTGTTTGTGTGTGTGTAAAGCTTGATTTCCCCAACACATAATCAAGCCTACTTATCCATATACTCCAAGACCAAAAGAAAAACAGACATAAATACAATGTAGCATCACAGGAAGGTGGTGAAGCCAGGAATAAGCGGTAATTCTCAGTCTTACATTCATGGCTAGTGCTATACATGACCTCATCACTCCAACTTAGGTTCTACACCTATGAAATATGTCTGAGCACTTTATTAAAATCTATATTTACAAACAATATGGAGATCCTAGAAAAAAAATCTGTTGACAAGGGCTACAAAATGTTATTAATAGACATGTCCCTCACAAAAGTCCATTTCCAAATATTCAACAGTCCCAGGGATGCATTTCTTCTTTCTCCACAGTATAAGTAAATCAGGAGCGTTGCCAGTTCAGAACACTGGACATGGATTACTCCCCTAAACTTGATGGTTTATTCTGACTTTTTTTATTTTATAACCTATGCTCTATATTCTTTTTCTTGCCTACAATTTCAAGCAGCTACCTGTGAATCAAGACTAAAAGCCTTGACTTTTTTGTCAAGGACTATCACATCTCTAAGATGTGTGCTGTCTTAGATATCAAGGGATGATTCTCCCCTGATGACTAAAGAAGCTGTAACCTCTGGAGAGCTGAACACCATCACATCCACACACATGTCTACAGCAGTCAGGACTGGACTAGACAAAGTTAGTAGGCAAGAACTCAATCTGGGTTTCCAACATTTGTGTAAGGGACCCAAATACCTGATCCATCACCTGCCACCTCTCACAGTGTGCATCAGCAGAAACCTGGAATAGGTAGCAGAGTCCAGTCTTGAATCCAGATGCTCTGATATGACACACAGGCAACCCAAGCAGTGCTCTAACTTCTGCACCAAACTTTCATTCCTTAACTATTTTAGAAAGGACAATTTGGGGCTGGTGCTGTGGCTTAGTAGGTAAAGCCACCACCTGCAAAGTAAGCATCCCATGTGAACACCGGTTTGAGTCCTGGCTGCTCCACTTATGATCCAGCTCCCTGATAATGCACCTGGGAAAGCAGTTGAAGATGGCCCAAGTGCTTGAGTTCCTGTACCCATGTGGGAGACCTGGATGAAGTTCCTGGTTCCTGACTTCAGACTGACTCAGCATGGTTGTCGTGGCCATTTGGAGAGTGAATCAGCAAATTTGTAAGAGTACTTCAAACAGTTCGTGGGAAATGTACATTATCTTTTTTTTTATTTTTCTCCCCAAAGAAATATTTTATTTAAGGAATACAGATTTCATGCATTTCATAAATACAACTTTAGGAATATAGTGATTCTTCCCCCTCTACCCAGCCTCCCCCCAACTCTGCCACTCCTCCTCCACCTCCCTCTCCTATTTCTCTTCAACAAATGGTGCTGGCAAACCTGGATGTATGTATATGGAAAAGAATGAAATTAGATTCATATCTCACACCATATACAAAACAAGATGAATCAAAGACCTAAGTTTAAGACCTGAGACTAAGAAGTTCTTGGGAGAAAATGTGAAGGAAACACCCTAAGACATTGGCATAGGGGATGATTTCTTGGACAAGACCCTCAATGCATAGGCACAAAGGCAAAACTAAACAAATGGGATTATATTGAACTCAGAAGCTTCTACACAGGAAAAAATGATCAATAGAATGAAGAGACATCCAACAGAATGAGAAAAAATTGTTTGAAATCATCAATCTGACAAAGGATTAATATCTCAAATATACCAGCAACTTTAAAAAAATTCAACAGGGGACAGCACTGTGGCACATCAGGTTAAGGCCCCAGCCTGCAGTGCCGGCTTCCCATATGGTGCCACTTCGAGTACTGGCTATGCACACTAATGCTATCAATAGCTGTTAAATGCACTAAGTAAATTTCTGATGAGAAAAAGCATTGTGGAGCCAGCACTGTGGCACCAGCATCCTATATTGGTACCAGTTCAACTCCCCACTGTTCCGCTTCTGATCCAGTTCTCCGCTAATGTACCTCGGAAAGCAGCAGACAATAGCCCAGGTCCTTGGAACCCTGCACCCATGTGGGAGACCTGGAAGCTCCTTGTTCTTGGCTTTGGATTGGCTCAGCTCCAGTCATTGCAGCCATTTAGGAGTGAACCAACAGATGGAAGACCTCTCTTTCTCAGTGTCTCCACTTCTCTCTGTAACTCTATCTTTTGTTTTTGTTTGTTTGTTTGTTTGTTTAATTTTTGACAGGCAGAGTGGACAGTGAGAGAGAGAGACAGAGAGAAAGGTCTTCCTTTGCCGTTGGTTCACCCTCCAATGGCTGCCGCTGCCGGTGTGCTGCGACCGGCGCACCGTGCTGATCCGAAGGCAGGAGCCAGGTGCTTCTCCTGGTGTCCCATGGGGTGCAGGCCCCAAGCACTTGGGCCATCCTCCACTGCACTCCGGGCCATAGCAGAGAGCTGGCCTGGAAGAGGGGAAACCGGGACAGAATCCGGCGCCCCGACGTGGACTAGAACCTGGTGTGCCGGCGCCGCTAGGCAGAGGATTAGCCTATTGAGCCACAGCGTCGGCCCAACTCTATCTTTTGAATAAATAAAATAAATTTTCAAATGTGCAAGGGACTTCAATAGACAGTTCTCAAAGCAAATGGTCAATAAACATATGAAAAAAAATGTTCAATATCACTAGCCATCAGGGAAATTCAAATAAAAACTACAATGAGATATCATGTCACTCCTGTCAGAATGGTTAAAGTCCAAAATACAGAGTATACCAAATACTGGGAAGGATGTGGAGAAAGGGGAACACTTATACACTGTTAGTGAGAATGTAAATTAGGGCAGGCACTGTGGAAAACAGTATGGAGATTTCTTTTTAAAAACTAAGAATAGGCTTGCCATCATAAAATGTATAAAGTTTGTATTCCTTAAGTAAAAGGTTTCTGTGAAAAATAAATAAATAATTATGTTGGAGATAAAGAGAAAAGAAATAGACTTGCCATATGCAATAGCAATCCCACTATTGGGCATTTACCCAAAAGACATGAATATGTTGTATGAAAGACATATTTGCACCACCATGTCTATAGCAGCACTGTCCAAAATAGCCAAAATTTTGAATCAACCAAGGTGCCCATCATCAGATGAATAGATACATAAAATATTGTATATAAACACAATGGAATACTATTCAACTGTGTTTAAAAAAAAAAGAGTGAAATTTTACCATTTGCATCAAAATGGATGCAATTGGAGGACATCATGTTAAGTGAAATAAACCAGACACAGAAAGACAAATACCACATGTACTTTCTCATATGTGGGAGCTAAGCATATAAAATAAAAAGAGAGAAAAAACATTAAAAAAATGCCTGTGACTCTGGCCTCAGAATCAGCCCTTAAGGCATTTGGATCTGGTTGAAGAGCCCATGAGAGTATTTAGGCATGGAAAGCCAAGACACTCTGGCAAAAAAAAAAAACCACCTAAATGAAAGATCTCTGTGAGTGAGATCCCAGTAGAAAGAACGGGGCCATCAAAGAAGGAGGTACCTTTCTCTGAAGGGAGGAGTGAACCTCCACTTTGACTATGACCTTGTCTAAATAAGATCAAAGTCTGCAAACTCAAAAGGCTTCCATAGCCTTGGCAACTCATGACAAGAGCATAGGGAGATTACTGACGCCATAAACAAGAGTGTCAAATTGTTAAGTCAACAACACTGGTCACTGTGCACTTACTCCCCATGTAGGATCTCTGTCCTTAATGTGCTGTACATTGTGATTTAATGCTATAACTAGTACTCAAACAGTATTTTACACTTTGGGTTTCCATGTGGGTGCAAACTGTTGAAATCTTTACTTAATATATACTAAATTGATCTTCTGTATATAAAGATAATTGAAAATGAATGTTGATATGAATGGAATAGAAAAGGGAGTGGGAGTTGGGAGGGTTGCGGGCGGGAGAAAAGTTATGGGGAGGAAAAAGCCATTGTAATCTGTAAACTGTATTTTGGAAATTTATATTTCCTAAATAAAAGTTTTAAAAAAATACCTGTGTATATCAGTATTCCTGTAAACATAGTTCTGTAAGACTTTGTTTTACATCTTTGTTAAACCAATGGTTAAGAATGCTATCTTATTGTAGTTTTAGTGAGATGTGATTACTATGAATTTACTGTATATGGGTGAAATGGTAATTTTTCCATTAAATTTTTTTAACATTTAGATTCTGTTTATTAATCGTTTATCTGTTGCATATTTACAAATATTTTTTCCCATTCTGTCGGTTGCCTCTTTACTTTCCTGACTGTTTCTTTTACCGTACAGAAACTTCTCCACTTGATTTAATCCCAATTGCTAATTTTGGCTGTGACTGCCTGTGCCTCTGGCGACTTTTCCAAGAAGTCTTTGCCAGTACCTATATCTTTCAGGGTTTCTCCAATGTTCTCTAATAATTTCATGGTGTCCGCTCATAGATTTAGACCTTTAATCCATATTGAGTGGATGTTCGTGATAGGTGTAAGGTAGGGGTCTTGCTTCATGCTTCTGCACGTGGAAATCCAGTTTTCCCAGCACCATTTATTGAATAGGCTATCCTTATTCCAGGAATTGGTTTTAGATCCTTGATCAAATATAAGTCAGATGCAGATGTTTGGGTTGATTTCTGGTGTTTCTATTCTGTTCCATTGGTCTACCATCTGTTTCTATACCAGTATCATACTGTTTTGATAACAACTGCCCTGTAGTATGTCCTGAAGTCTGGTATTGTGATGCCTCCGGCTTTGTTTTTGTTGTACAAGATTGCTTTGGCTATTCGAGGTCTTCTGTGTCTCCATATGGATTTCAGCATCATTTTTTCCAGATCTGAGAAGAATGCCTTTGGTATTTTGATTGGTATCACATTGAATCCATAAATTGCTTTTGGGAGAATGGACATTTTGATGATATTGATTCTTCCAATCCATGAGCATGGAAGATTTCTCCATTTTTTGGTATCTTCTTCTATTTCTTTTTCTAAGGTTTTGTAGTTTTCATCGTAGAGATCTTTAACATCCTTTGTTAAGTTTATTCCAAGGTATTTGATTGTTTTTGTAGCTATTGTGAATGGGATTGATCTTAGAAGTTCTTCCTCAGTGATGGCATTGCCTGTGTATACAAAGGCTGTTGATTTTTGTGCATTGATTTTATATCCTGCTACTTTGCCAAACTCTTCGATGAGTTCCAATAGTCTCGTAGTAGAGTTCTTTGGGTCCCCTAAGTAAAGAATCAAATCGTCTGCAAAGAGGGATAATTTGACTTCCTCCTTCCCAATTTTTATCCCTTTAATTTCTTTTTCTTGCCTAATGGCTCTGGCCAAAACTTCCAGAACTATATTGAATAGCAGTGGTGAGAGTGGGCATCCCTGTCTGGTACCAGATCTCAGTGGAAATGCTTCCAACTTTTCCCCATTCAATAGGATGTTGGCCGTGGGTTTTTCATAAATTGTTTTCATTGTATTGAGGAATGTTGCTTCTATACCCAATTTGCTTAGAGTTTTCATTATGAAAGGGTGTTGAGTTTTATCAAATGCTTTCTCTGCATCTATTGAGAGAATCATATGGTTTTTCTTCTGCAGTCTGTTAATGTAGTGTATTACGTTGATTATTTTGCGAACATTGAACCATCCCTACATACCAGGGATAAAACCCATTTGGTCTGGGTGGATAATCTTTCTGATGTGTTGTTGTATTCTATTGGCCAGAATTTTATTGAGAATTTTTCAATCTATGTTCATCAGGGATATTGGTCTGTAATTCTTTCAATGCTGCATCTTTCTCTGCTTAGGGATTAAGGTGATGCGGGCTTCATAGAAAGAATTTGGGAGGATTCCCTCTTTTTCAATTGTTCTGAATAGTTTGAGGAGAATTGGAGTTAGTTCTTCTCTAAATGTCTGGTAGAACTCAGCAGTGAATCCATCTGGTCCTGGGCTTTTTTTGTTGGGAGGGCCTTTATTACTGTTTCAATTTCTGTTTCAGTTATGGGTCTATTTAGGTCTTCTATGTCTTCCTGGTTCAATTTAGGTAGGTTACATGTGTCCAGGAATCTGTCCATTTCTGATAGATTTCCCTGTTTGCTGGCATACAACTCTTTGTAGTAATTTCTTATGATTCTTTTTATTTCTGTGGTGTCTGTTGTTACGTTTCCTTTTTCATCTCTGATTTTATTGATTTGGGTCTTTTCTTTTTTTAGTTAGTTGGTCCAATGGTGTGCCAATTTTATTTATTTTTTCAAAAAAACCCAGCTCTTTGTTTGGTTGATCTTCTGTACTATTGTATTGGAGTCTAAGTCTCCCTTTAAGTCCCTTAAAATATCTTTTAAACAAACAGTTGCACTGTAATTAGGTGCATATACATTGATAATACTTACATCTTCCTGTTGAATTGATCCCTTAATCATTATATAGTGCCCCTCTTTGTCTCTCTTAACAGTTTTTGTGTTAAAGTTTATTTTGTCTGATATTGATATGGCTACGCCAGTCTTTTTTGGTTTCTGCTGACATGCAATATCGCTTTCCAACGTTTCACTTTCAGTCTGCATGCATCTTTGTTGGAAAGATGTGTTTCACGTAAGCAGCAAATAGATGAGTATACTTTCCTGTGCTCTGTTTTCTAAGTCCGATATTCTCTCTTCTGCTTCACTCATTCTGTTTTTAAGGCTCTCTAATGTGTTTGTCATTTGATCTATTGAGTTCTTCATTTCATTTTGATTTCTCTTCACTATCACCCTTTCATGTTCTACTAGTTTCTTCATTTCATTTTGATTCCTCCTTAAGATTTCATTTTCATGAGAGAGATTTTCTATCCTGTCCAACAAGGATTTCTGTAGTTCATGAATTTGTTTTTGAGAATTTCCTAATGTTCTTATCATAACTTTTTTTATTTTTTTAAATGAACTGCACGGGAAGTCAAAGCCAAAATTAACATTTGGAATTCCATCAAATTGAGAAGTTTCTGTACTTCAAAAGAAACAGTCAGGAAAGTGAAAAGGCAACCGACAGAATGGGAAAAAATATTTGCAAACTATGCTACAGATAAAGGGTTGATAACCAGAATCTACAAAAAAATCAAGAAAATCCACAACATCAAGACAAACAAACCACTTAAGAGACCACAAAGACCTCAACAGACATCTTTCCAAAGAGGAAATCCAAATGGCCAACAGACACATGAAAAAATGTTCAAGATCATTAGCAATCAGAGAAATGCAAATCAAAACCACAATGAGGTTTCACCTCACCCCGGCGAGAATGGCTCACATTCAGAAATTTACCAACAATAGATGCTGGAGAGGATGTGGGGAAAAAGGGACACTAACCCACTGTTGGTGGGAATGCAAACTGGTTAAGCCACTATGGAAGTCAGTCTGGAGATTCCTCAGAAACCTGAACATAACCCTACCATACAACCCAGCCATCCCACTCCTTGGAATCTACCCAAAGGAAATTAAATTGGCAAACAAAAAAGCCGTCTGCATAATAATTTTTGGTTTGCTTGTTTGTTTGTTTGACAGGCAGAGTGGACAGTGAGAGAGAGAGACAGAGAGAAAGGTCTTCCTTTTTCCATTGGTTCACCCTCAAATGGCCGCCACAGCCAGCGCACTGTGGCCGGCGAACCACGCTGATCCGATGGCAGGAGCCAGGTTCTTATCCTGGTCTCCCATGGGGTGCAGGGCCCAAGGATTTGGGCCATCCTCCACTGCACTCCCAGGCCACAGCAGAGAACTGGCCTGGAAGAGGGGCAACCGGGACAGAATCTGGCACCCCGACCTGGACTAGAACCTGAGGTGCCGGCACCGCAAGGCAGAGGATTAGCCTATTGAGCCGCGGCGCCGGCCTGCACATTAATGTTTATTGCAGCTCAATTCACAATAGCTAAGACCTGAAACCAACCCAAATGCCCATCAACAGTAGACTGGATAAAGAAATTATGGGACATGTACTCTATAGAATACTATACAGCAGTCAAAAACAATGAAACCCGGTCATTTGCAACAAGATGGAGGAATCTGGAAAACATCATTCTGAGTGAATTAAGCCAGTCCCCAAGGGACAAATATCATATGTTCTCCCTGATCGGTGACAACTAACTGAGCACTAAAGGGGAAACCTGTTGAAGTGAAATGGACACTATGAGAAACAGTGACTTAATCAGCTCTTGTGCTGACTGTTGATGTACAATGTAATATTTTATCCATTTTAGTATTTTTTTGTCCTAGTACAATTGGTTGAACTCTGTAATTAACACACAATTATTCTTAGGTGTTTAAATTTTAACTGAAAAGTGACCCCTGTTAGGAATTTGGAAAACATTATGCTGAGTGAAATAAGCCAGTCCCAGAGGGACAAATATCATATGTTCTCCCTGATTGGTGACAACTAACTGAGCACCAAAAAGGAAACCTATTAAAGTGAAATGAACACTATGAGAAATGGTGACTTGATCAGCCCTTGCCCTGACTGTTGATGAACAACTTAATATGTTATCCCTCTTAGTTTTTTTGTTTGTTTGTTTCTTTTACTTAATACTTTTGGTTGAATACTTTAATCAATACACAGTTATTATTAAGTGTTGAAACTTCACTGAAAAGTGATCGCTGTTAAATATAAGAGTGGGAATAAGAGAGGGAAGAGATGTACAATTTGCAACATGCTCAAGCTGACTTGCCCCAAACGGTAGAGTCAGAAACATACCAGGGGATTCCAATTCAATCCCATCAAGGTGGCATGTACCAATGCCATCTCGCTAGTCCATGTGATCAATTTCTGTTCACAATTGATTATAATGATAGGACTAAGAGCCAAAGGGATCACATAAACAAGACTTGTGTCTGAAAATACTAACTTATAGAATAAAAAAGGGAGAGAAGGATCCATCATGGGAAGCGAGATACACAGCAGATGCATAGAATGGCAGATGTCCTAAACAGCACTCTGGCCTCAGAATCAGCACTTAAGGTATGCAGATCTGGCTGAAAAGCCCATGAGAGTATTTCAGGCATGGAAATCCAAGATACTCTGGCAAAAAAAAAAAATGACCTAAATGAAAAATCTGCACAAGAGAGATCCCAGTGGAAAGAACAGGTCATCAAAGAAGGAGGTACCTTTCTCTGAAGGGAGGAGAGAACTTCCACTTTGGCTATGACCTTGTCTAAATAAGATTGGAGTTGGAGAACTCAAGAGGCTTCCATAGCCTTGGCAACTCGTGATAAGAACCTAGGGTGATTACTGATGCCATAAACAAGAGTGTCAATTTGTTAAGTCAACAACAGGAATCACTATGCACTTACTCCTCATGTAGGATATCTGTCCTTAATGTGCTATACATTGTGATTTAATGCTATAACTAGTACTCAAACAGTATTTTTCACTCTGTGTTTCTATGTGGGTGCAAACTGTTGAAATCTTTACTTAATATATGCTAAACTGATCTTCTTTATATAAAGAGAATTGAAAATGAATCTTGATGTGAGTGGATGGGGAGAGGGAGCGGGAAATAGGAGGGTTGTGGGTGGGAGGGAAGTTATGGGGGGGAAGCCATTGTAATCCATAAGCTGTACTTTGGAAATTTATATTCATTAAATAAAAGTTAAAAAAAAGATTTATTTATTTATTTGAAAGTCAGAGTTACACAAAGAGAGGAGAGGCAGAGAGAGAAAAAGTCCTCCATCCGATGGTTCACTCCCCAAATGGCCTTTGCCGGAGCTGTGCCTATCCGAAGCCAGTAGCCAGGAGCCTCCTCCAGATCTCCCACATGGGTACAGGGGCACTAGGACCTGGACCATCCTCCACTGCTCTCCTGGGCCATCGCAGAGAGCTGGACAGGATGTGGAGCATCCAGGTCTTGAACCAGTGCCCATATGGGATGCTGGCACTTCAGGCCAGGGCGTTAACCCACTGTGCCACAGCGCCAGCCCCAAATTTTTTGAAATATGTGTCTTGCATTTCTTCTATCTTATCATCTTCATAATCTTGAATTGGGGTTTCTTGTTCATTTGGCAGCATCATAATGTCTTCCTTGTTCTTGTTTCCTCAGTTTCTGGGTTTGTTGCTTGGTATTGTGGAGATATTCTTTGGTTTCTTATTATTTTTTTTCCTCGCTGTGGTGGTTTTTCTCATTATACTATGACTCTAGATTAAGTAGACTGTCTGCTTTTGATGGATCCTTAGAGGCTTGTGATGGGTGTGGTCAGAG
Organism: Lepus europaeus; assembly: GCF_033115175.1. NCBI lineage: Eukaryota > Metazoa > Chordata > Mammalia > Lagomorpha > Leporidae > Lepus > Lepus europaeus. The sequence goes on along the minus strand of NC_084828.1, from coordinate 65,276,269 downwards.
AGCCCTGATCAGTTCTTCAGGGTTAAGGGTGTGCCAAAGGTGACACATCCAGGTTAGGCATAGTAAATCTTCTCTCTCTCTCTCTCTCTCTCTCTCTCTCTCTCTCTCTCTCTCTCTCTCCCTCTTTTATTCAGAACAGAAGTAATTCTACACAAGTGAGCAAAATGAAGGCAGTCAGTGTGTGAGCTCTGGCCCCTGCTCTGTCCCAAGGACCACACAAAGAATCTGTGCAGTCCTCAGTGTAAGCTCAAATTAGCCTGTAACCCTGCACTGGGTTGCCTACGTTGCCAGTTTGTGGTGTCTCAGGCACTCCGTGAGTTCCCCCACACACCCTCAGTTTTGTTTTGTTTTGTTTTTTTTCACAGTCTCAGTTCATTAGCTCCACACATTCACTGGGTCTTAACCTGCTGTTATTTCTCCCCACCAGAGTCAGGTTTTTCTGCTTGGCTGAGGGTGGGCGCAGCCCAGAGGTGGCACAGCTTTTACATATGTCCAAAATGGCTCCTGCTCTTTGTCTTGCTCACTTTTGTAAGATGAGTGGACATAGAGAATCATGTCCATACTGGTCATTTTTCTTTTTTTCTTTTTTTTTTTTCTTTCCTCTAGTTAGCCTGGTGAACTTCCCTCACCAGGCTTCAAGCCTTGTTCCCTCTAGGCTCTTCCTGCCATTTCCCCGCCAGTGTCTCAGGCTACTGAGGTTTTGCCTCACCTCCCTTTCCAGCACAAGTTTATAGACTTGACGGCTGGGATCCCAAGCTGTGAGCGCCCATGCCCTCCTCGTGGGTCCACCATGTCCCACTAGTTCTGGAAGAGTTTCCTCTGTAGTTTTTTCCCTAACTCTTCCCTGAAATTACAGGATCTCCACTTTTATTAAACCATCTTTTCCCAGACTATCAGTGTGCTTACTCCATATTATGCCATCTTGGAGGAAGCCTCTCCATTCAACTTTTTAATAGTCATTGTGTATATTCCCACTAAACAAGGGACTTTTTTTCTTTTTTACTTGTTAAATTTCTTATTCAGTGAAGCATTAAGCCTTTTTACTGTAATGTAAATTTGAAATGTTATCTCAAAAACTAAAAAAATAAAGGGAGAGTGTGAGAGAAAAAAGGGAGAGACAGATTGGGAGGGATAGAGGAAGGGAATATCATTATATTCTAAAATTTTATCTGTAAACTATATAGAATTTGTTAAAAGCTAACTAAAATTTAGAAAATAAAATTTATAAAGTAAAAGAGAAAAAATAAAGGAAAATATAATAGGGGCCAGCATTGTGTCATAGTCCATTAAGCTGCTGCTTACTATGCCAATATCCCTTACTGTTGCTGGTTCGAGTCTCGGCTGCTCGACTTCCAATCTAGCTCCCTGCTGCCTGGGAAAAGAAGCAGCAGATTACTCAAGTGCTTGGGCACATGCCACCCATGTGGGAGATCCAGAAGGAGTTCCTTGTTTTGGCCTGGCCTAATTCTGGCCATTGCAGCCACCTGGGGAGTGAACTAGGGGACAGAAGCTTTCTCTATCTCTTTCTCTCTCTCTCTCTCTCTCTCACTCAATCTCTCCCTCTCTTTGTGTAACTCTTTTTCAAATCAAAAATAAATCTTTTTTTAAAAAGAAAATATAATAACTACTTAACTTTATATACAATTTGTGACTTTTTCACTAATACTTAGAAAATATAATTACTGGCACTCCCTTGACTTGCATCCTCTGGTCTGCTTTAACACAAACCAGGAGGAAAAGAAAGCTAGGCATCAGAAGCAATGGGTGGCAGGCCTATTAATGGCTGATCTGTACGGTGATCTGCCCTCAAGGAGACCCAACAGGCCAGTCCACTGCAGTGGCTTTCAATGTGGTAAGTCTGGGCTTCAGCAGAAGTCAGCTTGTGAAGAGCCCTGGCAGCTCTGCCAAGAGTTGGATCACTGGAAATGGACCTGCCCTGGAGTCGAAGGATGCCCAGGTCAGAGCCACAGATCTTATTGGCTCCAAGCTGAAAAGCCCTTCACTCAGCCCAACTTCCAAAGGGACCACTGCAGCTGAGGGGATGGTCAAGTAGGGTCAGCAACATTGCAGGCAGAACTGTAAATTTCTTGTTAGAGATGCCACATGCCTTTACCTGGCCAGCTCTCCTCCCAGGCCAGCCAAGTAATGAAAGTCAACAGAGTGCCCTCCCCTAGGAGGTTCACACCTCCCTTAGGATATGCCCCTTGTGAAGAGATAGATAGGTCTGGGCCTCTTAACTTACAAGGCCTAAAGCCCACCAGATTATTATCAAGCCCCTTCTATCAGGTTCTATTTGCCTCTCAATCAGAAAACTTAATTGTAGCTTAGACAGCACCTTTCTTAGCTCCTCTAATAATGACTCTGTCCTTTGTTCTAGACCCTGTCTAGTGCACTTGGGCCTCATTCCTTTGTAATCATAACCTCTACTCTACCACCAATGGCTCTACTCCCAACCTGTGTGTACTGATGGTCCTCTTCCCCACTTAATGCTGTATAATTGTTCAGACCTGGTTAAGGCCACTCTTAGGATCATTGGTTACTATCCTCACCCTGTCTTTTATAACCTTGTCTAAATATGATCAGAGTCAGGGAACTTGGAAGGCTTCCATAGCCTTGGCAACTCATGACGACAGCCTAGGGTGGTTACTGGTACCATAAACTAGAGTGTCAATTTGTTGGGTCAACAACAGGAGCCACTGTGCGCTTGCTCCTGATGTGGGATCTCTGTCCTTAATGTACTGTACATTTTGATTTAATGCTATAACTAGTACTCAAACAGTATGTTTCACTTTGTGTTTCTATGTGGGTGCAAACTGTTGAAATCTTTACTTAATGTATACTAAATTGATCTTCTGTATATAAAGAGAATTGAAAATGAATCTTAATGTGAATGGAAGGGGAGAGGGAGCGGGAGAGGGGAGGGTTGCGGGTGGGAGGGAAATTATGGGAAGGGGAAGCCATTGTAATCCATAAGCTGTATACTGGAAATTTATATTCATTAAATAAAAGTTAAAAGAAAAAAGAAAATATAATTACTGAGTTGAGATTATTGGATAAGTCTACTTAAATATTAAAATGCTAGATTTCTGTGCTATTTCACTCAACTGAAGCCATAGCTATTAACAGTTAGTATTTGGGGTATGCATTTAAGGCACCACTTGGGATGCCCACATTTCATAAACAAGTGCCTAGGATTCCCAATCACAGTTTCCTACTAATGTCCAACTTAGGAAACAGCAGGTAATGGCTCAAGAACATGGGTCTCTGCCTCACACATGGGAAACTCAGATTGAGTTCCCTACCCCTGGATTTGACCTAGCATAGACACCTTCAGCTACTGCGGGTACTTGGGGAGTAAACTAGCAGGTGGAAGTTCTCTTTTTCTATCTGTCTATCCCTGTGTCTTTGCCTTTAAAAGAAATAAAAACAAATAAATAGAATAGGATGTTTTATTACCTAAAATTTTAGAATTAAATTTATTATAAATTTGAAATGCTTTACAATCAGGAAAATTTCAAAATCTTCAAGGTCAGAAAATTAGAGACTATGTTGTAATATGTTGTAAATTAATCACAAATTTATTATTCTGACAAAAATACATACTAAAATTTACTTTTGAGAGTTTTACTCAGTATGGCATTGTGGTGCAGGAGGTTAAGTTATTGCTTGGGATTCAACTAATAGAAATCACACACAAACAAGTATAAGTGCAGTGTTGCCTTATCCATAGTTTGGCTTTCCATGGTTTCAGTTATCTTCAGTCTAAAAATGCTAAAGATATTTTGAGAAAGAGATATCACATGTTTATTATGGTATTTTGATATAACTCTTATATTTTATTGTTAATTATTATTATTAAATTCTTACTATACATAACTTTAAATGAAATTTTATCATATGTATGTAGGTACAGGAAAAAATAAAGTGTTTATAGGGTTTGTTACTATCCATGGTTTCAGGCATCCACTGGGGTTCTTGAAACATATCTCCCATGGATAAGGGGAACCACTGAAATCATTTGAACCAAAGACAATAAAGGACATTGATTTTTCAAAGATTTATTTATTTATTTGAAAGGCAGAGTTACAGAAAGAGATAGAGGGAAAAACAGAGAGGGAGAGAGATCTTCCATCCTTCCTCTGGTTAACTCTCCAAATGCTCACAATAGCTAGAACTGTGCCAATCCAAAGACAAGAGCCAGGAGCTTCTTGTGGGTCTCCCACATTGGTGCAGGGGTCCAAACACTTGGACCATGATCTGATGCATTGCCAACTGCATTAGCAGAGAGCTGGATCAGAAGTGAATCAGCTGGAACTCGAACCAGCACCCACATGGGATGCTGGCTCTGCAGGCAGAGGTTTTACTTGCTATGCCACACAGCATTGGCCCCAAGGATATTGATTTTACCAAGCTATATATGACATTCCCAGAGAAGCATGAGCTTCAAAAATTTACAATGCAGATTCTCTAGAACTCATCCTTAGATGCCATGATAAATTTCAAACTGAAGAAAAGACAAAGACAGAGATTCACACAAGAAAGAGAAGCAAGAGGAAGAGGAAAGGTACAAGGAAATGTGTTTGCTATTATTTGGATACAGTCTACATACATTCCAAAGGTCCATATAATTGCAGGTTTGCTCTCCAGAGATGGTATTGGGAGGTGCTCTGGAACCTTTAAAAGGTGAGCTTACTGGAATGTCCTTGGGTCATTAGGCACCTTGAGTTCTCACAAGAGGGTTGTTACAAAAGCAACAAGCCTGGACCATCTCTCTATCTAGCTTCTGTTTAAGATGTGATCCCTCATCTCTAGCAGCACCCCTGCCATAACATGGCACAATCGTCTGCTACAACATCATTAGAAGCCAAGACAATGGTGTCACCTGATCTTAGACTTTGAACCTCCAAAACTGTAAGCAAAATAAACTTCTTTTCTTCATAAGTAGCCTATTTCAGGTATTTCATTATGCTAACAAAAACCTGACTAATACAGAGCTCAAGAAGAAATTCAGGTAACAATGACCAGGAGAATGGATGTTCTTTTCAGTCATCATCTCCTCACTCACTAAAGTCTAGCTCAACTTGTAAGATTCCCAGTCAATAAGATTTGGAATATAAATATAGCTTGTAGGAAAACTTCGTGGCTGGATAATTTGTGCTTATAAATGACTTGTAACATATAATTTGTTCTGATAAATGTTTCCAAGAAGGATGCATTAAGTAACTACATAAATATTGGCCAATATTCAACTGTTGCTATTTCACTTAGATTTCAGATTTTAGATTCTAGATGTCAATGTCAGTGTCACAATGTATATTCTAGAGTAGGAGGAATTAAATTAGTAAATTAAAGTATGATTTATGTAAAAATATTTACTTTCTCTCAATAAATATCACATTAAAATTAGCCCATCATATAAGAAAATTCCTCTCAAGTCTAATTAAAGCATATTAGATATGCATGATTAACAATGGCATGATAAATGTCAAATAAATTAATAACTATCGACCACTAATTATGTGAAGAGACAGCAGAAAAATTGAAAAAGATTAAAATACAATTTGGTGAGAGATAGTTCCCACCTTGTTTATTCAACCGTAGAGAACTAGGCTGTTCTTTTTTTCTATGCTTTTGAGATTCACATAAATTTATGTCACCTAATACTCAACAGCTCACCATCACTTGGTTGCCTTTTTTTCCTTCTCTACTAGATTCTCCTTTCTCTGTTTTTAAATTGAAACTTAAGATGTAACTGAAATCTTAATATAATTTTTTAACAGTATAAAAATACATAGTGGCTTCAAAAAGTTCACGGAAAATAGAATTAAAGGATAAGCTTACTGTGGTGCGAAAAAAAAAACTTGAATTACATGAAGAGGTTTTTCATAATATATTTTTTCCATGAAATCCACACACATTCATTAATTTCAAAACTTTTTTATACCAAAATATCACAAATTCATTTTTCCATAAACTTTCTGAAGTATCCTTGTATTTTTCTAAAACTATAAAAAACTACTTTAACAATGATTATTTACCACTATTGTCACAAATGACATTGAAAACAAAGGCAAAAATTATATAGAAAGGTAGTCTTAGGGTAAGTAGAGGATATAAAATGAGTATTTCAAGATCAAATAAATTGGGGTTGGTGTTGTGGCACAGTGGGTTAAAGCCCTGGGCACCATTTCTAGTCCCGGCTGCTCCACTTTCAATCCAGCTCTCTGCTATGGCTTGGGATAGCAGTAGAAGATGGCCCAAGTCCTTGGGCCCCTACACCCATGTGGGAGACCCGGAAGAAGCTCCTGGCTCCTGGCTTTGGATAGGTGTAGCTCCAACCATTGCGGCCATCTGGGGAGTGAACCAGTGGATGGAAGACCTCTCTCTCTGTCTCTACCTCTCTCTGTAACTCTTTCAAATAAATAAAATAAATCTTAAAAGATCAAGTAAATTTGTGTGAAAGATTTTATATTTAAATAAAGGTTTATTCTTTGGAAATAAATAATAATCACATAAGATTCCAAACATGATACTCAAGGACCATTTTATTTTTGGCTTGCTACCATCTCAATACATACAAAGTTTAATGAAACATCCAAAAATATGTTGGTCCAATCTATAACTTACAGAAAGATTCTTCAAAAAGTTCATGGAAAATGAAATTAAATGATAAATTTATTTTGGTGCAAGAAAATTTTGAAACCTATGAATAGTTTTTTATAATACACATTTTTCATGAAGATCAATTTTTTGAAGATCAATTTTATCCATGATTTCAAGCTTCTTGCATTATAATAATCTTCTTATCTTTTATTTCCATTTTTCTGTGAAGTTTTTTGAAATATCTTTACATCTTTTTCACACTTACCTAAAAACTACAGATTTTTTAAATATACCATTGTACTGGGAAAATTTCACCAAATGCAAAAACATGAACTTAAACACTCACACTGAGTATGCTTTATATGAGAAATTAGCTTAAGTCTCAAAATCCATCAAAAAGATATTTTTAAGCTCCAATATCCTCAAACCTCTAATTGCATTTCTAATAAAGCTACTACCATCCTTTTTAAATTATGATTATTGCTATGAGGTATGTCATTATTGATTAGTCCCAATAATTAAGAAGTAATTAACCACCTATAGCACATTTTTAGAATTGGCCTGAGTTTTTAAGTTACTTTTGTGGGGTGAGCATTGTGGTGCAACAGGTTAAGCTGCCACTTCTGATGCCACCTTCCCACACCAGAATGTTGTTTCAAGTCCTGGCTACCCTGCTTAGAATACAACTTTCTGCTAATGTGCCTGAGAGGGAGACAGAAGACATCCTAATGTGGGAGACCCGGATGGAGCTTCCGAGTTCTGGCTCCTGGCTCCTGGCTCCTAGCTCCTGGCTTCAGCCTGGTTCAGACCTAGCTATTTGTGGCCAACGGGAGAGTGAACCAGCAGACGGAAGATCTCTCTCTCATTCTCTCTCTCTCTCTCTCTCTCTCTCTCTCTCCATCTCCCTTTCCTTCTCCCTCTCCCTCTCCCTCTTTCTCTGTCACTCTGGCTTTCAAATAAATATCATTTTTAAACAATTGTTTTTGCAGTGGGATACTCAAAAGAATATATCAGATGCACAAATGTATGTGATAAAAATAGGACCAGCATCAGGGCTTTATAAAATTTAGCCCTACACCTAGTAGCATTTGCATTTCTTAGCAGTATTAATGAAACATTAGCTCACTTTTAACACTAAGTATACATTTCCTAGTACATAAAAACATTCATTATTTTTTCTTTTCAGATATAATGCTTATATTTCAAGTGATACACACAACTAAATATAGCTAACTACAAATTTTGGAATATAAAAACATATTATATCAAGTCTGTTCTTTTGTACAGACTGACTAGGTTGTTCAATTTGTAAATCTTTGCTCAATGTATAAACTATCAGATAGGTCACACACAGTTAATGTTACATGCTGATAGAAAAAAATTTTAATATAAATAGATAATGGTTCAGAATTGTACATAATTCTTATCTTTAAAAAGTCATTACCTCACTACCACTTTTAGTGTTGAATTCATAAACTAACAGACAGCATCTCCTTGTGATCACAGATGCTTGTGTGTTCATATGCTGGCCCAAACTCATTCCAACCTCAGAGAAGCTTGGTAAAATACACCTTTCCTTTAGAGCATGCAGATGCCTGCTGGCGATTGTGAATGATCAGAGAACACTCTGAAGCACGCACACAGACAATACACACACAAACATGCACACCTTTTCCTAATGACAGCAGACCATCCCTTTTCTTCCTCAACCAAAAGCCCTACTTGTGGCTGAGAAACTGCAAATTCCCACGGCCCCATTTCCCACAAGGAATTCACGTAGTGGACAACAGTAGGAAGCTGTACCACATTTTGCCAGCTGGACCATTAGGTCCACGCAGCACTGAATTAAAACACATCTCTGTTATTTACTTACTGTGTGACCTTGACTACATCACTTAATATCTTGTCCCTACAAAATGGATATCATTTTAACTGCTTCATAAATATGTATACAAAATGCTTAGTACAAGAAAATAATAAATACCAACTACCACTTTTTCCTTCTGTGTGTATACATATATATAGATATTCATATACACTATTACTAAGCTATGTATGTAATGTATACTTACTTAAATGTATCTTTATGCATTTATATATAAATATATATCTTTATGCATTTATAAATATAATACATATAAACATTTATATATTCATATATCCATATATCTTTATGTATTTATAAATGTAATACATATAAACATGCATATATCCATGTATATGTAGAAAATAAAATTGAAACATAAGTTTATTTTAGTGCAAATGTATGCAGCTTTGGATAATATGCATTTTCCATGAACATTTATTAAGATTCATTCACCTGAAAGGCACAGTTATACACCTAGAGAGGGAGAGACAGGGAGAAAGAAGTCTTCCATCTGCTGGTTCACTACCTAAATGACTGCAATGGCCAGAGGTGGGCCTATCCAAAGCCAAGAGCCAGGAGCTTCTCCCAGGTCTCCATGTGGGTTCAGGGGCCAAAGTACTGGGGCTATCTTCCACTGGATTCCCAGACTATAAGCAGAGAACTGTATCAGAAGAGGAGAAATCAGAACTCAAAATCATGCCCACAGGGATGCCAACGCCACAGGTGGAGGATTAAACTACTATGCTACAGTGCCAGCCTCATCCATGAACTTCTAGGACCCCTCATTATGCGTTTGTGTGTGTGTGTGTGTACATAATATATGTCAGTGGTCAACAGTCTTTGTATAAAACGTTAATAAGTAATAGGATTGGAGGGCCACGCAGTATCTAGCACATCTACTGTAATCTTCCATTGTAGCTCAAAAATGACAATAGAAAATATATAAACAAAAAATGCTTCACCGTGTTCCAAACATTAATATCAGTTGACCACTTTTTAAAAAAGTGTATCAAAGAGATACCTGCAGCACTGTTCACAAAAACCAAAATTTGGAACCAACAAAGGTGTCCATCATGAAAAGAATGGAGAAAGAAAATGTGGTATATATACACAATGGCTATTATTCAGCTGTAAAAGAGAATACAATTCTATCATTTGCAGCAAAATGGATGCAACTGGAAGACATCATGTTGAGTGAAATAAACTGGACCCCGAGAGACAAATACCACATGTTCTCCCTTTATGTGAGAAATAAAAGTTAAAAAACAGGTAGAAATGTGTGCGTCAGTACAGCTGCAAATACAGTGTTGTAAAATTTTGCATTATAATTGTCAAACTAATAGTTAACAATATTATACTACTATCTTTTTAATGATCTGCAATTATTTTAAAATCTACTATATATGGGTGAGATAGTCATTTGTCCATTCAAATATTATATCCAGCCATTGCCTGTATTTCTACTAAACTAGGGTCTTTTTGTTTTTTAACTTGTGAAATATTGGCTGGTGCTGTGGCTCAATAGGCTAATCCTACACCTGCGGCGCCGTCACACCGGGTTCTAGTCCTGGTCGGGGAGCCGGATTCTGTCCCAGTTGCTCCTCTTCCAGGCCAGCTCTCTGTTGTGGCCTGGGAGTGCAGTGGAGGATGGCCCAAGTCCTTGGGCCCTGCACCCGCATGGGAGACCAGGAAAAGCACCTGGCTCCTGGCTTCGGATCAGCACGTTGCGCTGGCCACAGCTCGCCTGCCGCAGCGTCCATTAAGGGGTGAATCAATGGAAAAGGAAGACCTTTCTCTCTGTCTCTCTCTCACTGTCCACTCTGCCTGTCAAAAAAAAAAAAAAAACTTGTCAAATATCTTACTCAGTGAAATATTAAGCCTTTTTATTGTTATACAGTGTTAAAATATATTACTTCAAAAACAAATTAAGAAAATTAATTAAGAAAGATTAAAGGGGGGCCGGCACTGTGGCTCACTTGGTTAATCCTCCACCTGCAGCACCGGCATCCCATATGGGCACCGGGTTCTAGTCCAGTTGCTCCTCTTTAAGTCCAGCTCTCTGCTGTGGCCCGGGAAGGCAGTGGAGGATGGCCCAAGTGCTTGGGCCCCTGCACCCGTGTGGGAGACCTGGAGGAAGCACCTGGCTCCTGGCTTCAGATCAGCACAGCACCTGCCGTAGCAGCCATTTGGGGAGTGAACCAACGGAAGGAAGACCTTTCTCTCTGTCTCTCTCTCACTGTTTATAACTCTACCTGTCAAATAAATTTTAAAAATATAAGAATGTCTTATTAAAAAAAGAAAGATTAAAAACAAATTAAGAAAGAAAGGGAGAAGGAGAGTGGAGGACAGAGAGGAAGGGAGGAGTAAGAGGAAGGAAATATCATTATGTTCTTAGAATTATACCTACAAATCACACTGCATCTTTAAAACTAATTAAAATTAAAAATTTTTTTTAGTGAATTGAATTACCATCCATTTCATCTTTCTACTGACAATTAGGATATCACTTTAGCTTAGTTTTTTTTAAGATTTATTTTATTTTATTTATTTGAAAGAGTTACAGGGCCGGCGCCATGGCTCACTTGGCTAATCCTCTGCCTGAGGTGCCGGCATCCCATATAGGCACTGGGTTCTAGTCCCAGCTGCTCCTCTTCCAGTCCAGCTCTCTGCTGTGGCCCAGGAAGGCAGTGGAGGATGGCCCAGGTGATTGGGTGCCTGCACTTGCGTGGAAGACCAGAAGGAAGCACCTGGCTCCTGGCTTCGGATGGACACAGCACCAGCCATAGTGGCCATTTGGGGGGTGACCCAATGGAAGGAAGACCTTTCTCTCTGTCTCTTTCTCTCACTGTCTAACTCTACCTGTCAAATAAGTAAAAGGGAAGAAAGGGAAGAAAGGGAAGAAAGGAAAGAAAGGAAAGGAAAGGAAAGGAAAGGAAAGGAAAGGAAGGAAGGAAGGAAGGAAGGAAGGAAGAGAGAGAGAGAGAGAGAGAGAGAGAGAGAGAAAGAAAGAATGAAAGAAAGAAAGAAATTACAAAGAGAGGTAGAGACAGAGAGAGAGGTCTTCCATCCACTGATTCACTCCCCAGATGGCCCCATGGTCAGAGCTGCACCAATTCAAAGCAAGGAGCCTGGAGCCTCCTCCAGGTCTCCCACATGGTGCAGGGGCCCATGGACTTGGGCCGTCCTCTACTGCTTTCCCAAGCCATAGCAGAGAGCTAGATTGGAAGAGGAGCAGTCGGGACTAGAACCGGCACCCATATGGGATGCCGGAGCTTCAGGTCAGGGCTTCAATCCGCTGCGTCTCAGCACCAGCCCCCTAAAAATTATTTTTAAAAAAGACAGCATTCCAAGCTACTAAGTGAGGTGGCAGAATATTATTGTCAATAAAAGTACAGACTTTTGAATGTGAAGAAAAGAAGTTTGTGTGTTCTAATAAAACTTTATTTTAAAAAACAATGGTTAACCAAATTTAAGAAGTAGTTTGCCACAGTACAGAGTATATATGTAGTATAGATATGATATATATTTTGAGTGTGTAGTAAAAATACTATTTATACAAGGCACTTTAACACATAAACAGTAGAGAAAAAGATGATAACGATAGGATTTTTTCTAAAGTTTATGTTGCTATATTCTTATAGATTTATTGGCTGTCTCTATGTTTGTATTAAACTGCCTTGTGAGCACTTACCCAGATAATAAACCTTGGAGAAAATGAGAATTTCATATAAAATGGATTTTTTTCACAAAGGAAAAATTCCTTCATTATTGTGACATAATTTGCTAAATGCAACTATTTTTATAATACCCTGAAAATGCAAAAGTGCCTCAGATTGGTAATAATAGCAAAAAGCGAATAATACTTATAGCCATGATTTTTAAGTTCATGCTATATGCTAAATTGAGTTTGATGCACATTACAAAGAAGCTAACACCTACTACATAAACGGGCATTGTTCTGATTTTATAAATGGAAATCACTAGTTTACCTAACAGCTATAAAGACTGAGACGTGACACACAGATCAATTCTGAATCTGTTCATATAGTCATGGTATTTTACAGCTCTAAAATATTCTTTAGATTCAAATTTCCTATCTCTTCTCTCCTACCCTTAGAAATCATTCTGCATGTGACGAAACTGCAGCTATTGAGAAGTAAAGGGATTTGTCAAAGAATTCTAGGTTAGTGAAAAGATGAGCTGAGACTTCAAGTTCACTGCCAACTTTAAATGTAATGCAACAGATCCAGCCTAGTCAATTGGAATTAAGTGAGAATTCTTCATTCTGTATGAATACTACAAGGTTCAGTGCCCACCTTAATATGAATTGTCCAATGTTATAGAAAGGTTAAAACTGTGCAATCGTATGGAGAAAAAAGAATATCACATTTTATCAAATTTTAACTGTTCTTTGAAAGTCACAGGACCACTCTGAAAGAATATTCCCCAAGCCCTCTTTTAAGTTCCTTCTGTATTTATTTTCTCTTCCCCTTCCTAGTAGCTAATCTCTCCTTAACTAGGACCTTGTATAGAATTAATTCAGCTTCTCAGCCTGACCTTTGACACTGGTCCTCTGCCTTGGTCAGAGTATCTCTTTGAAGTCATTTTTGTGCCCTCTAAGCACCTTCCCCCACTGCCAGTGGCAGAGTAATGATCCCAGAACCCAATCAAATTCTGGTCTTTGCTTTTTGTGGCTAAGCAGCTCTCAGCTGAATGGTATTTTCCTAGCAATTAGCATTCTTCCCATTCACATAGTCCTTAGAAAACACAGAGAAAGAGAAAAATCACATGTTCAAACAATTGGAATATTGAATCTATTGCCACTTTTTCTATCTAGTGATTGTGAGTCATTCATTTACTTGGCATTCATTGCATAATTGTAAATTCAAATGCATTAAAAAAGAGTTTAACTAAAATTGTGAGACACTACATGATACAATGAATATACTAATGCACTATTAATTAACAGGAAATAACTATTTCCATAAGAATTTCAGTACGTTTAGATATTAGTTATACTACCATAGGGAAAAAAAATAAAAATATCATAGTCTTGAACTTTAAAATAACTAACATTTACAATTACATTTAACATTTCATACACTCTATATGTTTCATATATAATAAGAATAAATTCAGCTTTTTGAATGAGGATCTCACTCCTGAAATAGTTTTTCTCAGAATTTTAATTATTATTGCTCCATAGTCATTATTTTGGGCTTAATAAATGAAATTTTCCAACTGTAATTTCATTTTAAGCTCTATCAAAAGAAAGTTTCCTCCACTAAATTGTTCTGTTTCTATTATATACAGAGGGTGTTGAGGCCTCTAACTGCCTCCTTCAATATTCTATAAATAACACCTATTGAAATAACCAGAATACCAAATAATAATAATAAAAATAAACACATATGCCACTCTTTCTTAATATTATCTAAGCCTTTATGTGGGCCCTGAAAAATAATTACTAACCAAGTTTCCTTGCAGAGAGATAATAATTTTCAGAAGAATAGAATCTCACTCCCCATGTCCACCACCATACTTGGTTAATAGAGGATATATGACTTTATACTTTTTCCTTTTGGTTGTTTCTTTATGTTTTTTATTTGCTATGTTTTGTCTGTTTAATATATACAGCATCTCTAAATACTGGCAATGCAGAGGCCAGCCTTGTGGCCAGTGAATGAAGCCGCTGCTCTGGATGCCAACATCCCATACCACAGTGTCAGCTCAAGTCCTGGCAGCTCCAAGAATTGGGGCAAATATGGGATGCTGAAGTCACAGATGGTGGCTTAACCTAATATACAACAATGCTGGCCCCTGGATTGGTTGTTTTCTATTGTAGAGTTGCTTATATTATCTGGATATTAATCCTTTGTCAGATAAATAGCACACAAATATTTTTCCTATTCCTTTGGATGTCTCTTCACTCTACATATTTTATTCTTTGCTACGCAAAAACTTGAGACTGATACAATACCATTTGTATAGTTTTGCTTTTCTTGACTGGGTTTTGGGATCTTATCTAAGAAGTCACACCAATTCCTTGAAGTGTATCACCTATGTTTTTTTTTAATTAATTAATTTATATAGTTATTTAGTTATACAAGGTGAACACCTTTCATGTATTTCATGTACACAAACTTAGGAACACACGCTACACACCACACCACCCATGCTCCCACCATCTCACCTGCCTCTTTATTCTTTCTTTTAATTTTTATAATGACATGCTTTCAGTTGATTTTATATTAATAAGATTAAGCCTCCACCAAAAAACAGAATTCAAAAAATAATAAAAAGAAAAGCATTCTGTTCTTTAAACTAGAGACAAGGGCTGACACCTACATGGGAGACCCAGAAGAAGATCCTGGCTCCTGACATTGCAGCTATTTGGGGAGTGAACTAGTAGATGGAAAACTTCCCTCTCTGTTTCCCCCTCTCTCTGTAACTCAGCCTCTCAAGTAAACAAATCAATCTTTAAATATATATATATATATATATATATATATATATGTATATGAATCCAGTCTCATCAGATCTGATTTCAAATGGAAACAATATTGGGGCTGGCACTGTGGTACAGTGGATTAAAGCTCTGGCCTGAAGCACCGGTATCCCATATGGGTTCTAGTCCCAGCTGCTCCTCTTCCAATCCAGCTCTCTGCTATAGCCTGGGATAGCAGTAGAAGATGGCCCAAGTCCGTGGGCTCTTGCACCCACGTAGGGGACCTGGAGACCCGGAAGAAGCTCCTGGCTCCTAGCTTCAGATTGGCACAGATCCAGCCGTTGCAGCCATATAAGGAGTGAACCAGTGGATGGAAGACCTCTTTCTCTTTCTGTACTCTGTCTTTCAAATAAATAAAATAAATAAGTCTTTGAAAAAAATGGTACCAATATTAATTTTAATTCTATGATTTGTGTATTTGAGCACCACAGAACAAAGTCAAAAGCAAAGAATAAAATTCTCAAAAGGGTACTTCCTAAAAATGTTAACTAGACTAAAAGAATAAAAAATGCTATAGGGGCTGGTGCTGCATGGAAGACCCAAAGGAAGCTCCTGGCTCCTGGCTTCAGATCGGCACAGCTCCAGCTGCTGCAGCCAATTGAGGAGTGAACCATCGGATGGAAGACCTCGCTCTCTCTCTTCTCTCTCTCTCTCTCTCTCTCTCTCTCTGCCTCTCTGCCTCTCTTCTCTCTGTGTAACTCTGACTTTCAAATAAATAAATAAATCTTTTAAAAAAAAGTTATACAAGTATGATGTGACTAAGAGTGTCATGTACTTTATAACCAATAACATCATGGTGACTTTAGTTTTATTTCATACTGACCATCACTTCAAAGAAAAATGAGCCAAAGTGGTAGAGTAGAAAACAGCTTTTTGGAAAAAATAGTCTCAAAAATTAAGAGGCACAGAAAAAGAAAAAAGTCATCAGTGGATGTATGGCTTCATGGGAAAAGAAAGGAAATTCAAAAGAAAAGAGCTAGAATCAAATGTCACCAAACCTTGACCATGACTCCTCTACATGACCATCTATTCTCATTCTCATTTTCTATCTCAAGTGTAATGGCTTATGGATTACAATGGCTTCCCCCCCCCCCATAACTTCCCTCCCACCTGCAACCCTCACCTTTCCCGCTCCCTCTTCCCTTCCATTCACATCAAGATTCATTTTCAAATCTCTTTATATACAGAAAATCAGTTCAGTATATATTAAGTAAAGATTTCAACAGTTTGCCCTCACATAGCAACACAAAGTGAAAAATACTGTTGGAGTACTAGTTATAGCATTAAATCACAATGTACAGCACATTAATGACAGAGATCCTACATGATATTTTTTAAAAATTAATTAATTTTCTATGCCATTTCCAATTTAACACCAATTTTTTTTTCATTTTCAATTATCTTTATATACAAGAGATCGATTCAGTATATACTAAGTAAAGATTTCATCAGTTTGCTCCCACACAGAAACACAAAGTGTAAAAATACTGTTTCAGTACTAGTTATAGCATCACTGCACATTAGACAACACATTAAGGACAGATCCCACATGAGACATAAGTACACAGTGACTCCTGTTGTTGAATTAACAATTTGACACTCTTGTTTATGGCATCAGTAATCTCCCTAGGCTCTAGCCATGAGTTGCCAAGGCTATGGAAGCCTTTAGGGTTCACCGACTTCAATCGTATTCCAACAGGGTCATAGTCAAAGTGGAAGTTCTCTCCTCCCTTCAGAGAAAGGTACCTCCTTCTTTGATGACCTGTTCTTTCCACTGGGATTTCACTCACAGAGATCTTTCATTTAGGTCTTCTTTTTTTTTCCTTTTCCATGGTATCTTGGCTTTCCATGCCTACAATACTCTCATGGGCTCTTCAGCCAGATCCGAATGCCTTAAGGGCTGATTCTGAGGCCAGAGTGCTATTTAGGACATCTGCCATTCTATGAGTCTGCTGTGTCTCCCACTTTCCATGATAGATCGTTCTCTCTCTTTTTGATTCTATCAGTTAGTATTAGCAGACACTAGTCTTGTTTGTGTGATCCCTTTGACTCTTAGACCTATCAGTGTGATCAATTGTGAACTGAAATTGATCACTTGGACTAGTGAGATGGCATTGGTACATGCCACCTTGATGGGATTGTATTGGAACTCAAGAGCATTTTTACCCAAACTGGAAGTTGTGGTATAAAATTATTTTGTAGACTCTGTACTTCATGAGGCTATGTGATAAACAAAGATTGATTCACCAATTAGATGCATTACGCATTTTTCCCAAGTGAATAACAAGCTGACTGGGGTTATGTCTCACATTTTATAATTTAACAAGGGAATTATTTAGCTAGAAATCTCTTGTTAAATTACAAAAATGAGACATAAATAGGGCAAACACCATTGCATGATAACTAATTATAAAAATGAATGATGTTTTGGTCACATTAGAGGTTGATTTAAAAACTCACCACTATGTGGGGATGAAAATTAAAGCTCAAAATAAAAAAATATAGGGCCAGTATTCTGGTGCAGCTAGGTAAGCTGCCACCTGCAACACTGGCATACCATACCCCTCTTTCTCCCTCCCTCTCTCCTATAACTCTGCCTTTGGAATAAATAAGTAAATCTTAAAAAACTAAAATAAAAAGAATATAATATATCAACTTTTCATATGTCCTCAGTTATACTGTAACATCTGGGACTTCATGGCCATATTTGTTGAATAGAAAAGCCAAAAAAAATGATTAGACTATTTGGAAACATTTGTGTACCTATTTTTCTAAGTTACCTCTACTGAGGTTGTATATGCCAGCTTTTCTGACAGTATAATGAAATACCAAAGACATGCTACTTATTAAAGAAGAAAATTTATTGCAGCTCACACACAGGGGTGGGGAATGTATGGCTTGAGGGCCATATAAAGCCCATGAAATTATCTGATCTGGCCCTGCCAAGGCAACCACATGTGTGACTTGAAATTCAATATTTATTTTAAATAGCCAGGTACCCTGTCATTAGGTGAATATACATTTACTATAGTCACATCTTCCTATTGAATTGATTTCTTAATAATTACTTAATGCCCTTATTTGTCTCTTTTAACAGCTTTTGTGTTTCAAAGTCCTAAACAACTTCAAGAGCCAATACATGTTCAAACTATAACAGTGTGTATCAGAGATTTCCCTCTTCTAGATAAGCACTAGTTAAAACCAAGAATATAAACTTGGCAAACAATATTACCTTTGGGGGGGGGGGGTGGGTGTCAGCATTAGCCACCACCTGCAACATAGGCATCCCAAATGGATGCTAGTTCAAGTACGAGCTGCTCTACATCCAATCCAGCTCCCTGCTATTGGCATGTGAGATGAGCAGAGGCTGGCCCAAGTGCTTGGGCATCCGTGCCCATGTGAGAGATCTGGAGGAAGCTCCTGACTTCAGTTGAAGATCTCTCTCTCTCTCTCTCTCTTTCTCCCTCTGAAACTCTGCCTTTCAAATAAATAAATAACTTTAAAAAAAAAAAAGAATATGACCTCTGGTGAAAGTACTACTAAATTATTTACAAACTGTCCAAATTAAAGAGGGTACAAGAGAAATAACTTTAATTATGGAACTGCCCAAATACATGAGGACAGTAGTTCCTTTGGAAACACAACCATGGGTATTAACAAATTTGGTCTGTTTAACATTGTCCTGAAGAGGTAAAGTCCTCACTTTGTTAGAGAAAACATCAAGTAGTAACTCTTAACAAGGGACAAGAGAGCATATTTCCAAAAAGGCAACGTAGTGAATGATTTGATAAAGGTTTTTCACGCTTTGCTAATTTTGATGATAGTAGTCACATTTGATTACCCTGGTTAAATACCCATTGAGAAATGCAACTTTGGTAGAGAAAAATGTCCTCTTTTACTGCCAAAATGTCACTTAGAATTATTTGGAATTACATCCTTGTTTAAGGTTTTCTTCTCAGAGTAGAAAGAATCTCATCCTTGTTTAAGATTTTCTTCTCAGAATACAAATTAACTATTTACAAAAACTTCACTAAATTATTTAAATACTTGAAGGACCTCCAATATAGTAATTGTTGGTGGAAAAAACAAACAATACTATTTATTCTCTAAAAATTTAATTTTAATTTCTAGGAACAGTAAGAGGAAAATTTTTTCCAAAGACTAGTTGATGAAATAAGACACAATACTTTTTGACAGTGGACCTACCCAGATAATTGCAAATTGGGAATAACAAAGAAAGAGAATTCTTTCTCTTGTACTCTTTTTACTTCCATCTCATATTTGAGGTGAACTTGAATGAATGATATTGAAATATATTAAACAGTTTAGCATTTTATACTCAACCACTAGTAGAACTCAAAAATAATAACAGTTACCATTCACTGAGCAATTAGCTTCAGGAACTAAATTCAGCCCCTTATAAATATAATTAAGAACTCTATAGGCCAGCACCGCGGCTCTCTTAGCTAATCCTCCGCCTGCAGCGTGGCACCCCGGGTTCTAGTCCTGGTCGGAACACCGGATTCTGTCCCAGTTGTTCCTCTTCCAGTCCAGCTCTCTGCTGTAGCCCGGGAAGGCAGTGGAGGATGGCCCAGGTCCTTGGGCCCTGCACCCGCATGGAAGCAGGTGGCTCTTGGCTTTGGATCAACACAGTGCGCCGGCCGTGGCAGCCACTTGGAGGGTGAACCAACGGAAAAAGGAAGACCTCTCTCTCTCTCTCTCTCTCTCTCTAACTCTGCCTGTCAAAAAAAAATAATAATAATAAATTTTTAAAAAAAAGAACTCTATTAAGTAGATATGATTAGTCCAATGTTCAAATAAAAAGACTGGAAACTCGGAAACAATTAGAAAGAAGTAACTACTTCCAATATTCCAGAGCAGTGAGGTGACTATTCTTCAAAATAATATGAAAAGGGCCCAGCGCTGTGGCACAGCAGGTTAATGTCCTGGCCTGAAGCGCCAGCATCTCACATGGGCACCGGTTCTAGTCCCAGCTGCTCCTCTTCTGATCCAACTCTCTGCTATGGCCTGGGAAAGCAGTAGAAAGTGGCCCAAGTCCTTGGGTCCCTGCACCCACATGGGAGACCTAGAAGAAGCTCCTGGCTCCTGGCTTCAGATCATCACAGCTCCGGCCATTGTGGCCAACTGGGGAGTGAACCATCGGATGGAAAACCTCTCTCTCTCTCTCTCTGCCTCTCTTCTCTCTGTGTAACTCTGACTTTCAAATAAAAAAAATATAAATAAAAAATAAAAACAAAATAATACAAAAATGTTCAGAGTTAAGGGCAACAAGATAGTTAGAAGGTTTTTGTTTTGTTTTTAGATTTTATTTATTTACTTGAAAGATAGAGCTACAGAGAGGGAGGGAGAGACACAAAGTTATCCACTCCCCAAATGGCTGCAACAGCAGCTGAGCCAATCTGAAGTCAGGAGCCAGGAGCTTCTTCCAGGTCTCCCATGCGGGTGCAAGCACACATGCACTTGGGCCAACCTTCACTGTTTTCCCAGGCCATAGCAGAGAGCAGGATTGGAAGAAGAGCAGTGGGGACATGAAACAGCACCACAGGGGGAGGCTTAGCCTACTGTGCCACAGAACCGGCCCCAGTTAGAATTTTTAGCACAGAGTGCATCCAATGAAATCAACACTTGTGACACTGTCATCCCATATCAGAGTGCTAGTTCAAGTCCCAGCTGTTCCTCTTCCCATACAGCCCCCTGCTAGTGTACTTGGGCCCTTACCACCGATGTCTGAGACCTGAATGGAGCCCCAGACTCCTAGCTTCAGCCTGCCCCAGCCCAAGTCACTGCTACCATTTGGGAAGTAAACCATCAGTTGGGAAATATCTCTGTTCTCTACTCTGTGTGTAACTCTGCCTTTCAAATAAAACTCTAAATAGATAAATAGAGGGAGAGAGAATTTATAGAGCAGATTTCCATATAGGAGAGAGGTGATGGAAGGAGAGTTCCAGAGATCTAGGAAGCATTGTCCTTGATTCTTCAGTTATTTGTGGATGAACAGCTATGTGTAAGGAAACTCACATGACCAAGGAAAGAACATCAGAAAAAATAAGCCAGAACATGTTAGGCCATAAAGCAAGTGTCAGCAAATTCAAAGATATCGAAATCATACCATGCAACTTCTGGGACTGCAAGGAAATGAAGCTGGAAATCAGCAATCCAGGAATCTCTAGAACATATGCAAACACATGGAGACTGAACAACATGCTCCTGAACAAACCTGCTGAAACTCGTAAGAAAACACAAGAGACCCCAAATAGCTAGAGCAATCATATATACCAAAAACAAAGCTGGAGGCCTCACAACACTAGATTTCAAGACATACTATGAGGCAGTTGTAATCAGAACAACCTGGTACTGGTATAAAAACAGATGGATAGACGAATGGACCAGAATAGAAATGCCAGAAATCAATCCAAGCTTATATTTGACAAAGGAGTTTAAACCAAACCCCGGAGCAAGGACCCAACACCATCAAATTATTACAGAACATCGGAGAAACTCTGCAAGACATTGGCGCAGGCAAAGAGTTCTTGGAAAAGACCCCAGAGGCACAAGCAATCAAAGCCAACATTAACAAATAGGATTACCTCAAATTGAGAAGCTTCTTTACTACAAAAGAACCACTCAGAAAAGATTACATAAAGAGATCAAGAAACTCAACAACAATAAAACAAACAACCAAGTTAGAAAATGGGCAAAGGACTTAAAACATTTTTCCAAAAGTGGAAATCCAAATGGCCAACTGGCACATGAAACAATGTTCAGAACCACTAGCCATCAAGGAAATGCAAATCAAAACCATAATGAGGTTTCACCTCATCTCAGAATGGTTTTCATACTGAAACCAACAAACAACAAATGTTAGTGAGGATGTGGGGAAAAAGGTACCCTAATCCACTGTTGGTGAGAATGTAAACTGGTAAAGCCACTGTGAAAGACAGTCTGGAGATACCTCAGAAATCTGAATATAGACCTACCATAAGACCCAGCCATCCCACTCCTGGGAACTTACCCAAAAAGAAATTTACAAAAAAAGAGAGAGAGAGAGAGAGAGAGAGAGAGAGAGATGCAGTCATTTGCAACAAAATGAATGAATCTGGAAAGCATCATACTTAGTGAAATAAGCCAGTCTAAAATGAACAAATACCATTTGTTCTCTCCGATCTGTGATAACTAATAGAACATCTCAAAGGCAATCTGTAGAAGTGAAATTGACACTTTAAGAAGCAATGACTTAGGGTGGCGCCGTGGCTCACTTGGTTAATCCTCTGTCTTGTGGTGCCAGCATCCCACTTGGACACCAGGTTCTAGTACCGGTTGCCCCTCTTCCAGGCCAGCTCTCTGCTGTGGCCCAGGATGGCAGTAGAAGATGGCCCAAGTGCTTGGGCCTGTGTACCTGCATGGGAGCCTAGGAAGAAGCACCTGGATCCTGGCTTCGGATCAGCACAGCGCCAGCCATAGCAGCCATTTGGGGAGTGAACCAATGGAAGGAAGACCTTTCTGTCTGTCTCTCTCTCTCTCTCACTGTCTATAATTCTACCTGTCAAATAAAAAAAAATTTTAAAAAGAAGCAATGACTTGAACAGCCCTTGTTTGACTGTTGGGGAACAGTTTATATATATATATACATATATATATGTAAATATATATGATATATAATATATAATTTTTTAACTCTACTTAACATAAAGTTAAACTTATGTGTATAAAGTCCATTGAAAATAGATCTAAATAAAAAAATAAAAGTGGGAATAAGAGAGGGAGGAGGAAGAGGGGTAGGAGTATGGGTGGGAGGGCAGGCATGGTGGGAAGAATCACTATGTTCCTAAAGTTGTAATTATGAAGTATATGAAGTTTGTAATTGTAAAGCTGTGTAGTTTTGCATGCATTCCTATGGATTTACTTCAAAGAGTAAGTACAGTTTAAAAATTTGCCATGGGGCCCCAAATCCCCTTAGGCTGGGTTGTAAAAATACCATCTTAAGTGGTAAAGTGATCATATGGATAGGATTAAGGTTCTGATAATAACAATAGATAGAATTAAAAAGGAATGAATGCTCCAACATGGGAAGCAGTCCACACAACAGGCTCATAGAATGATAATCTCTTTAAAAAGCATTCTGATCTCAGAGTCAGCCCTTAAGGCATTATGGTCTGGCTGAAAAGCCCACCAGAGCATTTCAGGCAAGGAAAGCCAAGACACTGTGGCAAAAAAATGACCTACATGAAGGACATTTGTGGGTGAGACCCCAGTGGAAAGAAGTGGTCATCAAAAAAGGATGTAGTTTTCTCTGAAGGCAGGAGAGAACTTCCACTTTGCTTGTGGTCTTGTCTAAATACAGAAGGAGTTCATGGATTCAAAAAACTTCCTTAGCCTAAGCAGCTCATGTTAAGAGCCTCAGGTGATCACTGACATCATCCATAAGAGTTTAATTGTTAAATTAACAACAGGAGTCACTATGCACTAACCTCCCATGTAGGACCTCTGTCCTCAAAGAGTTGTATTATGATAATTAACAGTAAAACTTGTTTCTCAAAGATTTATTTCATTTTAATGTATTAATGGATGATATATTTATGTCTCATAAGTTTTAATTATGCCTAAGTGTCCAACTCCATTGCTTGTTTTCTTAGATGCTTCCTTAATGATAAAACTCATTCTCAAGGACTTACTTTCTTTTAATATGTTAAGTGGAGGATATTCTTATGTTTCATAAGTTAAAGTTATGTCAAAGTGATCACAAAAGATGTTTCATTCTTGAGTGCTTCTTTAAAGTTAATTAAGTCCTAAAAGAAAAAAAGAAGAGAAATTATTTTCAAGTTGCAATGATTTTGAACAGCCCTTGTCTAGACTGTTGAGGAACAGTTCTTTTTTTCTTTTCTGTGCAAATTTTTGAACTCTTTACTTAGTATAAAGATGGCTTTCTGTGCATAAAGTTAATTCAAAATGGATCATAGTGGAGAATGGGACTGGGAATGAGAAAGGGATGAGGAGGAGGGGTAGGAGTGTGGGTGGGTGGGTGCGTATTCCTAAAGTTGTACATATGAAATTTGTATTCCTTAAATAAAAAGTTTCTTCGGGGAAAAAAACTAATCTAAAATTTTAAATTAAAAAATTTCTCCCTATCCCTACCTTCACCCTAAGAAAAGCGCAAGTAATGGGAATACTGTGACTATGAAGGGATATTTCTAGGACTCTGTAAAGACCCAATCCATTAATCCATAAATCCATACATATAGCACACATAAATCAAATTGTTATCCTGTGGCAAGCATCAGCCTAACATCTGGAGATTTAGACTTGAATGGAATGGGCATGATCTGGAGCTTATTAGTAAGTTAGGAGAAGGTAGTCAACCACCCACAGAACTGTTCCTTGCAGAAACCAAACAAAAAGAAGAGAAAATCAGCAGACTAGGAAGTCATCCCACCTCAATGTCTGAACAATGCTACTAATATTTTAAGCTCTTAAATATATCCAGCTCTGGGGCCGGCATTTTGGCGTAGTAGGCTAAACTTCTGCCTGTGGCACCAGCATCCTATATGAGCACCAGCTGCTCCTCTTCTGATCCAGCTCTCTGTTTATGACCTGGGAAGTCAGTAGAAGATTGCCCAAGTGCTTGGGCCCCTGACCTTGTGTGGGAGACTGGGAAGATGCTCCTGGATCCTGGCTTCAGATCAGCTCCGCTCTAGCCATTAAGGCCATGTGGGGAGTGAACCAGCAGATGCAAGACTGATATTCTCCAGTTACTAGGTGTAAAAATCATGTGTTGCAGCTTTACAGTTTTTAAGAGATTTTAGATACCCATAAACTACGACCCTTCTAACATCACCATCTTGCCAGGTCCCTGACACTGTCACTAACACCAACCCTCACCTCGCCCCCACGGACATGCGCTTCCTGTTGTGGCTTCGCTCTAACAAGGTTCTCTCAGGTCTCTGAGGTTCTGTAAACTGTGCTAGTGCTGACGATGTTCTGTACAGCCTCACTCACTGGTGAGAACACAGTGTTGGAACTTTCAACCACTAGAACAACATTTTCTAAATTGACAGTTGCAGAGTTGTGGAGTGTTTTCACATTGATCTTTTGCTAATGCAATTAGCAGTATGTTTTGCATGTATGAATTAATAAATCCTTGAATCTCCCTCTCCCTCTCCCTCTCTCCCTCTCCCTCTCTCTCTTCCCCCTTCTGCCTCTCTCTAACTCTCTGACAGCCTTAGAAACATGTAACTAGCAGGGAAGTGGCTACAAGATATGTATTTTAGTAATTTTTTCCTTCCAACTACAAAATAAGAAAAAGAAGAGGAAGAGGAAAAGGAAGAGGAATAGGCAATTTAAAAAAAAAATTATGGGGTGACAACCAGTGTATTGAAGGCTTAGATGGTCAATCTAATTAAATTCCCCCTACAATACACAAAGCAAGTTCTACTACCATTTTTTGTCACCCAGTTTGTTAGTGACTTAGAGCAGTGAACTTACTATTGCATAGTCATAACAACTTTTAGGTGGCAGAACTAAGGAGAAATCTCTAGAAGAGAACTTCTGAAATATACATAAAGTCACTGAGGGATCTTGTTAAAATTCAGATAATGATCCTGTATGTCTGGAAGAAGACTAAGATTCTGCATATCTAATGAGCTTCCAGGTGATGCTGGTTCCACCGAATACACTTAGAATAACAAGGCTCTAGAAGGATGTAACAGCTAAGTGTGTCTGGTACTTCAGGGCTTACTAGATATTTCTTGAATTGTTCAACAATAGGAGAGATAAAGAGGGAGAAGGAAAAAGATTAAAAAGCTCTGTTATTGATCTCACCGAAAACAAACAAGTCCTAATTACTATACTTTTTATTCACAAGGAGATTGCACAATTGAAGTCGTTCATGGGATAGCTAGATGTTTTGCACAAGATGCTTCATTATTAGAGAGGACAACACAATGTTAGAAAGTCAAGAGCAACCATCACCACACAGGGAATGCCTTGTCTACTTAGTTGGGCATAATTTCAGCAAGACTCCATTCCTTCTCCATATTTTTTTTCACTGACATAGCTGATAAGAATGTGTTGATTTAATTAAGTCCCTCACCTTCTAAACATTAAATGAAGCTACTGGACCTACAAAATTCTGTCAGGATGGGGCTAGTACTGTGGTGTAGTGGATATAATCACCACTTACAGTGCCAGCATCCCATATGGGTGCTGGTATGAAACCAGCTGTTCCACTTTTGATCCAGCTCCCTGCTAAAGTGTCCCAGAAAGCAAAGAAAGATAGTGCAAGTTCTTGGGCCCCTTTCCCCATTTAAGCTCCCAACTCCTGGCTGTGGCCTTGGCCCAACCCAGCCATTGCTGCCATTTGGGAAGTGAACCAGTGGATGAAAGATATATCTCTCTCTCTATCTCTCTCTCTTTCTTTCCCATCTCTCTTCCTATCTCTGTGTAACTCTGATATTCAAGTGAGTAAATAAATCTTTTTTTAAAAAAATCATTTCAGGAAGAGAAGATCCACTGGAAAACAAAGTCTACAGCAAATACTGGCTAGAACTCCTATTTAGAGTCTGTGAGGCCGGTGCCGCGGCTCAATAGGCTAATCCTCTGCCTGCGGCGCCGGCACACCGGGTTCTAGTCCCGGTCGGGGCGCTGGATTCTGTCCCGGTTGCCCCTCTTCCAGGCCAGCTCTCTGCTATGGCCCGGGAGTGCAGTGGAGAATGGCCCAAGTCCTTGGGCCCTGTACCCCATGGGAAACCAGGAGAAGCACTTGGCTCCTGGCTTCGGATCAGCGCAATGCGCCAGCCGCAGCATGCTGGCCGTGGCAGCCATTGGAGGGTGAACCAACAGCAAAAGGAAGACCTTTCTCTCTGTCACTCTCTCACTGTCCACTCTGCCTGTCAAAAAAAAATTTTTAAAAAGAGTCTGTGAAGAGGGCTGGCCCTGTGGCGCAACGGGTTAATGCCCTGGCATGAAGTGCCAGCATCCCATATGGGCGCAAGTTTGAGATATGGCTGCTCCACTTCCCATCCAGTTCTGTGCTATGGCCTGAGAAAGCAGCAGAAGATGGTTCAAGTCCTTGGACCTCTTCACCCATGTGGGAGACTTGGGAGAAGTTCCTGGCTCCTGGCTTTGGATCGGCGCAGCTTCAGCCATTGCGGCCAATTGGGGAGTGAACCATCGGATGGAAGACCTCTCTCTCCTCTCCTCTCCTCTCCTCTCCTCTCCTCTCCTCTCCTCTCCTCTCCTCTCCTCTCCCTCTCATCTCTCTGTGTAACTCTGAATTTCAAATAAATAAGTAAATCTTTAAAAAAAAAAAAAAGTCTGTGAGGAGGGCCAGCACTGTGGGTGCAGTGGGTAAAACTGCCGCCTGCAGTGCCAGCATCCCATATGGGCGCTGGTTCCAGTCCTGGCTGCTCCACTTCCGATCCAGCTCTCTGCTGTGGCCTGGGAAAGCAATAGAAGATGGCCCAAGTCCTTGGGCCCCTGTTCCCATGTGGGAGACCCATAAGAAGCTCCTGGCTCCTGGCTTTGGACCAGCATAACTCCAGCCATTGCAGCCAATTAAGGACTGAACTAGCAGATGGAAGACCTCTCTCTCTCTCTCTCTCTCTCTCTCTCTCTCTCCCCTCTGTATGTGTGTAACTGTGACGTTCAAATAAATAAATATTTTTTTAAAAAAAATAGAGCCTGTGAGGGGCCAGCATTTGAAGCAAGGGATAAGAGGCTGCTTGAAATGCCTGCATCCCATATTGGAGTGCCTGGATTAGAATTCTGGCTATGCTAGATTCCAGCTTCCTGACCTGTGCTTTCTAGAGGCAGCAGGTGATGGCTCAAGTACTTGGGTCCCAGCTGCCCATATGGGAGACTCAGATTGAGCATCAGTGTCCTGTCTTCAGCTTGGTCTAAAGCCCGATGTTGCAGGTATTTGCAGAGTAAACCAGGGAGTGAAAAATCTGTCTATTTGTCACTGTATCTCTCTCCATCTCCCTACCTTTCAAATAAAATGAAAATAAATAAATAATTAAAACTTGAAGAAAAAAATCTGAAATCTATGGGGCTGGCATCTGGCATAGTGAGTACAGCCACCACCTGCAATCCCAACATCCAATATGGGCACAGATTTGTGTTCCAGTGGTTGCTCCACTTCCAATCCAGCTCCCTGATAATAGTCTGGGAAAGCAGCGAAAGATGGCCCACCCTGTCATCCACGACAGAGACCATGAAGAAGCTCCTGATTCCTGGCTTCAGCCGGGCCCAGCCCCGGTAGTGGCAGTCATCTGGGGAGTGAACTAGTGGATAGAAGATCTCTCTCTGTCTCTCTGTAACTCTGACTTTCAAATACATAAGTAAAACTTAAAAAAAAAAAAAAAAAGGTGAGTAGAAAACTACATAGCAAAGTAAGTCACTGATGTAGCAACTACACATTAGTGTTTCAGAGTATAAACTAAGTGCAAGTTAGCATATAACAGCTTCCAGAACAAGGCCAATTTTGAGAGATGATCTTGAATATTCCCGTCAATAGCTATAACTTAAAAAAAAAAAAAAAAAGCTTTACTGGGGCCAGCTCTGTGGCACAGCAGGTTAAAGCCCCAGCCTGTAATGCCAGCATTCCATATGGGAGCCTCTTCAAGTCCTGGCTGTCCACCTCTGATCCTGTTCCTGCTAATGTGCCTGAGAAACCAGAAGAGGATGGCCCAAGTCCTTGGGCCCCTGCACCCACCTGGGAGACCTGGAAGAAGCTCCTGACTCCTGGCTTCAGATTGGCCCAGCTCCAGCCATTGCAGCTATGTGGGTAGTGAACCAGCAGCTGGAAGACCTTTCTCTCTGTGTCTCTACCACTCTCTGTAACTTACTATCTTTCAAATAAATAAAATAAACTTTAAAAAAAAAAGCTTTACTAAGATATAATTGACATATCATAAACTATATACTACATAGTTAAAGTATTCAATTTTATAAGTTTTGGTAACTGTATGTGCTCATGAAATTATTACCAAAATCAAGAAAATGAACTTATGCATCACCTTCTAAATGGTTTCATCACAACCTGATGTAATCCTGCCTATTTTCATCTCCAGGAAACCATTAATCTGCTTTTCTTTAAATATTTATGTATTTTTTGAAAGACTTACAATGAGAGAGGGAGAGAGATCTGCCATCCACTGGTTCACTCTCCAAGTGGCCATAATGGCCAGGGCTGGTCCAGGCTGCAGCCAGGAGCCCAGAGCTTCATCAGGGTCTCCCACATGAGTGGCAGGGGCCCAAACACTTGAGCCATCTTCTGCTGCTTTCCCAAGCCATTAGCAGGGACCTCAATCATAAGTAGAGCAGCAGCCAGGAAACCAACTGGAGCTCTCATGGCATGCTGGTATGGCAGGTGGCAGCTTAACCTGCTGAGCCACAGAGCTGCCCCCTTCCCTTTTTTTTTTTTTTTTTTTTTCTTTAAAAAGAGGAAGTGAAAATAACCAGACCGGGTTGGTGATGTGGGCCCCCAGAGGCTCCAGCACAGGGCTCCAGGCAGAGGGACTGCAGCTTTGGGAGAGCTCGCTAAAGATTTGTTTGGCAGCATTTCAATGAATCTGTCTTCGCGCCAGCACCTGCTTCTTTCCTGCCCACAGAAGGCTCACCCACCTCCCTCCCTGCACACCCTCCATGCTGCTCCCTCTAGAAAAAAAGTTATCAGAGCACAAGGGGCCTTGGCTGCCTGGTGTATACATGGATATCCCACCCGGCTGGTGGTGTATCACTTCTTGATCCAGATCATTTGATTTTGTTCTCCTAATTCTTCACCATTTTTTTCCTACTATTTCGTACGCCTGCTAAAATTGTGAATTTCACCTTGGTGAGTCTTGGGTAGTTTTGTGTTTCTATAAATATACTTCAGCTTTGTTCTCACTTAATCTTAGCAGAAAGGCCAAGAAGCAAGTGATCTTTGCTCTCAAGTAATTCAGAAATAGTTGGGTCTTTTTGGTCTTCCCTTTAATCTTTATTAGGAATAACCAGAGTGTGATTAGTCCAGGACTAATTATTCCTCACCACCAAGGCAAGAGCCTTCTCAGTATTGTTACCAGTGTTCCATGAATTGTGAACTTCCCTGGGCTGGTAGCTGGGATGGCACTTTTTCTGGCCCTGTGTGAATGTTTTATGTTCCCTCTGATCCTTTCAGCTGTCCTATCTTCAATTTTATTTTTTTAAACTTTTATTTAATGAATATAAATTTCCAAAGTACAGCTTATGGATTACAATGGCTTCCCCCACCCCCATAACTTCCCTCCCACCTGCAACCCTCCCCTTTCCCACTTTTTCTCCCCTTCCATTCACATCTGTCCCGGTTGCCCCTCTTCCAGACCAGCTCTCTGCTATGGCCAGGGAGTGCAGTGGAGGATGGCCCAAGTGCTTGGGCCCTGCACCCCATGGGAGACCAGGAGAAGCACCTGGCTCCTGCCTTCGGATCAGCGCGGTGCGCCGGCCACAGCGCGCCAGCCGCGGCGGCCATTGGAGGGTGAACCAACGGCAAAGGAAGACCTTTCTCTCTGTCTCTCTCTCTCACTGTCCACTCTGCCTGTCCAAAAAAAAAAAAAAAAAGATTCATTTTCAATTCTATCTTCAATTTTAAATCATTTTTTCACATGTGTGTGCTGACCTTTGTTCTCCTGAACACACAAGAGAAACCCTCTACACCTTTCCATAGTTCTCACGGAGCAATTCCCAACTCTGGTCTGCAAATTCCAACTGCCCCAATATCCCCAAACTCTTGCCCGTCTCCTCAACAGGGAGGCTCTGCCAGCTTCTATCTGGGTTCCCCTCCCTTACCCACAAGCTGAAATCTCTCTCAAGTCAGTACGCTGGGTCAAAAACTCTACTCATTTTATTCAAGATTACAGTCCTTCATTTCTTGATATCTCAAAAACTGGTTTGAAGGGTCCAGCACTATGGAGTAGATGGCTAAACCCTCACCTGCGGTGTCAGCATCCCATATGGACGCCAGTTCAAATCCTGGCTGCTCCACTTCCAGTCCAGCTCCCTGCTAATGTACCTGGAAAAGCAGCAAGAGATGGCCCAAGTCCCTGGCCCCTGTGTCCATGTGGGAGATCCAAAGAAGCCCCTGGCTCCCAACTTCAGCCTTGCCCAGCCCTGGTCATTGCAGCCATTTGGGAAGTGAGCTAGCAGATGGAATATTTCTCTCTCTTTTTCTCTCTCTCTCTTTCTCTGTGTATCTCTGCCTTTCATATAAATAAATTTTTAAAAAGTGGTTCAATATGTTTTATGCATTTATAGTTTTTTGTTGCTTCATTTTTCAGAGAGGAGAGTAAATGTGATTCTTCTTACCTATCTTGACAGTAGCAGAAGTCCACACTTATATGTTAATTTGTGCTATAGTTTAGGTTTTTGAGTTCATAGACTTAAGTACCAGATTAACTCCACCCTTTTCTTAAATGTCTGAGTGTTAATTCTGTAGGAACTTTTCTCTAAGTTTTTTAAATTTAATTTGTTTTTATGTATTTGAAAGGCAAAGAGACAGAAAGACAGAGAGAGAAACAGAAAGAAAGAGATCTTCCATCTGCTGGTTCATGCCCACAACTACCCCCAAGAGCTAGACTAACTACCCGCAAGGTAGTTACACGCCACAACTTCCCACGATGCCAGACCAAACTCAGGAGTCATCAGGAGTCAGGAACTCAATCCAGGTCTCCCAAATGGGTGTCAGGGACCCAAGCACTTGAGCAACCAGATGCTTCCTCCCACTGTGCACGTTAGCAGAAAGTTGGAATTGGAAGCAATCTGATGTGGGATGTGGGTATCCCAAGCAGCTTCTTAACTGCTGTGTCAAATGCCTACCTCAATCTCTAACCATTTAATGGTTAAAACTTTTCAAAATCTTCTCTTTGTTTCTCCAGCCATGGGACTATGTTGTGGCCTAAGCTGTTTCCCCCAACCCCCCTCCTCCCACACATACACAAAAAAAGTCATATGTACCTCCCAAGCTATCTGGAGATAGAGTCTTTAAAGAACTAATTAGGTTGAAATTATGTCATTAAAGTGGATCCTAATCCAATATGACTGGTGCCTTTATAAGAAGAGAATGTCATTAATCTCACCCTGTTTTCACAGTGCTGGGTGTCAGTCTATTTCTTTGTGGTTTGTCTTCCCATACAGATGCACAACACTTCATCTTTCTCCTTTAAACTGGGAATATATATATGTACATGTATATATATGTATATATATATATAAAATCATATATGTATGATTGTAAAAGCTGATCGAAGAATCTGAGTAGGGACTGGCACTGTAGCGTAGAAGGTTAAGCCTCTGCCTGCAGTACAGGCATCCCGTATGGGCACCAATTCAAGTCCCAGCTGCAGCTCCCTGCTAATAGCCTGGGAAAGCAGTAGAAGATGGCCTAAGTCCTTGGGCCCCTGCATCCACTTTGGAGACTCTGAAGGAGCTCCTCCTTCCTGGCTTCAGATCAGCCCAGCTCTGGTCACTGCGGCCATTTGGAAAGTGAACCAGTGAATGGAAGACCTCTCTCTCTCCCCTTCTCTGTCTGTAACTCTTCCTGTCAAATAAATAAATCCTCAAAAAAAATCTGAGTAGGAATATTAAGTAAACTCTAAGTACTTATGGTCTGTTTTTGATGAGCTTATGGCAATGTGGGGCTATTATACTAAATCAAGAAAATAAATTTACATCAGTGTAACAAAATTAAAAGAAATGAAAAGAATCAGAAAATGACACTAAAATAGCAGTCTTATATCCTCAGGCTATGACTGATTACCTTCTGGCTTATAAAATACACAAAAGCTGATTATTATATCAGCTCTAAATATAATCATTTTCTGGATTGTTTAGGACCTAGAAATTAGAACCTAGTAGAATGTAAAAAATAGTAGCAATGATCATGTTGTTATTCAAACTGTGAATGTAACAAATAACAGGAAAAAAATCTAGTTAAATTTTTTTTTAATTTATCTATTTGAGAGACAGAAAGACAGTTGCTACTTTACTCATCAAATGCCCACAATGTCCAGGGCTGGGTTAGGCCAAAACCAAAATTGGGGCACTCAATCCAGATCTCCCACACAGGTTGCAGGAACCAATTTACCTGGGCCGTCATCACTGATTCATAGGGACTGAATTAGCAGGAAACTAGAATTAGGAGCCTGAGCAGTGGATACTAAAATGTGGGATGCTGACATTTTAAACGGAGTCTTAATCAGCATCATAACCTCTAGGTTACATGCTTACCCCAAAATATTCTGTTTGAATCTCAGAAATGCCTAACTTCCGACCGTGTCCAAACTGACCTAAAAGTGACCCAAATAATACAGGGGTTTGCACCACTAAGTAGTCACTTGTGCTGTCCACATCCCATGTTGAAGTACCTGGTCAAGTGCCAGCTACTCTGATTCTGATTTAGCTAATGCATACCTTGGGAGGCAACAGGTGGCTGGTCGAGTACATGGGTTCCTGTCACCCAAATGGGAAACTCAAATGGCATTCCAAGTTCCTGAACTGGGCTTGTATCTGCCATGGCTGATGCAGGCTTTAAGGAAATGAACCAGCAGTTTCTATTCTCTCTCTCTCTCTCTCTCCCTCTCTCTCTCTCTCTCTCTCTCTCTTTCTGCTCTCTCACATTCAAATTAAAAACAAAAAGGGGGTGGAGGAAACTGGCGCTATAGCATTTTTTGTAAATCACTGCCTGATACACTGGCATCCCATATGGATACCATTCAAGTCCTGGCTGCTCCATTTCTAATCCAATTCCCTGCAAATGGGCTGGGGAAAGCAGCAGAAGACGGCCCAAGTGCTTGGACCCTGCCACCCATAGCAGAGACCCAAAAGAAGCTCCTGGCTTCTGGTTCCTGACTTTGTCCTGACCCCGTTCAGGCTGTTGTGGCCATTTAGAGAGTGAACCAGAGGATAGAAGATCTCTTTCTCTCTCTCTCTCTTTCTCTCCCTCTCTCTCTGTAACGTCACCTTTCAAATAAATAAAATAAATCTTTTAGGAAAAAAAAGGAGTAAAAGTGACCCAAAGTGATATAAGTGTCAGGAACTTAAAATTACATATTTTTAAAACTATAATTTAGTGTAAAATTCTTAGCACTGATTTAGATATTTGGTACAGTGCTTTGTTGGTTGGGCTATCTGAATACCACACTGGAGTGTCTGGATTCAAGTCCTGGCCCCCACTCCTGATTCCAGCTTCCTGCTAACACACACTCTGATAGGCAATAGGTGATAGGTCCAATGGTTGATTCTCCGCCACCCCCATGGGAGCCTGACCCAGCCCTGGCTGTTGTGAACATTTGAGGAGCAAATCAATGGATAGGAAAATCTCTCTCTGGCTTTCTTTCTTTCTCTCTGCCTCTCAATGAATAAATAAATAAAACTTGAAACCAATTCTTAGGATTGAATTCTTAGTTAAATAATACCGCACAGACACTGCCATTATAGCATAGATGGTAAAGCTGCTACCTGTGGTGCCGGCATCCCATTTAGATGCTGGATCATGTCCTGGCTGCTCCACTTTTTTTTTTTCAAAGCAATATTTTATTTAAGGAGTACAAATTTCATAAATACAACTTTAGGAACATAGTGATTCTTCCAACCTTACCCGCCCTCCCACCCCCGCTCACATCCCACCTGCTCCTCCCTCTCCCATCCCCAGTTCCATTCTCCATTAAGGTTCATTTTAATTAATTAACTTTATACACAGAAGACCGACTCCATACTAAGAAAAACTAGTTTTACAGTTAATTGTCATAATACAACTCTGAGGACAGAGGTCCTGCATGGGAGGTTAGTGCACAGTGACTCCTGTTGTTAATTTAACAATTAACTCTTATGGATGATGTCAATGATCACCTGAGGCTCTTGACATGAGCTACCTAGGCTATGGAAGCCTTTTGAATCCACAATCTCATTAGACAAGGCCATGAGCAAAGTGGAAGTTCTCTCCTCCCCTCAGAGAAAAGCACATCCTTCTTTGATGTCCACTTTTTTTCACTGGGGTCTCACTCACAGAGATCCTTCATGTAGGACAATTTTTGCCACAGTTTCTTGCTTTCCATGCCTGAAATGCTCTCCTGGGCTTTTCAGTCATATCAGAATGCCTTAACGGTTGATTCTAGGGTCATAGTGCTGATCCACTTCTGATTCGGCTCTCTGCTAACAGCCTGGGAAAAGTTGCAGAAGATGGTCCAGGTGTCTGGATTCCTGACATCCATCTGGGAGACCCAGGTGAAGTTTCTGGCTCCTGGCTTCATTCTGGCCCAGCCCTGGCCATTGCAAACATTTGGGGAGTGAATTAACTGATAGAAGATCTCTCTCTCTCTCTCTCTCTCTCTCTCTCTGCCTCTCCTTCTCATATTGTAACTCTGATTTCAAATAAATAAATCTTAAAAATCACTATGTCCCTAAATATGTACATCAAACTTATAAAACTTAAAGAAAATTGGAGAAAAAAGAATATAATACTGTATATTTACGAATAACCATTTCTACAAAAAGAAAATATCTTTCAACTTAAAAAGTTATGTCGGGATGGCAGGGTGTTCACAGCAGGTTAACCACCACTCAGGATGCCCACATCCCATACTGGAGTGCCTAGAGTCAAGTCCAGGCTTTGCTTCCCTATCCAGCTGCTGCTAATACCAACCCTGAAAAGAATTAAGTGATGGTTCAATTACTTGGGTCCCTGCTATCTATGTGCTAGATCCAGATGGAGTTCCTAACTCAAGAGTTCAGCCTGGCCCAGCCCAAAACACTCTCTCCCTCTCCCTCTCCCTCTCTCCTCCATCTCTGCCTTTCAAATAAATAAGTAAATTTATAAAGTGTTTTAATCTTCAAATTTAGAATATGTACAGAGTAGAACATTAGATATCAACTAAAAGTTCTTTATAATTTAAGGATACAAGAAAAGCTTTTTGACAAAGGTAACTAAAATCATTTCCTGTGAAAATTAAATTCATTGCTGTCAACTTCCCTGAGTCCAGGAGATAGTAACCACATTCTACCCAGCCATTATGTAGAATGAATTGTATTCTTCCCAGGTTCATATGTTGAAGCTCTAATCCCCAATTTAATATCATTTGGAATTGGCGATTTGGGGAGGTAATTAGTTTTAGATGAGGTTATGAAGGTAGGGTGCCCTTATAAAAGGAAACCAGAGGCCGGCACTGCAACTCAATAAGCTAATCCTCCACCGCTGGCACCGGCACCCCGGGTTCTAGTCCCAGTCGGGGCGCCAGAGTCTGTCCCAGTTGCTCCTCTTCCAGTCCAGCTCTCTGCTGTGGCCCGGGAAGGCAGTGGAGGATGACCCAAGTGCTTGGGCCCTGCACCTGCAAGGGAGACCAGGAGAAGCACCTGGCTCCTGGCTTTGAATCATTGTGATATGCCAGCCGCAGCACGCCAGCCGCAGTGGCCATTGAGGGGTGAACCAATGGAAAAAGGAAGACCTTTCTCTCTGTCTCTCTCTTTCACTGTCCACTCTGCCTGTCAAAAAAAAAAAAAAAAAAAAGGAAACCAGAGAGCTGCTTCTCTTCCTCTCTACCCTATGAGGACACAGAGAGAAGATGGCCATCTGAAGTTAGGAGGAGTACCTTCAACAGGAAGCAATCTGCCTACACCTTTTTCTTGGATGTTTGAACCCCCAGAAACATAAGAAATAAGTGTCTGTTAGAGTCGGCAACATGGCATAATGGGTAAAGCCACTGCCTGCAGTGTCCGCATCCAGTATGGGCACGGGTTCATGTCCTGGCCGCTCCACTTCCCATCCAGCTCTCTGCTATGGCCTGGGAAAGCAGTAGAAGATGTTCCAAGTCTTTGGGCTCCTGTACCCACATGGGAGACCCAGAAGAAGTTCCTGGCTCCTGGCTTTGGATCCACACAGTTCCAGCTGTTGTGGCTAATTAGGGAGTAAACTAGCAGATAGAAGACCTCTCTCTCTCTCTGCCTCTCCTCTCTCCGTGTAACTCTGAATTTCAAATAAATAAATAAATCTTTTAAAAAAGAAAAGTAAGAAATGTCTGTTGTTTAAGCCACCCAGGCTACATTTTTTTTTGTCATAGCGATCCAAATGGACTAAGGCAAGCTTCTCTCTCTCTTTCCTCTCGCTTTTTTTTTTTTTTTTTTTTTTTTTTTTACAGGCAGAGTGGACAGTGAGAGAGAGAGACAAAGAGAAAGGTCTTCCTTTTCCGGGTTCTAGTCCCAGTCAGGGTGCCGGATTCTGTCCCAGTTGCTCCTCTTCCAGTCCAGCTCTCTGCTGTGGCCTGGGAAGGCAGTGGAGAATGGCCTAGGTCTTTGGGCCCTGTACTCACATGGGAGACCAGGAGGAAGCACCTGGCTCCTGGCTACAGATCGGCACAGCATGCCGGTCACAGCGCACTGGCCATAGTGGCCACTTGGAGGGTGAACCAATGGAAAAGGAAGACCCTTCTCTCTGTCTCTCTCTCTCACTGTCTAACTCTGCCTGTCAAAAGAAGAAGAAGAAGAGGAGGAAGAAGAGGAAGAGGAAGAGGAAGAGGAAGAGGAAGAAGAGGAAGAGGAAGAGGAAGAAGAAGAAGGAGAAGAAGAAGAAGAAGAAGAAGAAGAAGAAGAAGAAGAAGAAGAAGAAGAAGAAAGAAAGAAAGAAAGAAAGAAAGAAAGAAAGAAAGAAAGAAAGAAAGAAAGAAAGAAAGAAAGAAAGGAAGGAAGAAAGAAAGAAAGAAAGAAAGAATAGGAGTGGCCTCATTTTCTTTTTATATCATTCTGTGTTGCTGTGGATTTGTTCTGAAAAGAGGAGCACGGTGGGGACAAGAGGCACGGAGTCACCACACAGACATCGGGAGTTGGGTGAAAGAGGGCCAGAGGCGAGCAGCCCACAGACTCATTTATTTCAGTTGATACAGCAGCTTATATAGCTGAGGCAGCCAATTAGGTCAAGGAGCGGTTTATGCCCTACCAATCACAGCCTGTTGCCAGGCAGGCTCCATTGCCAGGTGGGTTCCTAAGCCATTCCTGAGTAAATGACGCTTGCTTGCCAGTGGCCATCTTTGCATGGCCTTCTCATTCCACCACAATTCTGCATTTTAAAATTTTATGCAATTAATATATATTAATTTACAATCAGAAAAGGAAAATCAATATTGTTTTTAATGCTGAAAACTTGTTGATATTTCTGACATTTCACAAAACATCTTTTGTTGGCATTCTATAAGCGATACCATCTAATAATGTCCCAATATTTCTTCTTGTGAGGACAGTTTATGTATCTTTTTGACTTCTCTAATATTTGTTATTTCAGGGAGATTTTCCAGAGAAACCTGCTGCCCTTCCACTTGAGCTATTAGATGTTCTTGATCTGTTTGTTTTTCTCCCTCTTCAACGTAAACAATTAGAATTGAAGTGTCATTTCCTGAGATACAAAATTTTTCAAAGCTCCTGAAATATTGTTGTTTGGGGAAAGACTGAAAATAATTTCTGTAGACAGGGTTCTTGTCTTCATTTTTCCAAGTTTGTAGAGGTGAATGGCCTTGTTTGCTGCCACAAGTGTCTGAAACAGATCGCCAATCAC
Organism: Lepus europaeus; assembly: GCF_033115175.1. Lineage (NCBI taxonomy): Eukaryota > Metazoa > Chordata > Mammalia > Lagomorpha > Leporidae > Lepus > Lepus europaeus. The sequence continues at coordinate 65,237,725 of NC_084828.1, read as the reverse complement.
TGTAGAATTTCTCAGTGAACCATCAATGGTGCCTTCCACGGCCTTTTTCCTCAGGTCTCCTGCACTTTTTATGTCTTTAAACAACAAAAGGGTCACCCTGCATTGGGGAAACAAGTCCAGCTGGTGCACTAACTGCATTTCACTGATAAGCAGGATTCCACAGTCGCCTCTGGTCCGTCCCCAAAGAACTCCCACTCAATATGATTTTCATAAAAGGATCTGTACCGGAAAAAGGGATCCAGTGACTGCTGAAAAAAACTTGAGGGTTTTTCACAGCTCTTTATGCTGCAGTTTGCCCATTGCCTGGAGAGAATACTACTGTGGTACAGTGAAGGTTTCTACTGATGTCTGCTATGCATTCCACCTTCCAGCATAAATCATGTGGATATAGATGAAGGCATGTCACATCCCCCATCTATTTAGTCCTGGAGAAAAGATCAGCAGCATATTTAAGAAAAGAAAATTTATTTCTACTGAAAAATTTAAAAATTCACAAGATTGTGGACCACAAGTTATCATCACAAGTATGGTATAAAAAAATTACATGAATGGGGCCATCATTGTGATGTAGTGGATAAAGCCACCACTTGTAATGCCAGCATCCCATATAGAAACCAGTTCAAGTCCCAGCTGCTCCACTTCCAATCTAGCTCTCTGTAGTTAGCCTGGGAAAAGCAGCAGAAGATGCCCCAAGTACTAGAACCCCTGCACCCAAGTGGGAAACCCGGATGGAACTCCTGGTTCTTGGCTTCAGCCTGGCTCAGCATTGGCCGATGCAGTTATCTGGGGAACACACCAGAAGACACAGGTTTCTCTCTCTCCCTTCCTCCCTTACTCCCTCCTTCCTTCCCTCCCTCCCATACTAGAATGGATTTAGATCTTTTTCTTCAGGGGCTGGTGCTGTGGTGTACTGGATTAATCCTCTACCTGAAGCACAGGCATCCCATATTGGTGCTGGTTCTAATCCCAGCTGTTCCTCTTCTGATCCAGCTCTCTGCTATGGCCTGGGAAAGCAGTAGAAGATGGCCCATGTGCTTGGGTCCTTGCAGCCATGTGGGAGACCTGGAAGAAGCTCCTGGCTCCTGGCTTTGGATAGGCCCAGCTCTGGCTGTTGTGGCTATTTGGGGAGTGAACCAGTGGACATAAGACCTTTCTCTGTCTCTCTCTCTCTCACTGTAACTCTATCTCTCAAATAAGTACATAAAATATTTTTAGAAAAATATTGTTTTCCCTCCTCAGTTTACCAGATCCTCTGGTTACTATGTAATTGAAACTGGATTTACAGAGCTATTATATTTATTTTTTGTTGTGATTGCTAAATATGTTGGAATAGGAGCTATTAACAAAAACTATTATCAGGAAGATTGAAAAGCATTTAGGAAAGAGAATTTCAGTGATCTGAAGAAGTTTGGAAAGAAGTAAAAGCACAAGAAAAGATATGCCTTGTAATTTATGAAATATGGTATTGTTGGTATAACTTTAAAAAGATTTATTAATCTATTTAAAAGTCAGAGCTAGAGGGAGGGGAGGAGGGAGAGAGGGAAGGAGAGGGGAGGGAGGGAGAGAAGGAGGGAGAGAGGGAGGGTAGCGGGTGGGAGGGGGTTATGGGAGGAAAAAGCCACTGTAATCCAAAAGCTGTACTTTGGAAATTTATATTTATTAAATAAATGTTAAAAAAATAAATATGCATATCTACACTTGTGAAAGTTTTTGTTCAGGAATTCTGTCTGCAAGAGACCAGAAATTTAAATTTTGTTGACTGTGTGGGCTATGAAATGATATTCAGGATATGTGGAGAAATTTTTTTAAAAAAAGCAAGTAGCAGGAAAAAATATATATTGTGAATTTTTTTAAACAAAAAATATACAAAGGGTACTTCAAAAGTTCGTGGGAAGATATAATTAAAAGGTAAATTTAAGGGCCAATATTGTGGCACTGTAGGTTAGGCTGCTGAAGATGCCACCATCCCATATGAGTGCTGGTTTGAGTCCAGGCTGCTCCATTTACAGTCCAGCTCCCAGCTAACACACCTTAGAAAGCAGTAGAAGATGGCCCAAGTGCCTGGGTCCTTGCCACCCATATGAAAGACCCAGGTAGAGTCCAGGCTTCTGGTTAGCCTGGTCCAGTCTGGCCACTGCAGCCATCTGGGGGAGTGAACAGTGAATGGATAATCTCTCCCTCCTTCTCTGTCTCTCCCACTCTCTGTGAAACTCTACCTGCTGAGTAAATAAACACATTGTTAAGAAAAGATAAATTTACTTCAATGCAAAAATTTTGATATCCATGTGTGGTTTTTTTTCCTAATGTATGTTTTCCATTAACTTTGTGAAGACCACTCATATAAATGGATTTTTATTCATTTGTATCAAAAACAGATTTATCTTTCAATTCTTCTTTCCATGAAGTTTTTGAAGCATTCTCATATAAAGATAATACAGCCCAGTACCTAAGTTACACTGTTCCCAGGAACAATCTAAAACAAGACCTCAACTCTATTTAATCTTGATGATTTCTTGGAAATGAAATGAAGGTAGATTAGGAGTAATTTTTGATTATTACTTTATATACATGTATAAACTATTTTTTATTCTTTAATGCTTTGATACAGTACTTTTTTTAACTTTTATTTAGCAAATATAAATTTCCAAAGTACAGCTTATGGATTACAATGGCTTTTCCCCCCCATAACTTCCCTCCCGCCCGCAACCCTCCCAACTCCTGCTCCCTCTCCCATTCCATTCACATCAAGATTCATTTTCAATTATCTTTATATACAGAAGATCAATTTAGTATATATTAAGTAAAGATTTCAACAGTTTGCACCCACACAGAACATAAAGTGTAAAATACTGTTTGAGTACTAGTTATAGCATTAATTCACATTGAACAACACATTAAGGACAGAGATGCTACATGGACCTGGAATCAACCCAAATGCCCATCAACAGTAGACTGGATAAAGAAATTATGGGACATGTACTCCATAGGACATTATACAGCAGTAAAAACAATGAAATCCGGTCACCCGCAACAAAATGGAGGAATCTGGAACACATCATGCTGAGTGAAATAAGCCAGTCCCAGAGGGACAAATATATGTTCTCCCTGATTGGTGACAACCAACCGAGCACCAAAAAGGAAACCTGTTCAAATGAAATGGACACCATGAGAAAGAGTGACCTGATTGGCCCTTGTCCTGACGATACAGTACTTTTTGAATTTAAAAAAAGTAAGAGAATTTGAGGAGGGTTATGGGAGGAATAAGGTGTTAATGACCATGCCATATGCCTTTTTTCAAAAGTAAAGCAGAGTGGTAATGACTAAAGCCAATTTAGAAACATGGTTGAAAAAGAAAAAAAAGAAATATGGTTGATATAGAGCTCAAGACTGAAACAAGAAGTAGACTGTCATTAGAGTGTGTGTAAACATATTTAAAGCAGCTTTATTTACCATCACTCAACTCAATGTCCAGCTTTATTAAGAAACAAAATGTAAATATTATTTGCCTTTGGGTGAGGGTATTTACTAGGAACAGACATCATATTACCTTCTGGCTTCTATATTCTATAATTCGATCTGGATTTTGTTTAAATTTACGGAGCACCTAAGGAGGAACGTTTCATTGTGTATATGATATAATAATAAAAAAAAAGAATGGCCATGTTTTTTGAACAAAGCGTATTTTGTTCCTTAACAAACTCTGGAAGCTTGAACCTGCAGGCTTGTAGCCAAGAGGGAAATAACTAGAGGACTCTCAATGGCCATAACCAGGTCTACCTCTAGGTGGAGTCAGAGGACAGCTGCGGAGTAAACCCTCCCTGGGCAAGTCCAGAGTCCACATTGACCTTTCCCTCCTGCCTAGCCATCTGTCCTGCTCCCTGGTGAGCAAAAGAAGAGCAGAAAACTGTACTACTAGCATTACCCCGAATACAAATGTCTACCTGGGAAACAAAGACTTTGAAGGATTCCATAGAGTTACTGCTTATGCTGTTGCACCTGCCAGGGCCAGGTGTTTGTCGCAGTGTTTAGGCTACTGCTTGGGATAACCTACATCCCATATGAGAGTTCTGGATTCAAGACGTGACTGCGTCCTCCATTCCTGCTTCCTGTTACTGCATACACTGGGAGACAACAGGTGATGTCTCAAGTAGTTGGGTCCCTGCCACCCATGTGGGAGACTTGGATTGAATTCCTGCACAAGGGCTTTGGCCTGTCCTAGCCCAAGCTGTTAAAGGTATCTGGGAAGAGAAATAGTAGAGAGGAGGTCTCTCTCCTCTCTCTCTCTCTCTCTCTCTCTCTCAAATAAAATTAATATTCAGCCACCTCCCAACTTTCTTGACCCTAGGCCTGAAAAGCTCTTTCTCAGGGAACATTGAACTAAAAGTGGGCAATGAAGACAAGAAGGAAGGTGGATCCCTTTAATGCTTCCACTTCATGGTCCCTATACTCCATTTCCATCTACTGAAGATCACATTCTCCTGAGTAGAACCAGGGAGTCTGTACCTTGTTGCTGTTTTTTCCCAGTGTCTTCTAGTTTTTAAAAGATACACTCTTCTCTGTTCTTTTGCGTTCTTTCTAGAATTCATCCTTCAGGACTATGATGAATGAAGGGAGAGTAACACAGGAATAACCGAGTATTAGAATAGCTCCTGAAGATTATGAAAACATTGCCTCAGTGACAGATTTGCTTGTCTGTTAGTTTGTTAATTATTTTTATGAAACAGGAGCCAGTGCTAAGTATCAAACCTAGGTACTCCATTATGGGATCTGGACTTCTTTATATTTTTCTTCATTTTTCTTTATTGTATTTATTTGAGAAGCAGGGAAAAGGGAGTGTGTTTCCCATTTACCATTTTATTCTCCAAATGCCTGCAACAGCTGAGGTTGGGCCAGGTTTCCCATATGGAAGGGAGGGACCAAACCTACTGCCTCCTGTGGTGTACATTAGCAGGAAGCTGGAACTGAGACAGACCTGGGACTCAAAGGCAAATCCTCCACTATGAGATGTGGGTGTCCCAAGTGGCATCTTCACAACTAGGCCAGATGCCAGCCTTAGCAGCAACAACTTGGAAAGTGTAAATTGTTGGCAATGAATTTAGAACTTTATGGCTCTGCCATTCCCAGGTAATATAACTAAAAACTTTTGTCATATGTAAGAGAAAGAGGTAAATCCTTAGAATTGAATGTTGAAAACAAGGCCACCCATCCAGCTTTGTTGCTTCAGGCAACACTCAAATGAGTCATACCTCTACAAACAGATTTTGGAAACACTGTTGAAATCCTAATCATAAAATGCCTTTTAGACTTTCAAACACAAGGCATTTAAAAACAAACTCAGAAACTAGGAGTAGGCAGTGCACCAATCATCGGCGTATTCATATATCTTCTTGTCTGTTGCATCTTTAGCTTTGATTGACACTAACCTCCAGACATTCCGAATACTTTTCCATTAACTTCCCCTCTTGTCATATTCACTCCCCATAATCATTTCCTCAACATCACCACCTTACTTCTACAGTCTCTGTGTTCTCAAGCCCCATCCTTGCTTTTCCATGTCAAGGAGAGGTTTCTTGCCAGGCCTCCCTTACTGCCACAGACTATGTGGCAAAAAAAAGATGAACTGTGTGCTAGGATGCAACTAACTGGACAGCAGTGGGGAAGTTATTTAAACTCTCTAAGCCCAAGTTAACTCATCGTTAAAATTTGGAAATAAGATTTAGAAATAGGTTGACTTCAATTTAGATTAATTTTAAGATTATTACAAGATTTATTAAAATGTATTTATTTATTTATTTATTTAAATAGGTATTATTATGCATCCCATTATACAAATGAGGAAACAGGTGAGGGGATAAGTGATCTGCCCAAAGGCACAGAACTACCAAGTGGCGAAGCTAAGAACTGAATGGGCATATGTGTCCCAAATACACTTTTCATCACTCTGTTCAAGTGCCTCATGTATGTGTTCACTTGATATTATCTATTATTTTGACCCAATGGAAATTTAAGGTAGTGGCAAGATTATAAGTGAAATGAAGAACTTATGTTTATATAGAAGGAAAATTAGTAGTTAGCCTCAATGGAAGAAGAAATGACCATTATTAATTCATTGATTCATTCATTTAACAAATATTTGAGGTCTAGGGAATGAATAGTCAACATGGATGCAATAGAATTTCATGATTTTATCTCTGTACCTTTTTACCTGCCCTTCTGTCTCCTTGGGATGTGAACACACACACACCCACACACACCCACACACACACATCCTTCCATGGTCTGGGTAGCACCCATGGTTTCTGCTTACTCTGCAGAAGGCAGCTACTATTCATTCTGTTCCAATGCCCACTTTCTACACACAACTCGGATTCCCCAATTAAGCTCAAAAAGGAATAAAAGAACAAAGAAAGAACAAAAAATAGGAGAAAGAAAAGAAAAAGCCTTTGGAAAGATGCCACAGGAAAGAAACAAAATATGATTTAAAAATTACAGATTAAAATAGAGAATTAAACACTAAAAAGGCCAAGAAGTAGTTTAATAATATTTTTTAACACATGAAGAATTTTTACGTAGAGTGTAAAAATAGGCTCTTCTCCTTAGGGATTTTAAGGAAGGAAATCATTTTCAGTCAAAGTGGCAAAGACAGAGTCAGCTGGATTTTATGGAGCACTTACCATAGGCAGGGCATGATCACTGCTATCAAGGGGCCTACATTTAATGGGAAAGACAGCTGTGCATAGAAAGATGACTAATAATCAACTTAATGTAACAGATTACAAGAGCAATGAATTCAGAGGAGAGTGAAATCTCTATGAATTTATGAGCTGGGATACAGTGAGAACACTTTACTAAAGAAACAAAATGGTAGGTTTCTGTCAATGAAAGAACAGTCTCAACCAAAGAGAAGAGCCAGAAAGAAGGACATAAAACATGATTGGGGAATCTGAACAATGCCTTTTTAGTGACTCCTTGTTAAAACCAATTTCTCCACCTGCCCACGACAACCTGTACCAGCTTCAGCAAGTCTCTCCTCTCCAGTATTTTCTCTCCTCTTTTCACTGGACAATTTCATTAACACTCAGTTTGCTTTTCTATCATCTAAAACACTAAAGACTATTTCCAAACCAGCTGGTCAATTTCTCTCCTTTTTTAAATGGAGAATTTTCTGAAAAGAATTTTCTTTGGTTTCTGTTCTCCAGTTCTCTCTAGATTGTACTACAGTCAGCCTGGTCCCAACCAAATTGCTCCAATATGGCCCCTAAAGACAACCATGTAGCTAACTTTAGTGCTCAATTCTCAGTCTTCATTATGCTTGACCTCTTCAAAACATTTAATTCACTTCATGTAATGTTTTCCATTTTGGCTTTCAGGACACTAAACTCTTTTGTTTTATTTCATCCTACCTAATAGTTATAACACCATCTATATGCTAATGACTCCCACATGAATATCTCCAGACTGATAGAATCTCTTAATTCTAACCTATGTATCTAACTGCCTACCTAATATGTCTCTGTCAATATCCAAAGGCGACTCATATTTAACATATCCAAAATTCTGTTCCTAGGACAGATATTTGGCATGGTGGCTCAGATGCTGCTTAAGATACCCAATCCCATTTCAGAGTTCCTGGGTTTGACTTCTGGCTCTGCTTCCCATTCAAGCTTCCTGCAAATGCACACCCAGGGAGGTAGCAAGTAATGACTCAAGTACTTAGGTCCCTGCCACCTATGTATAAAATCTTGTTGTATTTCCTGCCTTCTGGCTGTGACTGGTCCCAAGCCTGGTGATTTGTACATTTGGGGAGTGAACCAGCAGATAGATCTCTCCATCTGTTTCTATCTGTCTTTTTCTCTCTGCTGTTCAAATAAGATGGAAATAAAGAGTTAATGAATTTTTTCATGAGAGGATTTCTGGATTTAAAACACAAGAAAAATATTATTTTAACATATACTTCAACTTGATATAATACATATGCAAATAAAACTAATCACATGTGAAATATGTGAGTTTTTTTAATCCCTTCAAATGAAGGGATAATACATAAAAAAGAATCCTAGAGTATTTCACATACTCCCAAGAATAGTAATACTGTATTATATTAAATCTAAGATTCCATCTTTTTTTTATAGTTCACTGTTAATATTTTTTACTACTAGGCAAATAGAAAAATGGAAAACACTATCCATTAAACAATGACAAAAGCCTTTCCTAAGAATTTTTCTTTTATGAAAATGGGAAGAGTTTTTTTTTTTATTTAGACAAAAATGCTGCTATATATCATTCTTGTGCTTTGATTAATAGGAAACTATAAGTGAAATAAATCAGTCATGATATTCCTAATTCACAGACTCTTTTGAATCACTTTTCAACTAGAATCATTGATGCTCATGTTTTTCCACCAATTTTGTCTGCTATGAAGGAATACTTCACTGTGATCTCTGAGGCTTTTCTGATCTCACCACAAAGCATTAGTGTAAGGTTTCCAATCCACAGCTAGGACTTACAGTGTTTCGCAGTTGTTATTGAATTGTTCTTGTGGGTGACACGTGGAAGAATTACAGTTTTCCAGTCCCATTACCAGGAATAACAATGCAAGACTCTCAGGTATAGTAATTACAACCAGTCACCTCTAGTCCCTGATTGACAGTTCATGTAAGACAACCTAGATTGCAAGACATTTAACATATGATGCCCTAGACACACGTCAGCTTTGTCTTAATATGAATAACATACAGTAACCATCTCCATATTGCAATTATTAGTTAACAATAAGAAATTATCTTTTTGGTTTGTTTTTTTTTTCTGGTATGGGTAATATTGAAACTCTCCTTGATAAGTTCTGTGACACACAGAATCTATCTTTTACTGCTAAATAGCATAAGAAGATTTGATTTTAGGAAACAGATCTTCAAAACACTGTGGAGGATAACAGGGAAAGCCAAGGTCAATGAAAACAAGAGCCCTGCTCAAGCTGAACCATGTGCAGATAAAACGTCATAGGTCAGTCAAAAGGAATGTCATGGGTTAATTTGGTTTTACCTGACTACTTGCAAAAGTATCAGATTTTGTGAATCTTCTAGTTTTATTTTTCTGTTGGACTAAGTTATGAACGTAGGTGGCTTACATAGAGAAATTTAGAGTATGTCTGTATTTTAAAAGCTCACATTAGATATCATTATTTAACATTTAGAGTTCCTTAGGTCTTATAATGGGTTATGAAATATAGCATTAAAGTTAATCCTATAATCCTCAGGAAAAAAAATGTTGACTTTTTCAGCCCTAGCATGAAAAGAAGGAGCTGTCTGTATTACAAGCCAATTCAGTCTTAGAAGACCTATTAAAATAGCTGGATATTATGTGCAAATCTCTTGGACTCCTTTAGTGCAAGATGGGGATTAGAAACCTAGCTACAGAAACTGTTTCAGACCTGTACATCATTAATTTTTTTCAACCAAACAAGTGGATTAGAGTTTATTAAGTAGAGAATGAAAGGCTTGCAGCACAATTAGAAGTATGCAACACCAAAGTTGAACAGAATCTGGGATTTCTGAAAAAAAAAAAAATCTGTCTATTACACAATGGACAGAGGAGACAATCTGTCCTGTAGCAGAGTTGATGGTAGCCTCGAGTTTTACAATATTCTCAGCAGAGCTTTCCGGGACAGGCTGAGGGTTCAGGACCCACTGCAGATGCAGCTAGACCCATTAAGATGGCTGTGACCATGAAGCCCTGGGCAGTGATCCTGGCACGCCTCATAAACTGGGAGCACTAGCTGTGGTCCCGGTGGAAGCAGTAGAGGCTGTAGGTGAGGATGGCCGCCATGCCCAGGCTGTACAGGGGGGCCATTGGGTCCTCACGGGTCTTCAGAAGGAACTTTTCGAGGCAACCAACAGAATGGGAGACGTTATTTGCAAAGTACACAACAGATAAAGGATTAACAACTAGAATCTATAAAATGATCAAAAAAACACCACAAAATCAAAACAAACAACCCAATAAAAAAATGGGCCAAGGACCTTAACAGACATTTTTCAAAAGAGGAAATCCAAATGGCCAACAGACACATGAGAAAATGCTCAGGATCCCTAGCCATCAGGGAAATGCAGATCAAAACCACAATGAGCTTTCACCTCACCCTGGTTAGATTGGCTTACATACAGAAATCAACCAACAACAGATGCTGGAGAGGATGTGGGGAAAAAGGGACACTAATCCACTGTTGGTGGGAATGCAAACTGGTAAAGCCACTATGGAAGACAGTTTGGAGAGTCCTCAGAAGCCTGAATATAGCACTACCACAGGACCCAGCCATCCCACTCCTTGGAATTTACCCAAATGGAATTAAAGGGGAGAAAAAAAGAGCCATTTGCACCTCAATATTTGTTGCAGCTCAATTCACAATAGTTAAGACATGGAATCAACCTAAATGTCCATCAACAGATGACTGGATAAAGAAACTATGGGATATGTACTCTATGGAACACTATACAGCAGTAAAAATCAATGAAATCCGGGCATTTACAACAAAATGGAGAAAACTGGAAAACATCATGCTGAGTGAAATAAGCCAGTTCAAAAGGGACAAATATCATATGTTCTCCCTGATTGATGGCAACTAAACGAGCATCTAAAATGATACCCATTGAAGTGAAATGGACACTATGAGAAACAATGACATGATCAGCCCTTATCTAGACTGTTGAGGAACAACTTACTATTTATTCCTTTTAGTATTTTTGTTGTTGGTGGTGATGGTGTTGTTGCTCTGTTTGTTCTACATAAGACCACTGGTTGAACTCTATAATCAATGCAAAATCATTCTTAGGCGTTTAAAATTAACAGAAAAGTGATCTCTGTTAAACATAGGAGTGGGAATAAGAGAGGGAGGAGATATATAGGTTGCCACATGCTCACTCAGACTTATCTCCAATGGTGGAACTAGATATGTGCCAGGGGATTTCAACTCAATCTTGCCAAGGAGGCAAGTACCAATGCCAGCGTACTTGGTAAAGTGATAAGTATAAATACACAACCGATCAAAAAGATTGGGTATGTGTCGAAGATTTCACAAATAAGACCAGTGTAAGCAAATAATGAAGGATAGAATTAAAAGGGAGAGAATGATCCTGCGGGGGAAGCAGGACACACAGCAGACTCATAGAATGGCAAACGCCCAAAACAGCACTCCTGCCTCAGAATCAACCCTTGGGACATTCAGATCTGGCTAAAAGGTCCATGAGAGTCTCACAGGCATGGAAAGCCATGACACGGTGGCAAAAAAACAATCTAAATGAAAGATCCTGGTGAACAAGACCCCAGCAGGAGGAACAGGCCATCAAGGAGAGAGGCGCCTTTCTCTGAAGGGAGGAAGGAACCTCCACTGTGACACGACCTTGACTAAACAAGTTCAGAGTCGGTGAATTCAAGGGGCTTCCATAGCCTAGACAGCTCATAGCAAGAGTCTCGGGTGATTGCTGACGTCACAAATAAGAGTGCCAATTGTTAAATCAACAACGGGAGTCACTGGATACATGCTCCCCACGTAGGATCTCTGTCCTTAATGTGTTTTACTATGAAACTTAAAAACACTACTAGTCAAACAATACCCTATACCTTGTGCGGTTGTGTGAGTGCAGCCTGTTGAAATCCTTGCTTAGTATATACTAAGTTGATCTTCAGTATATGAAGGTAATTGAAAATGAAACTCGATGAAGGGTGGGATGGGAGAGGGAGAGGGGAGGGCCGCGGGAGGGAGGGAGGTTGGGGGGGAAGCCACAACAATACAAAAGTTGCACTTTGTAAATTCACATTTAGTATTTTTTATGTTCTACTTAAAACTATTGGTTGAACTCTGTAATTAATACACAATTATTCTTAGGTGTTTAATTAATGTTATAACTAGTACTCAAATAGTATTTTACACTTTGTGTTTCTATGTGGGTGCAAACTGTTGAAATCTTTACTTAATATATGCTAAATTGATCTTCTGTATATAAAGATAATTGAAAATGAATCTTGATGTGAATGGAAGAGGAGAGGGGGTGGGAGAGGGGAGTGTTGTGGGTGGGAGGGAAGTTATGGGTGGGGGAAGCTATTGTAATCCATAAGCTGTACTTTTGAAATTTATGTTCATTAAATAAAATTTAAAAAAAAAAAGGAACTTTTCCTTGATGCCTACTGGATTCCTGTAGACACTGGGACTGAAACCCTAAGTGACAAGGGTCTACAGTGGTTCAAAGGCTGCCTCCAGAGTCCCAAGGTCAGGAGTGGCCATGTCTGGAGTAAGAGGTAGGAGAAAATCAGGACACCTAGTTCTGCTTCCTGATTGCATCATTAGATGTACTCTTCTATTTGAGGTTGCAAGAATTTTCCCCTGAAGAAGAGAACACCGTGATTTTGCCCCTTCTAGTATTATAGCAATATTAATATAATAAGGCAAAAATATAGTTAAATCTATTAATCTGATAAGTTGGCCTTTTAGTTTTCCAGAGGAAGGGAGGAAATTAAAAGATGCACAAGTATGGACCCCACACTAGGCTTTTGGCAGGGATCATCCCATTTAATTCTCACAGTGTATTCACAAAGTGGGCATTTTTGGAAGCCAGTGCTCACAAAGCCTGAGTAAATGGCAGGGATCATGAGACTACCGGAAGCAGGGCTGAAGTTGGAACCCAGCCTGCATAGCCTTCTGGGTTTATCAGTTCACACTTTCACACCTGCTAACAGATTATTAGTCTACCAAAAGTGATGGTTTCTGCTTTCCTATAATACAAGATTTCTGAAAGAGATGAAACCGAGGAAAAGGCAAATCACATTAAGACAGAGGAAGATATTCAGTTGCTATCTGCATGGAAAATTAACAGTCTATCTACTAAACAGAAGTTCAGAATTCTCTGACTGCAGATTACTTTAATGATCCAATGAACTAGATTCTTTGTTAGGATTTGATCAAAATCTGTTTTCTGCCAATGCCTGTTTGGATATTTATAACATCATTTGCAGGCCATATGGCATTATCAACTTAAAAATTAGCCTACTATATAGATCTATTGAATTTCAAGTTGCACCTGTGGTTGCCTTGGCAAGCCCAAATCAAATGATTTCATGGGCCTTATTTACCCCATGGGCAGGACGTTCCCCACCCCAGCTCTACTGTTTCTGCCTTCTCTAACATTGGATAATTGAGAATAGAGAAACCTCCTAGAAGATTCTGTGCCACAGCACCCAAATTTTATAACCCAAAATCCTGGAGCTTTGCTTCAGATTTTAACCTTGGAAACATGAAACCGCTTCCTGCACCTCTACCCCATAATTGTGAGGAGTTTAGCGAATCCAACCAGAATTCAGAGTAACTATAACACACCCACAAGAGCTTCTGGCAGGTCCATCACTTAATAGACAGAATCCCTTATTCTTTTCCAGATGTTACTTTTTCTTTCTCTTTCTTTGGAGACTGTCTCATTCTATGTACTGAAGCAGCAACAAGAAATTTCTGCTTTCTTCCCTACCTCCCTGCTACTCTATTTATAGCTCCAAATGTTGCCAGGTGTCAGCAACAAAATTAAAGAGGGACTATTAGAGTCTCTCCAAGCTGTTGTTGTTACTGAGGGTGCATCTAATATTTCATATTAGCAAGTTGCAGTTCAGTTGCATTGATTCCAATATTCTCAACATTTAAAGATGCCTAAGGATTTACTGTTTTCCAAGCCCCAGACAAAGCCTCTCTGTACTGTGCATATTTAGAATGTTAATACCTAAAGAACTGAGCCTGAGGGAATCGTGATTCAAGCTGAAATCCTTCACTAAAAGTGTCAGTGCTGGCTGGAGAGTGCTCAGCTTCCTGTTGTGATAAAGCAGATAAGCAGCTATGCTTTAACACCAGAGAATCAGAGCATGTGCTTAAGATAATAATTCCTAAAGCTTTAAATGCAAGCGTGCATCTGGAAAATGGGAATGTTTTCATTAAGAGATAATTTTGGGGAGGGGGAAAAAAAAGACTTGTTTCTCCAATGCTCTCACTGAATTAGCCTTATCACAAAAGAAACCTGGAAAGTCATAACCTACAAAACTAAGCTTCATGACCATAACAGGAGTATGTGGATGGATAGAGGGATGGGGGTCATGGAACACAAAGTGATTTGCTTTTATTCTCAGCATAATCCATAACCTGAACAAGTCCACATTTTGACCAGTGAGTGTGAGGCTTACAACCAGGTATTGCTCTATTCTCCCAACCCTTCTAGTCAATAGAAATGCCCAGAAGACAACAATGAAAACCAAGCCACAAGTGACAGTGAGTGTCTCGCATAATAAATGGTCTTGAGGACCTAATTATAATGGAGCCAACTGATGTTTGAGACTTGAACTGAGAGAACAGGTTTGAAATCTAGCTAGCCATCTGTGAGACCAAAAGATAGAAACAGAGAGGAAAATGAGGACACAGGATTTCTCTCTTACTGCTTGCTTTGAGCAAATCTAGTGTGCTTAAGAATTCTCGCATAAACTTTTGGGAGACAACTATTTTTACATTAATATGAAAGATGATTGGAGCTGGCATTGTAGCTCAGCAGATAAAGCCACCACCTGCAAGGCCAGCATCCAATACGGGAACCAATTTGAGTCCTGGCTGCTCCATTTCCAATCCAGCTCCCTGCTAATGGCCTGGGAAAGCAGTGGAAGATGGTCCAAGTGCTTGGACTCCTGCTATCTACATGGAAGACCCAGAAGAATCTCCTGGCTCCTGGCCTTCACCTGGCTCTGTCCTGGACATTGCTGCCACTTGCGGAGTGAATCATCGGATGTAAGATCTCTTTCTGCTTCTACCTCTCTCTGTAACTATGACTTTCAAATAAACAAAATAAATCTAAAAAAAAAAAAAAAATGATGAAAATGAAGTGTATAGAGGCTGTGAACTTGGTCACATTTTGGCCCCCTAGAACAATTATCAATTTATCAAATTATCAATTTCAAACAGCACACCCAGTACCACCACTAAAAAGGAATAAAAAATAAATGCTTTTTTTGGGCCTCAGAGTCAGGCCTTAAGGCATTCAGATCTGGCTAAAAAGCCCATGAGAGTTTCTCAGGCATAGAAAGCCAAGACACTGTGGCATAAAACGACCTAAATGAAAGATCTCTGTGAGTGAGATCCCAGTGGAAAGAACGGGCCATCAAAAAAGAAGGTAACTTTCTCTGAAGGGAAGAGAGAACTTCTACTTTGAATATGGCTTTGTCTAAATAAGGTTGGAGTTCGTGAACTCAAGAGGATTCCATAGCCTTGGCAGCTCATGACAAGAGCCTAGGGTGATTACTGATTTCATAAATAAGAGTGTCAATTCGTAAATCAACAAGAGGAGTCACTGTGCACTTGCTCCCCATGTAGGACCTCTGTCCTTAATGTGTTGTACTATGCGAATTAACAGTAAAACCAGTCTTCAAACAGTATTTTATTCTTTGTGTATCTATGTGGGTGCAAACTGTTGAAATCTTTACTTAGTATATACTAAGTTGATCTTCTGTATAAAAAGATAATTGAAAATCAATCTTGATGAAGAACGGCATGGGAGAGGGAGTGGGAGATGGGATGGTTGCAGGTGGGAGGGTGGTTATGGGGGGCAAAACTGCTATAATCCAAAAGTTGTACTTTTTAAATTTATATTTATTAAATAAAAGTTTAAAATAAATAAATAAATAAATGCATGCTCTGGGCCAGCTAAGACTGGAGCGTTCTTGAAGAGATATGTCATCATTTTTTAAAGATTTATTTATTTTATTTGGAAGTCAGAGTGACAAGAGAGAGGAGAGACAGAGACAGAGATCCGTGTTGTGGTTCCCTTCTCAAATGGCCACAAAGGCCAGGGTTGTGCCAGGCCAAAGCCCAGAGCCAAGAACTTCATCTGAGTCTCCCACATAGTGTCAAAGGCGGCAGCACTTGGGCCCTTTTCTGCCTTCCCAGGCACATTAGCAGGGAGCTTGGTCAGAAGCAGAGCAGCTGGGACTCGAAACAGCACTACAATATAGCATACAGGTGTCTCAGACAGCAGCTTGACCTGCTGAGCCACAAAGCAGGCCCCCATCAGTTGCTCCTAACTTATGCCTGTGTTCTCACCATCAAACTGGGAACTTAATTATAAAGTAAAACAGATCCTGTATCCCCTCTATGGTCCAAGTCCATTTGCACTCATCCACTTCAGCATATTGAAGCTTGGTTTCCAAATATCACTGTGTTGGCTATCAGTATAAACAATTCTCTCTAGTGTCATAGAACATTTTAATTTCTCCAATCTTAGCTAACCTGGGTATTTATTCTCTAATTTTATTTTAGTGCTGTTGATGGTGGTGTTGATATTGGGGTGTGTGTGGGGAGAGTACTGGGAAAGAATGCTTCTATTTTAAAACTGGAATTTCCAAAGTCCTTTTTCCTTCAGCCAGAAAAAAAAAAAAAAAAAAAAAAAGGTATTTAAAAAACTCTTGGTTTTCATAGTCCCAGGCTTTTCATACTTGAATTTACTCCTCTCCTTAACAACTAAAATCAGTGTGTAAATACTTTGTTAAAATGCAGAAGATTTGTGCTCTTTGAGGCTTTTCAAGAGCTTAGAAAATACTAGGTTTATTCGCAGCTATCTCATATTGATCTTTCAGTTGTCTTCAAGATTAATTGATTTGCTTCAAATACAATTTTTGTACTACCAGCATCAGAGAGAATTTCAAAACCTCAGCAGAAAACCTGAGGAAACAAAATATATAGAAAGTATCATAGCAGATCAAATCTATCTTTATTTTACTCTGCAAGTTATTCCAAAAACTTCCAAAGGGGGAGGTAGAAAGTGGAGGAAGGAGGGAGAGAGGGAAATACAATTATACTCTTGGAATTGTATCTATGAACTACGTGGAATCTGTTCTCTTTGTATTAATAGCACATTAACATGAGAATTGATGAGAACTGTGTTGTAATAATCATCATGAAATCTCTGTGACCTTAAGAAATTAATGTATTAATAAATTCCTTAAAAAATAAGTATTTTCCAAAATTAAAAAGAGAAACTTTTAAAGTGTATGAAATACATAGTTTAAATAAATGAAGACCAACCAAATGAAAAATGCAAAAGTCCTATTTTCAGAGTTTATTAATAATCAAGGGAATCAGTTGTGTTTTGGCACAGATTCAAAGGCAGGCAGAACTTTCAAAGGAATGGGAGAACTTTAGAGTGGAAAAAAGGAAAGTTTTCAAGTGTGTCCTGGTTAGAGGCTGTTGGCCTGGGGAAGCTGTAGGTAGGCTTACTAAAAACAGGGGGTCCTATGTGATTGGCTAGGAGATCACATTCGTTGTCTATGGTTGGTCCTAAGTTGGAAGTAAGGACAAACATTAGGGTTGCTATCAATTGTTAGTCAAGTCGTTGCTTAGCTTTTTGGGTTGTTACTAGAGAGAGCAATCTGGTTTCCAGAAAGTCAGACGTTTTCTCTATCTTGTTAAGTTCAACACCCAGGCATGCAAAGTAAACTGACAAAGCACAGATTAACAGAAGAAAAAAATGATTTTATACAAATAAGTAGCCTTCTCAATAACTGGCTAAACTTAGTAGTGAAAAGGGAGAAAGGAAAGGGGTTCTTAGAGCACAAATAGGTTTCTTTAGGAAAGAGCATTGAGCTGTAGAATACGTGTGAGATAAAAAAGCTTGTGATGATGACGGTTTATACCAGTGTAAGTGGCCTTTCCATCTTTTATTTAGCCATGAAACTCCCCTGCAGGTGGGAGGTGGTTTATTGTAGCTTCATTTCCCAGAAGTTGCTGCTGTTAATCAGCTAAGACAAGCTCCAAGAAGGCTTTTTTCTGCATCTGTTGAATCCCAAATGTCTTCAGTTTAAAATAATCTTCCTATCAACTCTGGGTCTCCATAACTTACAACATACCAGCTTTCTGGGCTGTTTATTATAGATAAAGAAGTTGGTTTCCTATGCAGGTTGCTGCAGGTCCTGAATCAGAATTCTATTTTTATGGATGGCCCAACCATTATTCATTTGTAGATTGAGTCCCTCAATTGTGATTCGGCTTTTCAGGGAAGAAAGAACAGACCTTTTTCCTCTTTCTTTTCTTATAAATGTGAAATGAAATAAGTATATGTGTGTGTAGTTTCAAGGAATTCAGGATGAATATGGAATACTTTCAGCATAGTCAGCTTCTCCTTTTCATTTCCATTTTAATTGTGCTACAATTAGATTCTTTTTGGGGAAGAACTGCATGCCTTAGCCAATAGACACAAAAAGAATGTAATGGAGAAGGATACAGGGGAAAAAAATCCATAGACAAATGTAGGTATGTTAAAGTGAAGGATCTGGTACTCGTGCAATGACTCATCTCACCCAGGAAAAGGAATCATGAGGGTCTTCAGCAAGACAGTGAAGAGAGACAGAGGAAGAAAGCAATAGAACAAACAGGAAAAAAACCTGAGGTTTAATAATTTTAATTATCATTTAACATCTTTACTTTCCAAAATGAATAACCAATTCTCTCTATGCATAAAAGCTACAGTGCCCCTCTGCTTTTTGCTTTACCAGCTCTTATTTGGATTTTTCTAGTATAAGATCTCATCACCGTGGAAAGAAAATACAGAGACTTTTAAGGACAAAATCATTTGATCAAAGCAAAATAGCTAGTTATAAAAGAAATAAAGTATTATTTGGGCCAGCATTGTGGCACAGTAGTTTAGGCGTGAGTTGCCTGAGATGCCATCATCTCATAGTAAAGTACTGGTTCAACTTCTGGCTGCTTAACTTCTGATCCAGCTTCCTGCAAAAGTGCCTGGGAAAGCAGCAGAGGATGCCCCACGTGCTTGGGCCCCTACCACCCATGTGAAAGACTGGATTGAAGTTCCTGGCTCCTGACTTTCAACTGGTTGAGCCCCAGCTGTAGTAGCCATTATGGGAGTAAACCAGCAGAGGGAACATAGCTCTTTCTCTCTGTCACTCTGCTTTCCAAATAAATAAATAAATCATTTTTTAAAAAAACAAAATATTATTAATGATATCAGAAGAAAGTGGAAGTGCAGTGCAAAAGCAGTATTCTTTTTTATATGACATACCCCAAAAGTTGTTATTTCTGAGTAGTACAAGTTTTCAAACTCTTGTCTTAACTGTTCTTAAGTAAATGCAGTTTAATTCATGTAATATGTATCGTCCATACCAAGAGAGTGGCAGAGTCAAGAGTGACTTGCCTTGGGAAAAAATGTTGAAATGAGCTTTCATTTGGGAAGACTAATTGGCATCCAACTTGAAATTCTCAAGAAATTAGCCTATACATCTAGCCCATTAGCTTGTACTAAGAAACACTGGGCTACAGATCGCTATGGTTGAAAAGGAAAACAGTTATGTTAATTTTGTTGTTGTTGTTGACAGGCAGCAGTTAGACAGTGAGAGAGAGACAGAGAGAAAGGTCTTCCTTTTTCCATTGGTTCACCCCCCCCCCCCCCGAGTGGCTGCTACGGCCCATGAGTTGCGGCTGGTACGCTGCACCGATCCAAAGCCAGGAGCTTCTCCTGGTCTCCCATGCGGGTGCAGGGCCCAAGGACCTGGGCCATTCTCCACTGCACTCCTGGGCCACAGCAGAGAGCTGGACTGGAAAAAGAGCAACCAGGACAAAATCCGGCACCCCGACAGGGACTAGAACCCGGGGTGCCGGCACCGCAAGGTGGAGGATTAGCCTTGTGAGCTGTGGCACCGGCCAAGTTATGTTGATTTTTAATGAGAAATGTGATGCCCCCTAAATTATAACTATTCATAATCAATTCAAAAGCATCATCAAGTGCCAAATAAGAAAGAATGTTCAGCATGGACTCTGTAAGAAAAACCTCATCAAACCCATTTACTGTTTTCCTACAACAGCCTGCCAGGCACCATAGACAAGTACAACCAATGGAATGTTGTATATTTTAATACCAGAATATCTGATTTTCTCATCCACTAAAAGGCTTAAACTTATACTATAGCGATCACAAAACCTGGCCAAAAGTTTGTATCCAACATGCTCAAAAGTTTAAAAACTTAGTAGGCAGATATTTGGTCACTGCCTGCATCCTCTGAAACCCTACCATTAGATAGGAAAAAGCACCTTCTCACCAGAAGATGGCCGGATTTCAGTCCATGCTTATCTCTGCTCAAACATCCTTGTGAAGGTCACAACTATATAAGCAAGTGGTCTGATTGCAACTCCCATCGTCTCTCAGACTCCTTGTTCTCTGCTTTATACTTCCCCATAACATACCACATTTTGCAACATACCATCCGATTTAACTTACTTTGCTTATTTTTCAGTGTCCTCACATTGGAATATGTGCTCCATGATGACTAAAATTTTTATGCATTTTGTTCAAGGTTGTGTCACCAGCACCTGGTATGTCTGATTCATCAGGATAGTGCTTAATAAATTTTTTGTTTGTTTGTTGAAAGAAAAAACTATAGAGAAAATGAGTCAGATCAAAATGAAATAAATAAAGGCCAATAAAGCATAGCTTTTGAAAACAAAAAGGAAGAGGATTTTTCTATTATCATCTAGATTGTCAACAATGTCCCAGTACGATAGCCAAAGTCACAAGATGATCAACTGAGACTCATTGACCATTACCTAGCCCTGAGCACCATCGCCTGGTATTAAAATCTTTCCTCTTCCTCCTCCTTTTTGTCCTGTTTTGCTCTGCTTGAATTTACCAATACCAATACAATTTCTAAGGCAGCATCACATTTGCCCTCTAGTGATTTGCCACTCTTCAAATGTCTGTGAAACTAGAATGAATTATGCATATGGTCTCATCATTTTCCATGGTTTAAAATTTACATCTTTTTTGAAAGATTTCCAGGAAATTTCCACATGGTAAAAGTTACAATTAAAGACTACTATTTTATGGGTCAGAATTGTGCACAGTGGGTTAAGCCACCACCTATGAGCCGGCACCCCATAGGAGTGCCTGTTTGAGTCCAGGCTGCTCTACTTCTGATCCAGGTCCTGCTATTGCGACTGGGAAAGCAACAGAAGATGGTTCAAGTTTTTAGAACACTACACACATATAGGAGACCTAGAAGAAATTCCTAGTTCCTGGCTTCAGCCTGGCCCAGGCCCTGGCTGTTGCGGCCAGTTGGGGAGTGAACCAGCAGATGGAAGATCTCTCTCTATCTCTCCTTCTCTCTCTGTAACTCTACCTTTCAAATAAATATTTTTTTAAAAAAGCTTCTATTTTAAACGGAAGGAGGAAGAGGAGATAGGCGGAGACGTAATTCAAAGATTAACAAATGATCTATCATTTAACTCTGAGCCAATCATTTTAGAATCTAAGTATGTGTCTTTTCAGAAAAGTGTGTATTTTTTGCTTTCTGTATCAGAATAACCATACTCAATTGTCTTCTGGCTTAACAACAGCCATAACAAACTTTTAACTTTTTTTCCAAAATCTTATACCCCTTCCATTTGCCCCAATCCCTTCCATTCCTTTCTTTTTTTTTTTAAACATTGATTTATTTGTTTTAAAGGTAGAGTTACAAAAAGAGAGAGGGAGAGACAGAGAGAGAGAGAGATCTTCCATCCTCTGGTTCACTCCCTAAATGGCTACAACAGCCAGAGCTGGGCTAGGCCAAAGCCAGGAGCCAGGAGTTTCCTCCAGATCTCCCACATGAGTGCAGGGGCCAAGCACTCTGGGTGTAGGGACCTAAGCACTTGGGGCTATCTTCCACTGCTCTCCTAGGCATATCAGCAGAGAGCTAGATTTAAAGTGGGGCAGCCGGGACTCGAACCAGTGCCATATGGATTGCCAGCATTACAGGCAGTGGCTTAACCAAGTATGCCATACCACCAACCCCTTACCTTCCTTTCATAACTGCATTTCAGGATGAAATGCCCTGAGTCATTGATCTCCTCCTTCTTATCCCCAAATACCATTCATTTCAAAAACACTGTTTTTTGGTGGTTGTTTTGTTTTGTTTTGTTTTGTGTGGCACAGTTTCAGAGAGATGAAGAGACAGAGAGAATCTTCCATCTACTGGTTCACTCTCCAAATGGCCACAACAGTCATAGGTAGGCCAGGCCAGAGCCAGGAGACAGGAGACAGGAGCTTCTTCCAAGTCTCCCACATGGGCACAAGGGCCCAATTATTCGGCCATCCTCTGTTGCTTCCTCAGGTGCATTAGCAAAGAGCTGGAACAGAAATGGAGCAGCTGGGATTTGAACTGGCACCCATGTGGGATACTGGCACTACAGGCTGCAGTTTTATCCTCTACACCACAAGGCTGGCCCCTCAACTCACTTTAGTCAGACTTCTAACCACATATGTTCTCTCTTGATTTGTTTTCCTCCCAGGCTTCTCTGTCTCCATCCATTTGCTGAATCTTTTTCCTCAGTTCTTAGATGGTGACTGTGTCTTCTTAGCTCTCTCCTTATACACTATTCTTGGACAATGACATTCTCCTTGTAATCAGCTCATGACTCCAGTCCAAAGCTCTCTACAGAACTCCAGATTAATATGCCTCAAGTGGCTATCTTCACCTATATGGTCTTCAGTCACATGAAGCATAAATGTACAAAACAGGGGTTGGCACTGTGTCGTAGTGGACTAAAGCCTCCACTTGTCATGCCAGCACCCCATTTGGGTGCCAGTTCAAGTCCTGGCTGCTCCTCTTCTGATCCAGCTCTCTGCTATGACCTGGGAAAGCAGTAGAAGATGGCCCAAGTCCTTGGGCCCCTGCACCGCATGGCAGACCTGGAGGAAGTTCCTGACTTCCTGGCTTCAGATTAGCTCAGCCCCAGTTATTGCAGCCATGTGGGGAGTGAACCAGCAGTTGGAAGACCTGTCTCTCCCTCTCTGTCTGTAACTCTACTTTTCAAAATAAATCAGTAAAATATTTTTTAAAAATAAAATAAATACACAAAACAAATCTTAAATTCTACTACAACAACTTCCATGTTTTCCCCTTCCCAAAGTTCTCCCCCATGGGGCCCCCACTCTTCTCTGAGTGGCATTATCATCCATTAAGTCAGGGCAAAAAACCTGGGAGTAGCCCTGACTCCTCTCCCACTTTAGCTTCGACATCTAAAAATGTCATGGTTACATGTAGAATTTCCTGAGACACTAGCTCTGAGATGGCGTTCTGTGCATAGCAAGTTTATTATGGAGTGCCTTTGCAACCAATACCTGTAGAAGAAAGAGGAGGTGAGCAGGCAGAGAAGGAAAGTCGGTCTGGTACTGCAGGTCAATGACCACCTCATCTGACTCCCTGGAGGGCTCTAAAACAGAGTGATTCTTCCTGCTTACCCTACGATGGGCAGAGATGGTAAAACCTTTATACTCGCACATCAGTACCGGCTACCAGTTTTCAAAACCAAGTGCAAAAGGAAGATGTAGGACTGCTTATTTCAAAAGTAAGAAATCTAAGAGACTCCTACACTAATAGGAGAGCATTCAAACATGAACCAGACCTTTTCTATGCATAATGCACTATGTGACTGCGCAGGTCTCACATACATGAAGTTAACTGTGCCTGTTGTGTGCTAGTCACTGGATACGGACACGATTTCTCTACAATTGTCAGTGACACTTCCAGAAAGTGGAGCAACTGAACCTCTCTGCAGAGGTATCTTGATATGGGTCGCAATATCCACCAGTCACCACACTTGTCAATTTTATCATCCTGACATCTCTTGTATCAGATCTTTCCTCTCAAATGACTTTGCTCCTCTACTTCAATAGCATCCTCATAATATCTTGCTTTAACTACTGAAACAGTCCCATTGTTGTTATTTCTCTGTTTCTGTGCCAGGCTTCACATCCCTGTCTACTGCAAATGAGATTGTCATTCCAAATCTTTAAATAGTAAATGGTGTGCCAGCACTGTGGCATAGTGAGTAAAACCGCCACCTGCAGTGCAGTTCGAATCCCGGCTGCTCCACTTCTGATCCAGCTCTCTGCTATGGCCTGGGAAAAGCAGTGTAAGATGGCCCAGGTTCCTGGGTCCTTGTATCCACATGAGAGACCCGGAAAAAGCTCCAGGCTCATGGCTTCAGATCAGCTCAGCTCCAATCATTGGGGCCATCTGGGGAGTGAACCAGCAGATAGACGATCTCTCTCTCTCTCTCTCTCTCTCTCTCTCTCTCTCTCTCTCTCTCTCAAGATTTATTGTATTTATTTGAAAGACAGAGTTGCAGAGAGAGGCAGAGAGAAGAGAGAGAGAGAGGTCTTCCATCCATCCGATGGTTCACTCCCCAGTTGGCCACAACAGCCAGAGCAGTACCAATCTGAAGCCAGGAACCAAGAGCTTCGTCTAGGTCTCCCACGTGGGTGTAGGGGCCCAAGGACTTGAGCCATCTTCTACTGCTTTCCCAGGCCATAGCAGAGAGCTGGATGGAAAGTGGAGCAGCCAGAACTCAAACCTGTGCCCATATGGGATGCTGGTACTGCAGGCCAGGGCTTTAACCCACTGCACCACAATGCCAGCCTCAGTCAGTCTCTCTCTCTCTCTCTCTCTGCTTCTCTGTAACTCTGCCTTTTAAATTAAAAAATACAACTTTTTAAAAACAAAAAGAGTAAATGGCTTTCCTTTGCATGTAGGATTAAAATCAAAACTAACATTTTTAAAACTATTTTCCTTTAAACACTAGTCTTCAGAATCAAAAAAAGGTGATGCTTTCCAATTTTTTTAGCTTTTAATAATTCATGTAATAAATCCAAAATTATTTATGGTGCTGTTTTTATTATTTTTGATAGCCACTCCTGAATATTAGTGATATATTCTCCAGAATTCCAGGAGTAGCATGAAAATTTTTCCTATTAAAGAATGTAGTATTCAATCTACAAATTGACCCATAAATAACACGTAGCAGCCAATGCCTAGATGTATTTTATCTTGTTGATGATCATTAGATTCTTGTATTGTACATGTCATTTTAGCATTAGCTGTAATATTAGTCAATGTTTTTGATTTTATACATGGATTTTTATGAAACCTATTTCCCCAATGGATCTGTGGATTAAAGGGGCATTATTTTAGTTAACTCATAATTGTACAAATTTATGGGGAACAATATGATGTCTCTATACATGTACACAATATGAAATTACTGAATCAACATCAAGCATTTATCCTTCCATTGTGATGAAATATTTAAAATCCTTTCTTCAGGACAGCTGTTTGACACAGGGATTAAAACATAACCCTGTTTGACACAGGGCCAGTGCTGTGGTATAACAGGTAAAACCACCGCCTGCAGTGCTGGCATCCTAAATGGGCACCAGTTTGAGTCCCGGCTGCTCCACTTCCTATCCAGCTCTCTACTATGGCCTGGGAAAGCAGTGGAAGATGACTCATGTCCTTAGGCCCCTGCACCCATGTGGGAGAAGCTCCAGGCTCCTGGCTTCGGATCAGCACAGCTCCAGCTGTTGCGGCCAACTGGGGAGTGAACCAGGGATGAAAGACCTCTCTCTCTCTCTCTCTCTCTGCCTCTCCTCTCTCTGTGTAACTCTGACTTTCAAATAAATAAATAAATGAATCTTTAAAAAAAAAAAAAACAAAAAACATAACTTGGAACTCCTATATCTCACCTCAGAGTGCCTAGCTCTCCTCTTTTTTATTTTAATTGACTTTTTTTTTTTTAAGATTTCTTTATTTGAAAAAAAAAAAAAAGATTTCTTTATTTGTTTAACTGAAAGGCAGAGTTTCAAAGAGAGAGGGAGAGACAGAGAGAGAGATCTTCCATCCTCTAGTTAACTCCCCAGATGGCCTCACTGCCCAGGGCTGTACCCAAGCGAGGACCTAGGAGCTTCTTTTGGGTGTTCCACATGCATACAGGGATCCAAGCTCTTGGGCCATTGTCTGCTGCTTTCCTAGATACAGTATCACAGAATAGAGCAACTGGGACTTGAACTGGCACCCTTATGAGGTGCCAGCATCTGCATCTCAGGCAGTTGCTTCAGTGGCTATGCCGCAAGCCAGCCCCCTTGTCTTTCTCAATTCCAGCTTTCCGCCAATGTGCACCTTGGGTCCTTGCCACCCATCTGGAAGACCAGATCGATTACCCAGTTTCTGATGTCAGCCTCTCCAAGCCCTGGCTATTGCAGAATTTTTGGCTTCTGTCTGTCTGAAATAAATATATACATAATTTTTTGCTGGTACATGTACATAGGGCATGTATCATGAGTGGAGCTTGCAGGACTGCAAGTTGTTCTGGAAGTTAAGTGAGGTCTGAGTGACTGGAAAGGTAGAGGACATTACACTATTGTGCACTTTATAGATTCTTTACACTTAGGATATGGTAAATTTATTTAAAATTTTGTTTCTTTAAAAATAAATTAACTGGGGCCAACGCTGTGGCTCAGTGGGTTAATGCCCTGGCCTGAAGCGCCAGCATCCTATATGGGCGCCAGTTCGAGACCTGGCTGCTCCACTTCCAATCCAGCTCTCTGCTATGGCCTGGGAAAGCAGCAGAAGATGGCTCAAGTCCTTGGCCCCCTGCACCCATGTGGGAGACCCGGAAGAAGCTCCTGGCTGCTGGCTTTGATCGGTGCAGCTCCAGCCATCTGGGGAGTGAACCAGTGGATGGAAGTCCTCTCTCTCTGCCTCTCTCCTCTCTCTCTGTGTAACTCTGACATTCAAATAAATAAATAAATCTTTTAAAAATTTTAAAAAATAAATTAACCTTGCCTTACTTTTTACCTCCTAAGCCTCTTAATTTTTGTAAATGTTTTGACTCTTTTGTAATAACAATTTAAAATGCAAACATTTTGTAAAACAATAAAAAACATTCTTTATATCCTTATTCTATAAAGTTTTTCTATTTAAAAAAAGTTTTTATTTAAACACTTTATCTAAGACACAAACACACACATTAGCCTAGGCCTACGCAGTGTAAAGGTTGTTGATAGCACTGTCTTTCACTTCACATCTTGTCCCACTGGAAAGTCCTAAGGGGCAATATAAATCCATGGAGCTTTCATCGCCTATGATGACAATGCCTTCTGGACTTTTCCTGAAGGAACTTCCTTCCTTAGGCTGATGTTATAGTTAATATTTTATATAAGTGCACTCTAAAATGAGGATGAAAAAACAATACAATAAATGTATAAGGGGCCAGCGCTGTGGTGCGGTTGCCCGGGCCTCCGCCTGAAGTGCTAGCATCCCACATGGATTCTGGTTCATGTTCTGGCTACTCCTCTTTTGATCTCTTTTGATTCAGCTCTCATTGCTATGGCCTGGGAACACAATGGAAGCTGGCCTAAGTGCTGGGGCCCCTACACCCACATGGGGGACCCAGAGGAATCTCCTGGCTCCTGGCTTTGGATGGGCCCAGTTCCTGCCATTGCAGCCCTTCAGAGAGTGAACCAGCGGTTAGAGGACCTTTCTCTCTGTCTCTCCCTCTCTCTGTCTGTAACTCTACTTCTCAAATAAATAGTTGCTTACTAAGTATTATGAATGGTACATAGTTGTATGTGTTTTTTTGTTTGTTTGTTTGTTTTGTTTTTGTTTTTGTGACTAGTAGTGCAGTAGGTCTGCTTCTACTGGCACCACCACAAACATGTGAGTAATGCATTAAACTGCACCCTCTATAATGACTTTGACTTCACTAGGTGATAAGCATTTTTCAGTTCCATTTTAATCTCAGGGGACCACCTAGTATCCATAGTTCTTTGCGGACCAAAATGTTGCCAGGCAGTGCATGATTGCGTTAGCATCTAACTGCCTCCTTTGTTCTCTTCCAGTCCCTACTCCATTCCTACTTCCTAAAGCAAATCAACTTCCAAGTGTATAATCTACTTGCATTCCAGTTTGATTTATATGAGTCCCTGCTGAAATTTCTTCAGTATGCCAACTAATGGTAGAACTGGGATTCAGATTGCACCAGGTCTGTTTATATAGTTTATGCTTTTCAAATGTTCTTAATGATTGTTTTCATTCCCTACTGACATAGCAGGATTGTTAAGAAAAAGAAAGCGTAATTATTTCTTCAAATCACTGAGTTTCCCACACTGCACCTTGACAGGGAGAAAAATGCCCTTGACAACAAAGCAAAACATCTAAATGAAGACGGACATTATATTTATTTATTTATTGAATAATGAAGCTACCTATTTCAACGTCTTATGGACATAAGAACTACATCTAGGATACAATCACTGAATATAGGTTTAACAGTGATAAATATCTTTGTAAATTTGACAGAAAGTTATTTGACAGCACAACCTGCCCTGGTACTGTACCAGGCTAAATGTGGTGATGTTTTTGCTATGAAAATATGCAGAAACTTCAAAAAGTTAATAGAAAAGTGGAACAAAATGTATGAGTTAATTTAGTGAAACAAACTTGAAACCCATGCTTACTTTTTGCATAATATATATTTTCCACATATTATAAAGTTTGTACCAAAAAACTTTTTGCAACAAAATAAGCTCACACTTAAAATTTCATGTTTCCATAACTTTTTGAGGTACCTTCATGTAGCATATCATAGAAATGTAAAAAGTAAATATATTTCACTGGTGAACTATTACATGTTTGAAAAATTATACCATCCCAGACCTCAGTGAGTGCGTCAGTGAATGTGTCATGTAATGTGGAATATATATCCAAAAATCAGATATTAATTGCTACTTCTTGAAAAGCAGATCTAGTGGAGTATGCATAAATGTTTCTATATTCAAAAAAAATCAAAATGAAGAAAGGGCGGGAATTTGGCACAGTGGTTAAGTCACAGCTTTTGATGCTCCAGGTCAGTGGTGAGTTCAAGTCCTGACAACTCAGTTTTCAGCTGTTACATACCAGGAGACGGTAGAAGATAGCTCAGATGCTTAAGTCCCTGACACCCACAAGGGGCATCTGGATTAAGTTCCTGGCTCCTGGTTTTGGCCTAGCCCAGCCCTAGTTATTGCAGGTGTTTGGAGGGAGAATCAACAGATTAGAAGCTGGATAATCTCTCCCTCTCCCTGTCCCCCCAGCCCCAACTTTAAAATAACATGGAAATAAATTTCTTAAATACTGAAGAAACTGGGCTGTTCAAAGCAGGCAAAAGAAAATAATATTACCAATGCCTTCTTCTACTAAGAGATGAGTGAAAACTAAGAATGAGAAATTAGAAAACAATAGTATTCTAAATGAAAAAGTCCCTGAGTTTTATAGTAGAATAATCACATCATTTTGCAAACTGCTTTTTTCTTTAATTTGGGCATATCATCCAAAGAGTGGTTATTTCACTGACATTTCTCATGCTAATGGGCATTTTGATTGTTTCAATTTCTTTTTTGCTATTTTAAATAAATATGCTTCAGAATATCTCTAAAAAGTACACTAAAACTTGGTATATCCTGGTTGCCTCTAGCAAAAATAAATTGCAGAATAGTCACTAGAGTTTGAGAAAACCCTTACTTTTCCCTGAATACCCTTTTGCACTATTTGAAATGTTCCTATCTGAAAATAATGTTTTTTTAAAAAATGTTTTGACTGCAATATCAGAATTAGGTAGTCATTCAAATTGAAAAAGAAAAAGCAGGCGGCTGGTGCTGTGGCATAGTGGATAAAGCTGCCGGCCTGTAGTGGGCATCCCATATAGGTGCCAGTTTGAGTGCTGGCTGTTCCACTTTCTATCCTGCTCTCTGCTATGGCCTGGGAAAGCAATAGAAGGTGGCTCAAGTCCTTGGGCCCCTGCACCTGCATGGGAGACCAGAAGAAGCTCCTGGCTCCTGGCTTCAGATCAGTGCAGCTCCTGCCATTGCAGCCATTTGGGTAGTGAACCAGCGAATGGAGGACCTCTTTCTCTTTCTCTCTGCCTCTCCTTCTCTCTCTGTGTAACTCAGACTTTCAAATAAATAAATCTAAGAAAGGAAGGAAGGAAGGAAGAAAGAAAGAAAGAAAGAGAGAGAGAGAGAGAGAGAGAGAGAGAGAGAGAGGGAGGGAGGGAGGGAGGGAGGGAGGGAGGGAGGGAGGGAGGGAGGGAGGGAGGAGGGAGGAAGGAGGGAGCAAAAGCAAAGCTGGAGAACTTGTCTTCTTAGGCATACTTTTTGGTTGAAATCTACCAGGCACTGTGTTCAGAACTGCACATTTAATGCCTCATTTTGCCTCCATTTAATCATCATGGTGCTCTTACAATACACATATTATTGTTGCCACTTTATAAATTTTATAAATTGAATTCAAGGAAATTGAGTGTAAAAAGTAAACTAATCTTCTCTAGTCCTGAGAGTGCCAGTGACAAAACCAAGATTTCAACCAGATTTATTTTGTTTTAAAAAACAAAAACCTTAGCGCTCAGCTGCTGGGCGTAGTGACAACTCCACCTCCAGAGACAACTGACCTCTCCCATCACCAGCTCCAGGAGAGCTTTGAAAAATCCCTAGCAGGACTCCAGGGATCTGGGCTTTCCTCTCCCCATGAACTTTTGCACATTAGTCTTTTCTGCTTACAAATCTTCCCCTTTCCATTAATCCCCAGCTAACTTTCAATGATTAACTCAAGTTTTCATCTCCTCTGGTAATCTTTCCCTAAACTCCATACTGAGTTGAACGCCTTTTGTCTGCCTTTGACATCATCTGGTGCTACCACCGTACTCAAGAAGGATTTATACTTTTTTTGTTTTCTTTTATTTTTAACTGAATCATTAAATTCACATATTTATGAAGCACTAAGTGGTATCTTGATATATACATAAAGTTATAATGTTTAATTTAGGGTAAATATAAGAATGTCTTCAAACATTTGTCATCTTTTTTTTTTTTTTTTTTTTTTTTTGGTGAAAACATTCAAAAATCTTCTCTTCTAGCTTTTTTCCTCCTTGAAAAGAGACAGCAACAAACAGGTAGAGATATCTTCCAACTGCTAATTCATTCCCGAAAGGTCCACAACAGGTGAGACTAAGCCAGGCCAAAGGGAAGAACTAGGAACCAGAAATTGAATCCAGGTCTCCCACATGGGTGGCAGAGGTCTAGCCTCTTGAGCCATCCATCATCGGCCATCTCCTATGGTGTTCATTAGCAGATAGCTGGAATCAAAAGTGGATGGAACTTGAACCCAAGAGCTCCAATATGGGTTACAGGCATCCCAAGCAGCATCTTAAAAACTGCACCAAAAACTCATCCCTCTGTTAATGTGATGTACATTGCACCTTATGTGTAACATTATTGTTATCTATAGTCATCCTACAGTGCAGTAGAACTCCCAAATGCTTCTTTTTTTGTTTGTTTGTTTTATTTTGTATAGAAAACTTTTATTTAATAAATAAAAATTTCGAAAGTACAATTTTTGGATTTTAGCAGCTTTTCCCCCCATAACCACCTTCCCACCCATAAACCATCCCATCTCCTACTCCCTCTCCCATCCCATATTCATTAAGATTCATTTTCAATTATCTTTATATATAGAAGATCAATTTAGTATATACTAAGTAAAGATTTAAACAGTTTGCACTCACACAGAAACAAAGTATAAAGTACTGTTTGAGTACTAGTTATACTGCTAATTCACATAGTACAACACATTAAGGACAGAGGTCCTACATGGGGAGCAAGTGCACAGTGACTCCTGTTGTTGACTTAACAAATTGACACTCTTGTTTATGGCATCAGTAATCACCCGAGGCTCTTGTCATGAGTTGCCAAGGCTATGGAAGCCTCTTGAGTTCACAAACTCCGACCTTATTTAGACAAAGCCATATTCAAAGTGGAAGTTCTCTCTTCCTTTCAGAGAAAGGTACCTTCTCCTTTGATGGCCTGTTCTTTCCACTCCCAAATGCTTCTTTTTGCAATAACTTAGCAATAACTTAGTACCCATAAGTCAATTTTTCCTATCCTTTCATCTCCCCTACTCTCCATAGTCTCCAGTAACCTCCATTCTACTATCAAATTCTATGAGATTGGAGCTTCCACACATGAGAATATTCAGTAGGTACCTTTCTTTGTCTGGCTTATTTCTCTGCTGTTGTAAATGACAGAACTTCATCCTTTCTATGGCTAAGAGGTAAGTATTCATTTGGGTATATGTATCAAATGTTTCCTATCTGTTCCTCAGTTGATGGACACTTAGGTGGTTTCCCTTTCCTGACTATTGTGACTACTGCTACAACAACCATGAAGGTGCAGATGTCTCTTGGATAGACTGATTTCATTCCTTTGTGCATATACCTTGCAATGAGATTGCCGGATCATCTAGCAGTTCTATTTTTAGTTTTTTTAAGAAACCTTCATGATGTCTCTCCATAATGGCTATAGTAACTTACATTCCAACCAAAAATATCCATGTTTCTTTTTCTTTACATCCTCATAACCATGTATTCTGTTTTATCTTTTTGAAAACAGCCAGTTTAGTTCAGGAAATGTGAATTCTCATTGTGGTTTGATTTACATTTCCCTGATGATTAGTGATGTGATTTTTTTCATGTACTGATTGGTCATTTGTTTGTCTTTTTGAAAAAAATGTTTATTCACATTATTGACTGTTTTTAATTGGCTATTTTGTTCCTATGCTATACAGTTGAGTTCCTTATAAATTCTGGTTATTAGTCCCTTATCAGATTTATAGTTTATTAATATATTCTGCCATTATATAGGCTGTCTCTTCGCTCTCTATTGTTTCCTTTGCTGTGCAGAAGCTTTTTAGTTTTATGAAATCTCATTTGCCTATTTTTACTCCTATTTCTTGTACTTTTGAGACCTTATCTATAAAATCTTTGTCCATTCCAATGTCCTGAAATAATTCCCCTAAGCAACTGTGTAAAAGTATATTGAAGGTAAAGTAAGGGTCTTTCTCAAATCCCAAGGTCTATTCTGTGATTTGTTTTTCCCAGAGGCAACTAGGATATGTCAGTTTTTAATGTGCCCTCTAGAGATATTCTGAAACACATTTATGTAAAATAGCAAAAATTTGAACCAAACAAAATGTCCACTAGTATGAGAAATGTCTGTGATATAGTCACTCTTTTGATACTCTACCAGAAATGAAAAAAGCAATTTTTTAAATAATGTGTTCTAAATAAGAGTGTCAGTTGTTAAATCAACAACAGGAGTCCCTGTGCACTTGCTCCCCATGTTGAACCTCTGTCCTTAATGAGTTGTACTATGAGAATTAATGGTAAAAATAGTCTTCAAACTATTCTTTATACTTCGTGTGTCTGTGTGGGTACAAATAGTTGAAATCTCTATTTAGTATGGAGCTGGTCTTCTGTATATAAAGTTAGTTAAAAACGAATCTTAATGGAAAATGGAGTGAGAGAGGGAGTGGGAGGTGATATAGGAGTGGGGGTGGGAAGAAGGGAATAGGGGGAAGAAACACTATATCCCTAAAAGCTGTACATATGAAAATTTGTATTCATTAAATTAAAAACCTTCCAAAAAAATAATGTGTTCATTATGATGCCTTCTTTCGAAATGCTTAAATGTAAGACCTGAAACTGTGAAACCACGTCAGTGAGACAAGGGTACCTATCTGTCTCTCAGACAGACAGCAAATCTTTGGGGGTAGGTAGCCTAAATATTTCTGAATATCAGTTGTAATGTGTTATGGTTTGAGCACAATTTGGCTCCCTAAACATGTGCAAACATTTGAACCCTAAAGTATTATATTTAATGAATTAATATAGATAGACTAAGGGTGAAGACTAGTTGTTCTATGCACTGGAGATATAACAGTGAAGAAAACTAGACATGGTACCCATGTAAGAGCTTGCATTGCAATGGAAAAAACAGCATTAAACACATGACTTTATAATTAACACTGATTGTACTGAAGAAGTACCTGGTGGTATATATATACACACATACAACTGAGAGATCTGATCTGTTTTTAGGGGTTGTGAGTTGTCATACAAATCGTACTTCAGTTGAGACCTAAGAAATGTATATACAGAAACAATTAACTTGTATTTTCCAAACTATGATAACCTTCGGCCAATGAGTTTTTTAATGGAATCTTTTAATTTGGTCTTTTTATTTTAACAACCATCCTAAAAATCAGCATTAATTTTTTTCTATATCTTTTTTATGACAACTTTGCCCAAATTTAAAAGCCCATTGGAAGGGCAAGCATTGTAGCACAGCAAAATAAGCCTCCACCTGTAATGCTGACATCCCATTTAGGCATCAGTTCAGGTCTTGGTTGCTCTACTTCCAATCCAGCTCCTTTGTAATATGCCTGAGAAAGCAGCAGAAGACTATTCAAGTGTTTGAGCCCCTGCCACTCAAATGGGAGATATGGATGAAGATCCAGGTTTTTAGCTTCCGCCTGGCCCAACCCCAGCTGTTGCAGCCATTTTGGGAGTAAACCAATGGGTGAAAAATTCTCCCTCTCTCTTCTGACTCTCTCTCTGTATCTCTCTACCTTGCAAATAAATAAATCTTAACAACAACAACAACAAAAAGGCTGTTGGACATGTGTAGTTTTCATTGGCCAGAAGTAATACAACTCAAATTGTAAAAAGAATATGCCAATTTAATATGTATATGTTGCATTCCTGCCAAGTGAAGGTCAACACCCACCATGAACCCTGCAAGAATGGGGGTTTCATGATAGTTCACTTAGAGGGTAGTGGTGAGTGAAGTGTATCATCACACACCACCTGTAGACCACTCTTGCTGAGCTCAAAAGAACATGAACTTGGGAGTCAAAAGACACTTTGTAAGTTAGAATTTCAACAAAACAACAACACTATTCCACTAGGTTAATAATATGAATTGTTATTCAGAAAGAAATGCAGCAAATCTGTGTAAAAATAATCAAAGTACAAACAACCTACATATCTCTGTAAGAAAACACAAAATATTACAAGTAGTGTTTGCCTGTAGGAAGGGAAACTGAAAAACTGACTCCTGGATAGGAATGAGAATTGCTTTTTACTATGTACTCTTTGTACATTTTGAATAATTAGTTTCTTTTTTAGGTAATTTTTTTTTTATTTTGGACACAACATTATATATAAATTGCAAATATAGGAGTAATAGTATTTTTTAAGATTTACTTATTTATTTGAAAGGCAGAGTCACAGAGAGATAGAAAGACAGAGAGAGAGAGAGCGAGAGAGAGAGAGAGGTAACATCTGCTGGTTCACTCTCCAAATGGCCACAATGGCCAGCGTTGGGCATATCTGAAGCCAAGAGCCAGGAGCCTCTTCTGGGTCTCCCATGTGGGTGCAGGGGCCCAAGAACGTGGGCCATCTTCTACTGTTTTCCCAGGCCATAGCAGAGAGCTGGATAGGAAGTGGAGCAGCCAGGACTTGAACCGGTGCCCATATGGGATGCTGCCACTGCAGGTGGCGACCTTACCCACTTTGCCACAACGTTGGCCAAGAGTAATAATTATATAATTATATTGTTATAATGTAATAAAAATAAATATTTGGCCGGCGCCGTGGCTTAACAGGCTAATCCTCCACCTTGGGGCGCCGGCACACCGGGTTCTAGTCCCGGTCGGGGCGCCAGATTCTATCCCAGTTGCCCCTCTTCCAGGCCAGCTCTCTGCTATGGTCCGGGAAGGCAGTGGAGGATGGCCCAAGTCCTTGGGCCCTGCACCCGCATGGGAGACCAGGAGAAGCACCTGGCTCCTGGCTTCAGATCAGCGCGATGCACCGGCCGCAGCAGCCATTGGAGGGTGAACCAACGGCAAAGGAAGACCTTTCTCTCTGTCTCTCTCTCTCTCTCGCTATCCACTCTGCCTGTCAAAAAATAAATAAATAAATAAGTATTTGGACCCAAAGGATATATTTTTATTTAAAAATGATTCATAGATTACTCGTTAGGCAAGCAGATGAGTATGTGTTCATTAGTGTGTGTTCATCAGTTGTTGGGAGGGAACATCCCTGTGGAATGGGAAATGTTCATAGGAGAAAAGGTATCAAAAGAAGGAACTCCAAGGTGGTCCTGAGATTGGCTGGTGTAGACATCAGGGAAGCCCAGTCACTAAAGGGACCACTGTGAGAAATATATTCTTATTCCTAAAAACAATGAAAAGCCCTTGTTCTTTTTATTAAAGATTTTATAAATCGATTTTTGTTATATGCATTTGAAATTTCAAAACCATCGCATTTTAAAATAAGATGTCTCTCTCTAAATTTCTCCAATATTAATATCTATCTTGGAGGGAGTAAGGGATGGTATTATTTGGAGTTTTAAAAACTGATGTTCATATACTGGTAATGAAGGAGTCAAAGTATATCACCTCAAAATATGCCACTTTGGTATCAGGATGATTTTAAGCTGAAGGCAAGTAAGAAACAATACAGAAAGAGCTCTCTACTCACCCACTGATCTGCCTAAAGAAAGAGCAGATGAATGCCAGCACTGTGGCATAGCAGGTAAAGCGCCATCATCCCATATGGGTGCCAGTTCATGTCCCACATGCTCCACTTCCTGTCCAGTTCCCTGCTAATGGCCGGGAAAAGTAGTCAAAGATGGCTCAGGTGCTTGGTGCTTGGACCCCTGCCACTCTTGAGGGAGACCTGGAAGAAGCTCTTCGCTCCTGGTTCCAGTGTGACCCATCCCTGGCTGTTACAGCCATCTGGGGAGTGAACCAGCACATTTTCCCTCTTTCTGAAACTCTCACTTTCAAAATAAATATTTTTTTAAAAAAAATCAGAGAAAGAAAGGTCAAAAGGACAAGTGTTTAGCAAAGCCATTGAGCTGCATCCCGTATCAGAATGCCTGTTTCAAGCTCCAGCTACTCTACTTTCAATCTAACTTCCTGCTGATGCACACCCTGGCAGGTAGCAAATGATAGCTTAAGTATTTGGGTCCCTGTTCCACATGTGGGAGACCCAACTGAATTCTGGGCTCCTGGCTTTGGCCTGGCCCAACTCTGGAAGTTCTGAGTAGCTGGGGAATGAACCAGAAAAGTGCTCTCGCTCTCTCGCTCTCTCTCTCCCTCCTTCTCTACTGTAAGCACACGCTCTCTCAAAACGAAAATAAATGAATAAAAAATTTTAAGAGATGAGAGATAGATGTGGATACCCTTTCAAATAGTTGGTGGGAATGTAAACTGATACAACTGTTAGGGAAAACAGTGTGGTGAGTCTCAAAAAATTAGAACATTCTCATGTGGCTGGAGCTGTGGGTAAAGCCACCACCTGCAGTGCTGGCATCCCATATGGGCCCCGATTCAAGTCCCAGCTACTCGGCTTCTGATCCAGCTCTCTGCTATAACCTGGAAAAGCAATGGAAAATGCTTGGGCCTCTGTACCCACATCGGAGACCCAGAAGAAGCTCCTGGCTCCTGGCTTTGGATCATTGCAGCTCCAGCCATTGCAGCCATCTGGGGAGTGAACCAATGGAGAGAAGACCTCTTTCTGCTTCTCTGTAACTCTGCCTTTCAAATAAATCAGTAAATCTTTTTAAAAAATTCTCACAATCCAGAAATTCAGCAGATGGATGATCTCTCTCTGCCTTTCTCTTTCTCTCCCCCTCTCTCTTTCTCTCTCCTTCTCTCTCTCTGTAACTCTTTCAAATAAATAAATCTTTTAAAAGATTTTATTTATTTATTTGAGAGGAAGAGTTATAGACAGTGAGAGGGAAAGATAGAGTTAAAAGATTTTATTTATTTATTTGAGAGGAAGAGTTATAGACAGTGAGAGGGAAAGATAGAGAGAAACGTATTCTGCCCACTGGTTCACTTTTTAATGGCCGCAACGGCCAGAGCTGGGCCGATCTGAAGCCAGGAGCCAGGAGCTTCTTCCAGGTCTACCACACAGGTGCAGGGGCCCAAGCACTTGGGCCATCTTCCACTGCTTTCCCAGGCCACAGCAGAGAGCTCGATGGGAAGAGGAGCAGCTGGGACTAGAACTGGCACCCATATGGGATTCCGGCGCCACAGGCAGAGGATTAATCCACTGCGCCACAGCACCGGCCCCAAATGAATCTTTAAAAGAAGAAAAAGTGCTGTAAATGTTTAGTTCAAATCAGCTTTCTAAAATATGAAGTGCTTCAAAATGTTTGTGGGAGTTGAGAATTAATGATGTCTATTTGCCACAAAAAACCTTGAAATCCATTCATTCTTTTCTCATAGTACACATTTCCCATGAATTTTTTGAAGTCCCTTGGTATGTATGAGTCTCAATTTTTTTGCACCAAAATAACTTTTATCTTTTAATACCATTTTTTCAACAATTTTGAAGTACTCTTGTATCATTACTTATTTAAGAGAAAAAATATGAACTCTGTCTTATTCTCTAGATTTTCTAAACTTTGAGACTCAATAACAATTAGCATTCTAAATCTGCAGCTTGACAACTTGAAAACAAAGCAAAAGCATTGAAACTAGCCATGAAGAATCAGCATAGAATGATAATTTCATGCAAATGCAAATCAAATCTAAATTTCATTCAAAGCGAATATAGAACTAATCAGATTAGGAGGGGATGAAAACTTAAGACTCATTTTCCTTATTTATAACAAATAGTAATACTCATTGACCGATATTGTAACAGACCTAAGAGATATTTTATGAAATCTTTGACACTGCTTTTTGCAGAGGGAGATACAAGTGGAGGTGGGGTGGAGACTGGGCTTGTTACAGGTCATTGATTGTGCTTTTTTGTGTTTTTTTTGTTTGTTTTTCTGTGTGTGTGTTTTTGACAGACAGAGTGGATAGTGAGAGAGAGACAGAGAGAAAGGTCTTCCTTTTTGCCATTGGTTCACCCTCCAATGGCCGCTGCGGTCAGCGCATCGTGCTGATCCGATGGCAGGAGCCAGGCGCTTCTCCTGTCTCCCATGGGGTACAGGGCCCAAGCACTTGGGCCATCCTCCACTGCACTCCTGGGCCACAGCAGAGAGCTGGCCTGGAAGAGGGGCAACCGGGATAGAATCTGGTGCCCCAACCGGGACTAGAACCTGGTGTGCTGGCGTCGCAAGGTGGAGGATTAGCCTATTAAGCCACGGCGCCGGCCTGATTATGTTTTACAACAGTGTTATAGGCTGACTTCTTCTAAACATTCAAACTATGGAAAAAATAGTCTATTCTCTAAGTCCATTCAGATGATGTTCTCATGACATCTTCGAGTTCAGGCCAAGTGTAACTGGATTCATTCAGGAACTAAGCTCGCTCATTGTGTAACATCTGGGCTTTTGTAAATGGGCCTTGCTCATTCTTGAGATCAGATTACCATCATGAGCACCATTCTTGGATACTTTGGTTTACAATTTCAGTTGCTTTTCTTTTTTCTGAGTCTCCATGTCTACATCCGTGTTGGTACTGAAGAGATCCAGTGGGCTTCGGCTCTTCCGTTCCACAGAAGTGTCTACCCTCCCCGAGCTCACCTAAGTGTTCTTGGATCCTTTCCCTTTAGTTCCCTTCCTGGGAATTACGTGGCTTATCCACCATTCCTGCTGTCATCTCCCACATACTTAATGCAGTCAGTAACTTCAATACATGAGTACTGTTCTTTATATTTATATGCCTCATTCCAAATCTAGTTCCTGCTTTAAGGCCTTAACATTAGTTCTGTCTAGCATGTTCTTGTCTCAATTCTTAATGTAATTGGCTCCTTGGTACTCATTTCTTCATTTATATGTTCTTTCCTTAGAGAATCTTTACCAAACCACCCAATCTAAATCAGCCTTTCAGACACTGTATTTCATCAATTGATGTCATATTTCCCCAGCACAGGTTTTTGTCTAAAATGATTTGATCAGGGGCTGGCCTGTGGCATAGTGGATAAAGCCGCTGCCTGCAGTGCCCGCATCGCTTATAGGCACCAGTTCAAGTCCCGGCTGCTCCACTTCCGATCAGCACTCTGCTGTGGCCTGGGAAATCAGTAGAAGATGGCCCAAGTACTTGGGTCCCTGCACCTGCCTGGGAGACCTGGAAGAAGCTCTTGGCTTCTTCCAGGTTATTTGTGCTATCTGGGGAGAGAACCAGTGTATGGAAGACCTTTTTCTCTGTCTCTCCCTCTCTCTGTCTGTAACTCTACCTCTCAAATAAATAATTAATAAATAAATCTTTAAAGAAAAAAAAAGAAAGTATATTTACAAGATGATCTCTAAGAAAATTGTGTTGTAGTGCTGGACACGTAATTCATTACCAATATACAATCTACCAAGTATGCACAAAAGGAAAGATAAGTTTATTTTGGTGCAACTTTTTAAAAATCTATGCATACTTTTTTTCACAATACATATTTTTCATAAATTTTTGAAGTACCCTCACATTTCTTGATTTCTATCTGGAAAAAAATTATTTGTTTTGCCTTTTAAGCACTGCTGATAATCTGATAAACCATAACAATCTTAAGAGGAAAATAAATTTGCTGTGTTTTACACTATAATCCATTGCCATAGAGCCAGCACACCATTTAGATTCTATATAAACTGCCTTCTCACATTCCCAATTGCACATTCAATTCCAGCTGTATAGTACACATCTGCTTAAAACAGCCTTTTATTTTTTAAACTGTATATCTGGTTTCCAGATATAACATTTCTGTCTGTTGTGCTCCTTCTCCTTATAGAAAGATGAAGAGATCATCTGCTTCTTGAACTTTTGTTTAGCTTGTTAGGTACTTAGGTTGACTCAAATGTGCCAGATGTTATCCAACTGGCAAAACACTGCTTTCTTACCCACATGTGTGCTGATCTCTCCATTTAATTCTCCAGCTGTATTGCCCTCTGCCTCCTTGTATAAATAACAATATTGAAATGTTTCCCAAGAAATGTGTCACTTCTTAGCTTTTACTTCCTCATCCACAAGGACCTTGGAGTCATCTGCTCTTGCCTCCCAGGATCCCCTTGTTTATCTCATATGGTATTAAAATCATCACAGTTGCAACACTGACATCCCATCTGTAAGAGTAAGACAGTTCTGAAGCTAATCAGCTGAGATTATAGCTTACTTCTAAATTCAGCTAGGCACTGTGAAGAGCTTTAGCAAAGATGTTTACCTTTTCTGAAGAATGCTCACAGATGATTTATGCAAACTAAGAGCAAGTCACACTGCATTAGCATCAGTGAATGATGACAGTACAGTTGTCCCTTGGTGTCTGTGGAAGATAGGATATCAAAGTCTGCAGCTGTTCAGGCCCATCATATAAAATGGGGTACTATTTATATGTTACCAATGCAAATACTACTACATACTTTACATCATCTGTAGATAACTTATATAGCCAATATAATTAAATGATATATAAATAATTATTACACTGTATATTGTAGAGAACAATGACAAGTCTGTATATGTTCAGTACAAATGCAGCTTTTTAAATTTTTTTTTATTTAATCAAAAGTCTGAGCTATGCAGTGAGAGGGAGAGACAGATAAAGAGATCTTCCAGCTGCAGATTCACTCCACAATTGACCTCAATCACCAGGGCTGGCCAGGCGGAAGCCAGGAACCCAAAACTCTATTCAGGCCTTCCATATGGGTGGCAGGGACCCAAGCACTTGGGCCATCTTCAGCTGCTTTCCCAGGAACATTAGCAGGATCTGGATTGGAAGTGGAGCAGCCAAGGGTAGGCTAGATCCATGCTGTTTCCCAGGATCTAAATTAGCAGGAAACTAGACCTAGTGGTACACCTGGGACTTAAATCCAGGAGTGCTAATTGGCGATGCAGTTGTGCTAAGTGGTGCCTTAACCATTACACCAAAAGCCCACCACTGACTTTGTTTCTGTCACTCCTCCCACATTCTTTACCTATAACCCTTCTTTAGAGAAGAATTTTCCTACACTTATGGGATGATTCTTTAACCTATTCAGGGAAACCTGTATAAGGTACAGAGAAAAGAGTGGCCATGGGCCACTGGGCCCAGCCAATTAGATGCCTGGGGGCCCAACGTGCTCAGTGTCAGGCATTGTGGAGGGCGGCAGGGTGCCTGTGATGTTCGATGCCCCTCCCACTCACCAGGGAGCCCAAGCCAACTGCTGGCCCAGCAGAGGGAAAATGCCCAGGTCCTTAAGGTTGCAGCTCTGCTGGGCTGCCAGGGTGCTGGAGCCCAGCACAGCAGCTCCCAAGGTCACTGACGGTGTACTGGTGATAACCAGAAAGGCAGAGCACCCAGATGAGTTCCTATGTAAATTCTTGGTTACAAATTGCATTAATTCAACCTCCTTGGATATGGTCCTGCGCTAACAGACAAGAACAGAGCAAAATTTTTGTGACCAGGACTCAGCCCTGAGTCTAAAGATCAAGGGTCCACCAGGACTTCCACAGTCTCTCCACCCATTCTCCAGGGAGAGCCAGAAGAGGTCCCACTACTGTCACCTCCCCATCTCCTTCCTTGGAGGCCAGAGGCCCCTCCCCTACCAGGCCGGGGGGAAGGTCATTAAAAACTGAACTGAGGTCCTAAGGCTCCTGGAAGCAGTCTGGGAGCCGCCAGTGGTTGCTGTTATTCACTGCCAGGATGGATGATGGCTTTTTCCTGATGGACGCTTTTTGTCCCAGTGGGGCTGCATCACAAGTACTGCTGCCCCCTCAAGTAGCTCAGGTTTCCTTGGGAACCAAGGGGGTGAGCATTCCACCTCCCCCACCTCCCTCTCTTAATGCGGAACTGACCTATGGCACCCGCTCTCATCGCCCCCTACAGGAGAAAGCTTTGGTTTCATCCTCTACGGTGCATGCGTTTCCATTGCGGGCCATAGGGCCTCCAGGGGCTAACAGGGGGGTTATGTACCAATATTGGCCGTTTTCCACTAGTGACCTCTATAATTGGAAGACTCAACATGCCCCTTTCTCAGAAAAAAAAAAAAAAAAAAAAGCAAGATCTCATTGGCCTTTTAGATTCTGTTTTGTTTACCCATTACCCTACTTGGGATGATTGCCAGCAACTCCTCAAGGTCCTGTTTACTGCGGAGGAGCGGGAACGGACTCTAAACAAGGCTCGGAAGCATGTACCTGGGGACAACGGTCAGCCCACGACTCAGCTCAACCTCATCGATGAAGGGTTCCTGCTAACCTGGCCAGCCTGGGACTTTGACGAAGCGGAAGGTAGGGAGCATCTCCACCAGACTCTTATGTCCAGACTCATGTCCAGTCTCCGCACAGAGGTGAGAAAGCCGATAAACTTGTCCAAGGTAAATTCAATCAGACAAGGGCCAGATGAAAGCCCAGTCTCATTCCTAGAGAGATTACTAGAGGCCTTCCAGCAGTACACACCCATGGACCCAGAGTCGCAAGAAACTAGGGGAGCTGTGATGTTAGCTTTCATAAGTCAGTCTACACCAGACATTAGAAAAAACTACAGAAGTTAAAAGCACTCACAGATCAGACCATACAGGTTAAAGGTGGCAGAATGGGTGTATAACAGCAGGGAGACCCCAGAAGAGAGGAAAGAGAGGCTTAGACAGGAGGAGCGCAGGGAAAATCGTAAACACCAGAAGGAACTAAATAGGATCATGGTTTCCAGCCTGGGACTGAGAGAGGAGCAGAGAGAAACAGCCAGAGACCTGAAGACTAAGATGGAGTTGGAATATGGGGGTGGTGGCAGGAGACAGCTGAGCCGCAAACCCATCCCTCCATTCAGAGACTGCAAATCCCATCTCCAGAGAGATCAATGTGGCCAATTTGTCAAAGAAACTAAACTCGGTGGCAGCAGGGTGGCTTACTTGCCTGCGCCTTATCGCAGCAACCGCCCTCCTAGTCCAAGACACTGACAAGTTAATGTTGGGACAGCCCTTGGTTATCACAACGCCACATGCAGTAGAGGGGATATTGCAGCAACCCCTTGGGAAATGAATGTCAAATGCCATACTGACCCATTATCAAGGGCTGCTCTTGGACTCTCCTAGGATCCAGTTTCAAAGCCCTACTGTGTTGAACCCGGCAA
The DNA here is from genome assembly GCF_033115175.1 of Lepus europaeus. Taxonomy (NCBI): domain Eukaryota; kingdom Metazoa; phylum Chordata; class Mammalia; order Lagomorpha; family Leporidae; genus Lepus; species Lepus europaeus. The sequence continues at coordinate 65,193,975 of NC_084828.1, read as the reverse complement.
CATTGCTGCTTAACCCAGACTTGGAGAAGCCCCTACATGAATGTGAGGACATTTTATCCAGGGTAACTGCTGTATGAAAGGATCTGCAGGACTGTCCCCTGCCACGAAGTGACTATGTTTGGTTCACGGATGGCAGCAGCTTCATGGAAAGGGGAGTGCGATACGCGGGGGTGGCTGTGGTCGATACTCAAGGAACAGTTGTTTACCAGAGAAACTTGGGGGGAAATGCCTCAGCACAGAAGGCTGAACTTGTGGCCTTGACTGCTACCATGGAGTTGGCAGAGGGAAAAAGACTAACAGTGTACACCGATAGCCGGTATGCATTGGCCACCCTGCACATACACGATGCCATATACAAAGAGAGGGGTTTTAAAACCTCAAATGGAAAAGAGATCAAGAACAAGACACAAATATTACACCTACTAGAGGTGGCTAGAAAGCCCAAAGCCCTTGCTGTGGTCCATGTCCTGGGCCACCAGGGAGGGGATCACCCCATCGTGCAGGGAAACCGGAGGGCTGACGCGGCGGCCAGAGAGGCTGCCCGGCTGGACTGCCTCTCTACTCTGCCCCGAGTCTGCCGGCCCCAGGTTTGAGAGAGCTACCTTCCCGACCACAGGATGCACAGGAGGGTTGACAGTGGATGGGAAGCAAAGGGATTCATGTTGACAGCGACGGATGGGGGCAGGATGTGGACAGCAACCTCATCTTGCCAAGGAGCTTGGGAGAGCATCTTGTCCACAATTTACATCGAACCACTCACTTGGGAAAAACTAAGATGACTGCTCTGTTAAACACTGCCAGGATAAGGTTTCCCTTGCAGAAGCACACAATCCAGGAGACAGAGGAGCAGTGTCAGGCTTGCCAGGAATGCACACCGGAAAAAGGTAGGACAACACACAGGCGTAAGGACAAGGGGGCAGAGGCCAGGACAAAAGTAAAAGGTAGATTTTACAGAGGTAAAACCAGGCAAGCATGGATATGAATATCTTTAGTCTTCGTAGACACCTCTTCGGGGTGGGTGGAGGCTTTTCCAACCAGGAAGGAAACAGCTAATACTGTAACTAAGGTACTGCTGGAAGACATTATCCCCAGGTAGGGTTCTCCTAGGCCCTGGGGTCCAACAATGGCCCCGCTTTTGTTAGCGGGGTCACTCAGGAATTGGCTCGAACAATGGGGATAAATTGGAAATTACACTGTGAGTACAATCCCGAGTTCAGGAGAGATTGTGCGGGTGAACCAAACTTAAAGGAGACTCTAACTAAATTGGTAATGGAGACTGGCGGAGACTGGGTGATGCTCCTTCCTTATGTGCTGTTCCATGTAAGGAACACTCCGCATAAACTAAACTTGACTCCTTTTAAAGTAATGTATGGGTCACCCCTTCCCATATGCCCAGATTTGCCTGGGGACCATAAGTTCACCGGCAGTACTGCCAAGGAACTCCTAGATACCAGGAGAGCACTCGCAGGGGTACACCGCGAGCTGTGGCCAGCACTTTGGGAGCTGGCCAAGGAAACTAACAAAATTCAAGATGCTAAATACGACCTGGAATCGGGGGACTGGGTATGGGTACGGTGCCATAGTAAAAAAAAAAAAAAAAAAAAAAAAAAAAAAAAAAAACTTTAGAGGCACGATGGAAGGGGCCTTATGTAGTTGTTCTTGTGACTCCCACTGTTAAGGTGGATGGGATTAAGGCCTGGATTCACCATTCACACGTGAGGCGTGCCCAAGGACCAGACATCTCCGCGGCTGAGAGCACCTGGAAGGCCACCGCTGACCCTGCCAACCCCCTTCGACTGAAGCTGACCCGCCTGGATGTCGACTCTATCGATCCTGTACCTGCTGGTCGTCTCCCAAATGAGTATGGGGACGAACCCCCACCGTCCGATTAACCTCACCTGGGAGGTGATCGGTCCCATGGGACGAAGAGTTATACAGGCACTATCCGGGCATCAGCTGGCCGGGACCTGCTTCCCTGAGATTACCTTTGACTTATGTAATATGGTGGGAAAAATTGATGACCGGACATTCCGTGAACACCCAACCCACTGGTGTACAAATGGACAGGGCATTGCTTGGCTGAGGAAACTCAAGTTTTACATATGCCCTAAACATAAAAAAACAATATTGGGAAAGGTGGGGGGGCCGGAAAGCTATTTCTGTAAGAGCTGGGGTTGCAAGACCACCGGGTCAGTGTATTAGATTAGAGATAGCTCAGATAATTATATCAGGATAAAATGAAACTACTCCAGAACATGCCCCTGCAAACTTGCTTACCCTACCCCTGGGCAGTACTCTGCATTGTGGAATCTTTATCTTCTGATGACAGGAGTAGGAAGCTCTGCAGTGAAGAAGTGTCATCTCCTAAGGCCTGTAATCAGGTTGTTCTTACCTTCACAGAGGAAGGCAAAAAGGCCCCAGGGTGGTCAGTAGGATATACCTGAGGCATGATGTTCTATCAGTCCAGGACAGACCCTGGAATCTTGTTTACAGTTAGGCTAAAACAGACTCTAATCTCACCCACAGTAGTGCTAGGGCCAAATAAAGTAATCAAACCAAAGTATAAGAGGAAAAATAGGGGTCGACCGGCAGGTCAAGGCCCTCCCCTGTTGGTCTCACAACCCCCACTCCTGGGCCGGAAAGCAAAACCCATGATACTAATGTCCCCGAAGTAGGGAACTCTCTGTATGGGGATCCACTGTGGGATGTTATGCAAGCTGCTTATAGCGTGCTAAAACACTCCACCCCGAGGTAACCAAAGCCTGTTGGCTGTGTTATGATGTCAGACCGCCTTATTATGAGGCAGTAGGACTGAATGCAACCCCTACAGAAGCCAACACCAGCCAATTCTGTAATTGGAACCGTCGGGAGAAACCCGGAATAACTCTACAGGAAGTCTCTGGGGTGGGTTCCTGTGTGGGGTGAGTCCCAAAGGCCAGACAGGACTTTTGTGCCATAAGTGTAACAATACTGAAAAATCTAAATGGATCATTCCAGGGAAAGAGGGATGGTGGATATGCTCAAAAACAGGACTCACCATATGTTAACAGTAGGGTTTTTAATGTCTCCAAGGAGTCCTGTATAGTGATAGTTATTTTGCCAAGGATATTATATCACACAAAAGAAGAAATGTATGCCCACTGGAAAGGGAATTCAAGGTAGAGTCCGTCGAGAGCCAGTAACTGCAATAACACTGACAACACTATTAAGACTGGGGTTAACGGGGGCTGGGACAGGAATTGCTGCCCTGTCTACCCAAGGCCAGGGACTGACGGCTCTGAGGGCGGCTGTTGACTCAGACATAAAGAAAATAGACTCCATCAACCATTTAGAAAAATCCTTAACCTCGTGTTCAAAAGTAGTACTAAAAAAAAAAAAAACAAAAACAAAAAAAAAACAGAAGGGGATTAGACTTAGTCTTCCTGCAACAAGGGGGGTTTGCACAGCACTGGGGAGAAATGTTGCATTTACACTGATTATACAGGGGTAGTCCAAAAACATGGTAAAGGTGCAGGAAGGTTTAGCCATACGAGAAAGGGAGCAGATGTCACAGGAGGAACGGTTTGAGACCTGGTTTAATCGATCACCTTGGCTGATCACCCTTATATCCATCCTTCTTGGGCCCATTGGGAGTCTTTTGTTAGCTTTGACCATAGGCCCGTGTATTCTTAATAAGCTTGTAAACTTCCTAAAGTAAAAGAGTAAACATCATCCACCTCATGGTTTTAAAGCAACAGTATCGGCCGGCGCCGCGACTCAATTGGCTAATTGTCTGCCTTGCGGCGCCGGCACACTGGGTTCTAGTCCTGGTCAGGGCGCCGGATTCTGTCCTGGTTGCCCCTCTTCCAGGCCAGCTCTCTGCTGTGGCCCGGGAGGGCAGTGGAGGATGGCCCAAGTGCTTGGGCCCTGCACCCCATGGGAGACCAGGAGAAGCACCTGGCTCCTGCTTTCAGATCAGCGAGATGCGCTGGCCGCAGCGGCCATTGGAGGGTGAGCCAACGGCAAAGGAAGACCTTTCTCTCTGTCTCTTTCTCTCACTGTCCACTCTGCCTGTCAAAAAAAAAAAAAAAAATCAACAGTATCAATCCCTATCACCCAATCCAGAGCAGGATTTCTCTGTTTAAGTTACCTGTCAGAGGCCGACGCCGTGGCTCAACAGGCTAATCCTCCGCCTTGTGGCGCCGGCACACCGGGTTCTAGTCCCGGTCGGGGCGCTGGATTCTATCCCGGTTGCCCCTCTTCCAGGCCAGCTCCCTGCTATGGCCCGGGAGGGCAGTAGAGGATGGCCCAAGTGCTTGGGCCCTGGACCCCATGGGAGACCAGGAGAAGCACCTGGCTCCTGCCTTTGGATCAGCGCGGTGCGCGGGTCACAGCGCACTGGCCGCGGCGGCCATTGGAGGGTGAACCAAAAGCAAAGGAAGACCTTTCTCTCTGTCTCTCTCTCTCACTGTCCACTCTGCCTGTCAAAAATAAATTAAGCCGGCGCCGCGGCTCACTAGGCTAATCCTCTGCCTTGCGGCGCCGGCACACCGGGTTCTAGTCCCGGTCAGGGCGCCGGATTCTGTCCCGGTTGCCCCTCTTCCAGGCCAGCTCTCTGCTGTGGCCCGGGAAGGCAGTGGAGGATGGCCCAAGTGCTTGGGCCCTGCACCCCATGGGAGACCAGGAGAAGCACCTGGCTCCTGCCATCGGATCAGCGCGGTGCGCTGGCCGCAGCGCGCCTACTGCGGCAGCCATTGGAGGGTGAACCAACGGCAAAAAGGAAGACCTTTCTCTCTGTTTCTCTCTCTCACTATCCACTCTGCCTGTCAAAAAAATAAATAAATAAATAAATAAAACTTAAAAATAATTAATAATAATAATAATAATTAAAATAAAATAAAATAAAAAAGTTACCTGTCAGAGGAGGGAATGTGAGAGGCCAGAGCCACGCCATGACGGGCTTCTCACAAGACAAAAAAACTGACTAGGCTCAGGATGCGCCTGGTGCGAGAAAATGAAACCTGACACCCGGCAGTCCTTGGTCTGGGCCACAGGAGCAGGTGGAGGCAACCAATGAGGTGGGCCGTCCTTGGTCCTGCAGGGCCAGGGGAAGGAAGGAATGCGGACGTAATACTTGTTTGCCTGGGAACTATAAAAACCCCGAGAACAAAGAGAAGGGGGTCTTGGTCTCCCAGCACTACACCAAACGGGAGGTCAGGCCCCAGCATGCTGGACCTACAAATAAAGTCCCTTTGTTCTTTGCATTACGGTGAGTCTCGCTGGTTCTTTCTATCTGGGCAATCCGGAACGCAACAAGCGCTGCCGGAACGCAAAAAGCGCTGCCGCAACGCGCTGCCGCAATGTGCTGCCGCAACGCGCGCCGCAGCAGCCATTGGAGGGTGAACCAACAGAAAAGGAAGACCTTTCTCTCTGTCTCTCTCTCCCACTGTCCACTCTGTCAAAAAAAAAAAAAGGAAGGAAGAAAAAGAATGAAAGAAAGAAAGAAGTAGAGGCCTGCGCCGCGGCTCACTAGGCTAATCCTCCGTCTTGCAGCGCCGGCACACCGGGTTCTAGTCCCGGTCGGGGCACCGATCCTGTCCTGGTTGCCCCTCTTCAAGGTCAGCTCTCTGCTGTGGCCAGGGAGTGCAGTGGAGGATGGCCCAAGTGCTTGGGCCCTGCACCCCATGGGAGACCAGGAGAAGCACCTGGCTCCTGGCTTCGGATCAGCGCGGTGCGCCGGCCACAGCACGCTACCGCGGCGGCCATTGGAGGGTGAACCAATGGCAAAAGGAAGACCTTTCTCTCTGTCTCTCTCTCTCACTGCCCACTCTACCTGTCAAAAAAAAAAAAAAAAAAAAAAAAGAAAGAAGTAGAGATGAAATTTGTGGCACAGTGAGTTTAGTCACTTCTTTGAAAGCCTGCATCCCATATCAGAGTGTTAGAGTCCTAGCCACTCCACTACCAATCCAGTTTCCTGATGATATGCCTGGGAAATAGTAGATGATGATTCAACAATTTGAGTCCCTGCAACCCATATGAGAGACTTGAATGGAGTTCTTGGCTTGTTGTTTCACCTTGTCCTTTGCTTCAGTTTGTCCCAGCCATGGCTGTGGCAGTCATTTGGCAAGTGAACCAGTAGGTGGTGCAACTCTCTCCCCCTCTTGTTCTCATTCTGCCTTTATATATATAATAAAATATATATTTATATATTACATATTATATTAATATTATTAAATGAAATATTAAATATTGTATTTAATATATTGATTATTAATATATTATATTTAATATGTTAGCATATTATATTTAATATTATATGTTATAAAATATATATAACAAAATATGGGGCCAGCGCTGTGGTATAGCGGATAAAGCCACCGCCTACAGTGCCCGCATCCCAAATGGGCGCTGGTTCGAGCCCCAGCTGCTCCACTTCCAACCTAGATTTATGTTATGGCCTGGGAAAGCAGTAGAAGATGGCCAAAGTCTTTGGGCCCCTGCACCTGCATGGGAGACCCGGAAGAAGCTCCTGGTTCCTGTGGCTTCGGATCGGCCCAGCTCCGGCCATTTCAGACAACTGGGGAGTGAATCAACGGATGGAAGACTTCTCTCTCTCTCTCTGCATCTCCTCTCTGTGTAACTCTGACTTTCAAATAAATAAATAAATATTTAAAAACATATATATAATAAAATAAATTGTTTAATAAAAAGCTGATGGGTTAGCAGCTAGCAATACTGGTCAATGAATTGGTGGGCATGAAGCTGAGCAGGATAGGCAAGGGGTTCTTTCTCATTCACTAGCTGTTATGAATTCATCACTCTATATTAACAAATACACACCTACATCATCCATCACAATGAAGTCCAGGCCCATTGATTGGCTACATTAATGTTTCTCAAAACAGGGTCCCTAGACCAGCAGAATCAGCATGACCTGAAACTATCAGGAATGTAAACACCCCTACTCCATTCCACGTCGACTGGAACAGAAACTGTGGGTGAAACTGATATGGGAAATGAATATAGCAATTTTTCATCCAGGTTCTTGCCTCCCACAGAAACAGAAATACTAACCGAATACTAGTACTGTGTACAAATTGGAACCAAGTTCATTTGGCAACGATGGAATCAATGTACATTCACCCACGAGTGTGAGTTTCCCCACAGAGAGATACCCAAAATGAGTGGGTCAAAGAATTGTCCATAAATGACAGAAAGGGAAAAACTGAGAACGGTACCTGTAACCGGGAAGCTCCAGATCACTCCACAGAGGAACAGAGCACAGACGAGAGCCATCCGTCAGAGGGTAGTCCTCAGTGGAAGGACAGCAGCTCCTCTGAGCAAGGGCCGTGGTGGAAAGAGTGCTCTCTCCGGAGCCAGCGTTGGTGTGTATTTAGGCCCCTGCTTGCAGCGCCAGCATTCCATGTGGGTGCCAGTTTGAGTCCTGGCAGCTCCTCCCCCAGTCCAGCTCCCTGCTGGTTGTCTGGGAGGGCAGTGAAGAATGGCCCAAGCGCATGGGCCCCAGAATCCAGAAGAGGCTCCTCACTCCTGGCGTTCAGGGAAGGATCCTGGCTCCTGGCACCCGGAAGAGGCTCCTGGCTCCTGGAACCCAGAAGAGGCTCCTAGCTCCTGGCTTCAGATTAGCCCAGCTCTAGCCATTGCGGCCATTTGGGGAGCGGGCCAGTGAACGGAAGACCTCTCTCTGTGTGGCTCCCTCTCTCTGTCTGTAACTCTGCCTTTCAAATCAATAAATAAATCTTTTAATTAGAGAGGGTGCTGACACCGCAAGCAAAGGCTTAGCCTGCTACACCACAGCGCGGTTCCCTTTCCACCTCTTTTTATAAGGAAGTGGGTGGTACCCCAATCACCTATGCAAATAGGATGAGGTCTTAGAAGGTGCGCTCTGGTCCTAGCTGTGGCAGGTGCATCCTGGGAAAGTACATGCATCCTGGGAAAGTACTTGTATCAAAATGACATTTAAAGAGATAGGGGACGGTTCTGTGGCGATGTGGGTAAAGCCGCCACTTGCAATGCCGGCATCCCATGTGAACACCAGTTCAAGACTCGGCTGCTCCACTTCTGAGCCAGCTCTCTGTTGTGGCCTGAGAAAGCAGTGGAAGATGTCCCAAGTGCTTGGGCCCCTTCACCTACGTGGGAGACCTGGAAGAAGCTCCTAGCTCCTGGCTTCAGATCAGCGCAGCCCCAGCCGTTGCAGCCATGTGGGGAGTGAACAGGTAGATGGAATATCTTTCTCTCTCTGCTTCTGCCTCTCTGTAACTCTACCTTTCAAATAAATAAATAAATCTTAGAAGGAAAAAAAGAGAGAGAGAGAGAGATAGGTTACATTGCAGCGGTATAATAATTCCAGTTTGGGGACCGGCACTGTGGCATAGCAAGTAAAGCAGCCAGACGCTGGCATCTCATATAGGTGCCTGTTGGAGTCCTGACTGCTCCACTTCTTTTATTTATTTATTTATTTTAATTTTTTTTTGACAGGCAGAGTGGATAGTGAGAGAGAGAGAGACAGAGAGAAAGGTCTTCCTTTGCCGTTGGTTCACCCTCCAATGGCCGCCGCGGCTGGCGCGCTGTGGCCTGCGCACCACGCTGATCCAAAGCCATGAGCCAGGTGCTTCTCCTGGTCTCCCATGGGGTGCAGGGCCCAAGCACTTGGGCCATCCTCCACTGCACTCCTGGGCCACAGCAGAGAGCTGGCCTGGAAGAGGGGCAACCGGGACAGAATCCAGCGCCCCGACCGGGACTAGAACCCAGTGTGCCGGCGCCGCAAGACGGAGGATTAGCCTAGTGAGCCATTGCGCCGGCTTTATTTATTTTTTGACAAGCAGAGTTAGACAGTGAGAGAGAGAGACAGAGAGAGAGGTCTTCCTTTTCCGTTGGTTCACCCCCCAAGTAGCCACCACCACGGCCGGCGCGTTGCAGTCAGCACACTGCACCGATCCGAAGCCGGGAGCCAGGTGCTTCCTCCTGGTCTCCCATGCGGGTGCAGGGCCCAAGCACTTGGGCCATCCTCCACTGCACTCCCGGGCCACAGCAGAGAGCTGGACTGGAAGAGGGGTAACCGGGACAGAATCCGGCACCCCGACCGGGACTAGAACCCAGGGTGCTGGCGCCGCAGGCAGAGGATTAACCTAGTGAGCCACAGCGCCGGGCATACTGCACTACTTCCGATCCAACTCTCTGCTATGGTCTCAGAAAGCAGTGGAAGATGGCCAAGACCTTGGGTCCCTACACCCACATGGGAGACCCGGGAAGAAGCTCCTGGCTCCTAGTTCGGATCGGCGCAGTTCCGGCTGATACGGCCATCTGAGGGGTGAACCAGCAGATGGACGACCTCTCTCTATTTCTCTCTGCCTCTGCCTCTGCTTCTCTATAATTCTGCCTTTCAAATAAATAAATAAACCTTTAAAATAAATAAAATGTGCCAGTGCCATGGCTCACTAGGCTAATCCTCCACCTGCGGTGCCGGCACCCCGGGTTCTAGTCCCTGTCAGGGCACCGGATTCTGTCCCGGTTGCCCCTCTTCCAGGCCAGCTCTCTGCTGTGGCCTGAGAAGGCAGTGGAGGATGGCCCAGGTGCTTGGGCCCTGCACCGGCATGGGAGACCAGGAGGAAGCACCTGGCTCCTGACTTCAGATCGGCACAGCGCGCTGGCCATAGCAGCCATTTGAGGGGTGAACCAATGGAAAAGGAAGACCTTTCTCTCTGTCTCTCCCTCTCACTGTCTAATTCTGTCAAATAAAAAAAAATTTAAAAAAAAATATGAGATAAGTTATGGTAAACTCTAGTCACGCTGTTTGCAGTGGGATACTAGAACATATTCCTTCAATTCAACTGTGTTTCAAGTCCTTATTTTTTATTCATTTTCAAAATCAAAGAGACTGAGTAAGAGAGAGACAGATCTCCCATCTTCTGGTTCACTCCCCAAATGTGTAGTCAGGGTTGGACCAGGCCAAAACCAAGAGTCCAGAATTCAATCTTGGCCTCCCATGTTGGCTGTTAGAAACCCAGATTCTGGAACCAACATTTGCTATCTCCAAGGGTGCACATTAGCAGGGAACTGAAATCAAGAACAGAGCCTGGACTCAAACTTCAGTATGGGATATGGACATACCAAGCAGAGTCTTAGATGCTGCATCAACCACTCACAACAATACTTATTTTAAAATGTTAAACACTAGTGTTGGTGTTGTGGAAGCTTTTCCCAAGACAAAATAAGACTGAGACGACTCTGACCCTTCTCAATTGTTCCTTGTTTATGCTTACCTCTTTCTGGAGGCCAGATCATACTAGAGTTAGAATTTCACGATCTGTAGCTTCTGTGAGTGACCTGATGGAGTGTTGGATGTATCATATGCAATCCAAATCTCTCTTCTATGAGATAGCCCATGCAGTGGGTAACTTTAGCAATATCTCTGACAAAATTGTTTGCTCAAAATGGTCCTAGTTGTACTACTTACAGATTTAGTACTCTCTGATTTAACCCATTCTTGGGATGCTAGATGATAGAATTCCTACCTACTAACTATATGGGGAGGAACCTGTGTTTCTGACATTTCCCATTGCACATAATTGTCAGCTATTGTAGAGATTCAGTTGAAAAACAAAAAGGAACAACAGACTATTTGCTTAAGTGAATGGGCTCCTCCTCAGGCCCTTTGAGGTATTAGATTTTAGTAGATTTTTGGTTCATGGGAACCTTGGCTAAGGTGCATAACCCAAGCTTTTGGTATTATTCTCCTGATAGTTGTAGCCATCTCTTTGGTATGGCAAATTATCACAGAAAAATTTAATTGTCTGCAAAAAACCATCTGTTGAATGCCAAATGGTCTGTCTTTGGCTGAAATGACAAAACCCAAAGAAATGCATCATTATGAAAACATTGTAACCCATGAATAATGGCAGTAACTAAGAATAACCCTAATGCCCTAAATTCTGATGACACACTCATCTAGGTGAGAATTAAATTCAATTAAATGGTGTGAAAGACCATTGGTTTTTGTTTGTTTGCTTTTTAAAGATTTAATTTTTTTTACAGTCAGAGTTAGAGAGGGAGAGACAGAAAGAAGGAAATATCGTCTATCTGCTGGTTCACTCTCTAAGTGGCCACAACAGTCAGGACCAAACAAGAATGAAGCCAGGAGACAGATGCTTCATCTGTGTCTCCCACATGGGTGGCAGGGTCTCAAGCACTGAGGCCAACTTCCACTGCTTTTCTCAGGCATATTAGCAGGTTGCTGAATTAAAAGTGGAACAGCCAGGACAAGAACAGGTGCCCATGTGGGATGGCAGCATGGTAGGCAGTGGCTTTACCAGCTACTCCACAATGCTGGCCCCAAGGCCATTGCTTTAGACTAAGTTCTTGCACACACCAGAATAAAATTCCAAATGGGGTCATTCACATAAGACACCAGGCTATTGCTAAGATGTTTATCCGATGTGACTTCTTGAATAGTCAGGATTAGAGATAGACAGCCAAATTTTCCAAACAAGCCAGTTTCAAGAGGCATGACAATGAAGTTGCCTCTGCCTTTATGCTTACGTAAGAAGGTTACCTAAAGTAACTAGGTGTTAACAATCAGTCATATTTCTATTGTTCTGTCTCCCCATACTCACCTTACAGGAAAAGTTTACCTTTAAGATCTATTTTCAGCCGGTGCCGCTGCTCAATAGGCTAATCCTCCACCTTGCAGCGCCGGCACACCGGGTTCTAGTCCCGGTTGGGGCGCCGGATTCTGTCCCGGTTGCCCCTCTTCCAGGCCAGCTCTCTGCTGTGGCCCGGGAGTGCAGTGGAGGATGGCCCAAGTGCTTGGGCCCTGCACCCCATGGGAGACCAGGAGAAGCACCTGGCTCCTGCGTTCGGATCTGCACGGTGCGCTGGCTGCAGTGCAGCGGCCATTGGAGGGTGAACCAACGGCAAAAAGGAAGACCTTTCTCTCTGTCTCTCTCTCTCACTGTCCACTCTGCCTGTCAAAAAAAAAAGAAGAAAAAAGAAAAGAAAAGATCTATTTACTTCCCATACGTTGCAATAGCCAGGGCTAGGCCAGGCAGAAGCTAGGAGCCAAGATCTTCATCCATATCTCCAACATGGGTGGCAGGAATCCAAGAACTTTGGCCATCAATCAGTAACTCCAAGGTACATTAGCAGGAAGCTGGATTGGAAGCTTAGAGTAGCTTGGGATGGAATCAGGCACTCTGCTATGAGAGATGAATGTCCTAAGCTATCACTTAACCCTCTGTGCTATAATACCCACTGCAAGGAAAGAACTGTGAAACGATCAAGCCATTTTTTTGTTCTTTTGTCTCAGCTTCTCTCTGACTGTAAAACCAAACTTTTCTGCTCAGTCCTTTGGAAAATTTATTCTATTTTATGGAATGAAGTGTTGCCTGATTCAGCAATGAAAAACAAAGCAAATAAAACTCTTTAAAAATAAGTTGGAATTTTGCTGAATTTCATAGACAATTACTAAGAGAACTTTAATTTTTAAAAAATAAATATGCAGTAAAGAAGTAAATATGTACATATGTTACAAACAAAGCCTCAATGTTAATACTTTTTGCAGTCCAAACTTTGTCCCCCAAAACAAGATTTTTGAGAATAAAAAAACACATGGGTGGGTACTGTGGCACAGTGAGTGAAGTCCCTACTTGGGATGCCTGTATCCCATGTTAGAGACTCCCAGGTACACTGCTTCTGATCTGGCTTCCTACTAATGTATCTGGCGAGCATCAGATGATGGGTCAAGTACTGTGTCCCTATCACCCACACAGAAGACCCAGAACAAGTTCCTGGCTCCTGTTCCTGACTTTGGCTAGGCCCAACCCCAGATTTTGTAGGCATTTGGAGAGACCAGCAGATGGAAGATATCTTTCTCTCTTTCTCTCTCTCTCTCTCTCTGTCTCTCTCTCTCTGTGTTGCTCTGCTTTTAAATAAATAAACATGAATAAATGAACATTTATAAAAATAGGCTTTTTCAAGTAATAAATATTTTGTTATACATTTCTTTGAAGGGGAAATATCTCAAGGGGAAATGTTGGAACATAAAATTAGCACAGATGATCCTATTGCACTGAAAATCAAGAAGGCTCACAAAGATTAATTGGGCATACCAACCGGAACTATAAGAGAATAGCACCAGCCCTCTGAATGGGGTAACCTGCACTCTGTGACTCACTCTTTGAATTTCATATCCCCACACTAAGCACAACACCTGGTATATATAGTAAGTGAAAATGTGTACCAGTTGAGTAAATGAATGAATAGTCTCTGAGAATTAATAACAGGGAAGAAGAAGGACATTAAAAATAATGTACTTGGGATGGGTGCTGTTGCTTAGCGGGTGAAGCCAGTGCCTGCAGTGCCAGTAATCCCATATGGGTATTGATTCAAGTCCCAGCTGTTCCACTTCCAATCCAGCTCTCTGCTGCTATGGCCTGAGAAAGCAATGGAAGATGGCCCAAATACTTGGGCCCCTGCACCCACATGGGTGAAGCTCCTGGCTCCTGGCTTTGGATTGGCGCAGCTCCAGCCATTGTGGCCAATCGGGGAGCAAACCAGCAGATGGAAGACCTCTCTTTCTGCCTATCATTCTCTCTCTGTGTAACTCTGACTTTCAAGTAGATAAATAAATCTTTTTAAAAAAGTACTTATTTGATAAATTATCATCTATTGTTACTATACCTGTCATCACAATACCCTTCACCCACCTCACATTACATACCATCACAACAATCACTATTTGCTAAACAGAGTCCTGACTTGTAACACATAGTCAATATCAAAATACCCTATCTGAGCAAGATTCTGGTGGCCAGACACCCAAATGTAGCCTCAGCAACAATGAGGAAGATTATAGAGTCCCTAGACCAGTTTCTTTGTTCATTTATTCAGTTGTTTACTTAGTACTTAATCAATATTTATGTGCTGCACCCTTAGTCTAGAATTGTCAATGTAAAGTTGAAATAGATATAGGCCTGGAAAGTCTAGGAACTACCTATATAGAAAGTCATTATTCCATGAAACAAGAACTGTGCAAACTACATGCAGTGCTCTGTGAAAACCAAGCATAGAAGACTAAACAGCGGTGAAGTAAATTGTCAGAACAAAGAAAAATATATTATAGATTTTTTTCTCTAAGCTGTTTCCAGAATCTTGGCCAAACCCCAATAATTGACTATAGACCTTTTGGATTCATTTTCTTCCAGGTTGATTCATGGCCAGAAACATCTGTCAACAGTTGCTGAGTGCTGTGATTACCTAAGCTCAGGGCACACACTCCTCCCTTCCAGATCTCTTTGTTTCAGACGTGATGTTAATTCCACTATCTTCCTGGTACTCAAATTGAAACCTCATCCTTGTAACCAAGTTCAACCCCTATAGATAAAAATTTCCTCTGGGATTATACTTCTGCAATATTTCATATAACCCTCCTTGCTTTCCAAGTGCCACCAAAACCACCTCATTCTGGTCTTCAGGTCCCTAGCCATGAGTCCCACAATAACTCCTTGCAGTGATTTTGCTAAAGACAATCCCATCATGCACCTCTCAGGAGCACAGCTGTGCTCATCATTAAATTCTCATCAGTGCTAGCCCTTAGGGGTAAATATGTTTGTTGGAATTGCCCCCTGACTCCTGTTAATGAACTTCCTGATGTGAGCAAAGGGGATTTAACATTCTTAGCATCTGCTTCACTGTAGTGTCAAGAAGGTTTCTGTCCACCAGCTGGAGTTTTTTTCTCCTTTGAACTGTCAGGTGTTGACATATTCTTTTTCCACCCTACCATTTAGTTTATAACAGAGTATGACCCCATTCCTCCTCCCTTCATTTCCTTCTGCTTTTTTTTTTTTTTTTTTTTTTTTAAGATTTCGTTTAAATGAAAGGTTGCTACAGAGATGGAGGGAGAGATCTTCCATGTACTGGTTCAGGACCAGTAGAGCTCCATCTTGGTCTCCACTTTCTTGGTAGGGATGCAAGTTCTCATGCCATCTTCCACTACTTTTCCAAGTGCATTAGCTGGGAGCTAGATGGGAATTCTGGGATTCAAACCAGTGCCAGCCCAAACTGCTAGATCATAAACACCAGCCTCTCTCTGTTTTTTCTTTCTATTTCACTCTCTTTCTTTTTTTCTCTCTCTTTCTTCCTTTCTTTCTTTCCTTCTTTTGTTTTGGCCATGAGGATTCTATCCTCATCAATAGATTAATGCCATTATAAAAGAGCTTGATCAGAGCATTTGGCCCATTTGCATTTCTTCTGAGCCTTTGGCAACATGAGGACACCATGGTCTATCCCTCCACAAGATGCAGCAACAAGGTGCCATCTTGGAAGCAGACAGACTTATCCTTTCCACCCACTGGCACCTTGACCTTGGATGTCCCAGACTTCAGAACTATGAGAAATGGATTTCTACTGCTTATACATATCCAGTCTGTAGTCTGTTTTAGCAGCACAAACTCAACTAGAACAACTGGTTTGATCTGTTCTTTTAAAAACTAAATCCTCACAGAGTTAGAACCTTCCTGGACAACGTATGCTATATAGACTGCATCTACTGTCATGTTTTTCTGATACCATCCTGCTGTAATTACTACCAACTGACTACATTAGTAGTGATCCATAGAGTTATGGGATAAGAGGAGACAATAGCTGCATACCCAGGGTGGGTGCTGTGGCACCGTGGATTAAGCTGCCTGTTTAGAAGCCCACATTCCATATCAGAAGGCTGGTTCAAGTCCTGGATCCTTGATTTCTGATCCAGCATGCCTGCTGATGTGCCTGGGAAGGCAGCAGATAATGACCCAAGCACTTGTGTTCCTGTCACTCATGTGTGAAACTAGTATGGAGCTCCTGGCTCCTGGTTTGGCCTGGCCTGGCCCTTGCTATAATGAGTATTTGGGGAATGAATTAACAGATTAAAGATCTCCATCTCTCCCTCTATTTCTGTCATTCTGCCTTTCAAATAAATAAAGAAATCTTGGGGCCAGCACTGTGGCATAGCAGGTAAAGCCGCTGCCTACAGTGCTGGTGACCCATAGGGGTGCCAATTCGAGTCCTGGCTGCTCTACATCCTATCCAGCTCTCTGCTATGGCCTGGGAAAGCAGTGGAGGATGGCCTAAATCCTTGGACCCCTGAACCCCAGTAGGAGACATGGAGGAGGCTCCTGGCTCCTGGCTTCAGATTGGCATGGCTCCAGTCATTGTGGCCATCTTGGGAGTGAACCAGCAGACGAAAGATCTCTCTCTCTCTCTCTCTCTCTCTCTCTCTCTCTCTTTTTGCCTCTGCCTCTTTGTAGCTCTGCCTTTCAAATAAATAAATAAGTATTAAAAAAAATAAAAAGACAGTAGCTATGCCACTTCATGTGGAAGCTACTTATCCATCTGTGGCTATTTAGGCTTTAAATAAATTTAAAATTTAGTTTAGCAGTCATACTAACTGTGTTTCAAATGTTCAGTAGCCATATGTGGCTAGTGGCCATAGCAGAGAGTATAAACATATTTCCAGGGGTGAATGCTGTGATATATTGGGTTAAACCATTGCTTAGGATGTTCACATTCCATATTAAAGTGCTGATTTCAGTTCTGACATTTTTTTTTCTGGTCTTGCTGAAGCATCTGGGAAGGAAGCAGATGATGTCTTAAGTGTTTAGGTTCTGCAATTCATGTGGGAGGCCTAGATGGAGTTCTTGGCTCCTGGCTTGGACATGGCCCAGCTCTGACTGTTACAGGCATTTGAGTAGTAAAATAGGGGATGGAAGATCTTTGCCTGTCTTTCTATCGCTCACTCTGTCTCTCTCTCTTTGTCAGGCTGCCTTTCAAATAAAAGTAAATAATAAATGTTTAAAATATAAACATGAACACATTTCCTTCATACCAGAAGTTCTATTAGACAACTCAGCTCTAGAATTTAGGGCATTAGTATATGTCAAAATTCCCGCAAGGAATTGCTTAAAAACAGTCTCTTAGACCTGTTTAGGGATTCAGCCTGACATCTTGGCGGTAACCTCTGTCTTGCCCTTTAAGTAACCCTGATAGTCATCCCAAACTTTACAAGGCAGAGCAAGTCATTGAGATAACCTACAGTCTTGTCTTGCTGGGCTGGATCCTGGAATGTCCTTTATCTAATGCTTGGAATGTTATGATTTCTTTAAAAAGTCCAAGTCAACTTAGATTTGCCAAGGGCCAAACCTTTCTCCATAAAATCCTTTTGCGTCTGCTTCAAGACATGGAGATCTATGTGTCTCACAGCTGCCCTAGACCACACTCCTTTCCGAAAGTGCCACCAATAAATCAGACTTTATGTAATCTTGAATTTGCCTTCTCCCTTGTAGCACATTCTGCTGTTGGTGACTTGTCCTTCTATACTGGGTTTTCCAAAACAGCTCCAAAAATTTTTTTATCTGATAGATCAGAGATACAGCCAAGGAATGTGCATTTCTAGTAAGTTACCAGGTGACATTGTTTCTCCTGGTCAGAGTCCGTTTGTTCATGGGTTAACATCTCAGGTTCTTAACAGAGGCAGCTGGAGTTGAATCATTTTTTTAAGATTTATTTTATTTATATTAAAAGGCCGAGTGACAAGGAGAGACAGAGAGGGAAAGATCTTCCCTCCCTGGTTCACTCCCCAAATGGCCATGATGGCCAAGTCTACCAGGAAGAAGCTAGGAGCCTGGAACTCCAACAGGGTATCCTACAAAGGTGGCATGGTTCCAAACACTTCGGCCATCTTCCATGTTTTCTCAGACATATTAGCAGGGAGCTGAATCAGAAGCGGAGCAGCTGGGACTGGAACTAGTGCTCATATGGGATGCAATTGTCACAGATGGCAGTTCAACTCAGTACACCACAATGCTGACTCCTGTGTTTGAACCCTAATCCACCTCTCATTACCTGTATGATACTGAAAAACCTGATCATCAGTCTCCTCAATTATAAAATAGGAACAGTAACAAGCACATTTAAGTAAATATAAGCCCTGGCACATATGTGCTCAAAAAATGTTAACCTGTATAGTTTTCAGTATCTGCCTGGAGATGTGTGTTATCTAGCCTGTTTCTACATAAAGAGTGCAACTAGAGAACATCAATTGAAAAAGAGGTAGACTTTGATGGTTCAGTGGGAGTAGGAAGCAAGTACAAGTGATCAGTTTCAGGATCTTCAGAATGGAGTCTAATGATAGTGTCCTGTGTGGAAGAGCCTAGGCTGCTCAGGAGCTGTCTGAGTCACTGGGTTAAGAAGGTCAGAGGATCCCAAGAACACCGAGGGAGTACAGCAACACCAAGCACAAGTTTAACCAGATTTATCACTCTGTAAGAATACTTTGATTGTCTCATCTTTAAAAAAAAAAAATCTTTACCCACTATGCCACAATGCCAACCCCTCATTATTTTTAGTGACTGGAATATATAATATTGTATGAAGGCACTACAAATTCACCTATCCAGTTATATAAAGCAGGGTATTTTGACTATTTTAAGTTTTTCACTGTTTCAGATAGCAACTATTACACATTCTCTGAAGATCATTCACATTCATTTTTAAATACTGTAACTTATATTTTCCTCCATTAATGCATTTTGTTTCACTTTTCAATTTTATTATATTTTGTCTTTGTGATGTATTACATTTAAAAACTAATTTTCTTTGAAATAGTCTGTGCCTAAGACTCTTCATTTAACTAAACCTGGGTTGCAGGGGTAGGCATCTAGCTTGGCAGTTAAGCTGCTAGTTGGGAAGTCCCACACCATATTGGGTAGCTTGATTTTGAATCCTAACTCTGGCTCTGCCCTCAATTTCAACTCCCCACTAAAGCATACCTTGGGAGGTTACGGTGACAGCACAAGAAGCTGGGTTATGGTCACCTACCTGGGATCTCTGGATTGGGTTCCTGGCTCCCCCAGCTTCAATCTGGACCAAGTACAGAGTAAACCAGCAAACAAATTCTGTCTGTTTCTCTCTCCATCCCTATCCCCCAACTAGATTTATTAAATAAATAAAATAATTTTAAAATAAGGAACAAACCTATGTTGCTCAATAATTCTGAATGAATATTTGTGAAGTGTAAAGAACAGAGACAAGAACTTAGGGCCTTATACTCCAGTTAACAAGCCTAGAAGTTCTAAGTTCTTGGCTATGGATGAACAATTTGCGCTAACAGGAAACTGAGGCTTAATTGAAAATGAAGGCAATTTGGAAAGACAAAATATAATTCTCAGGAGAACAAGGTAGATTCTTTGAGGTTGTCATTCTTTCTTTCCAGTGGAATAAATACTCACAGGTAGCACATTTGTAGCTAGAAGTTTGTTTGATGAATAAGGAAACAGCCTGAAGATTTGGAGGTTCTCCAGGGTCCCTGTCAACAGCCCCTAATTGTTGACAGCATATGTCCCTTACTGGCTGTACAGTGCTGAACAGTTAGACACCAAAACAATTAGGAATAATGAAGCTACACAGTTGTAATATTCAACTGTATTTTTCATTGTGTGTTCATTAAAAGGCAAATACAGAAAAATATACAAGTTAATTTTGGTCTCTTCTGTTCCTGCCTTTCTTTCTCTTGTGTGCATTTATCTGTTCTTTGCTCTATTTGTATTTATAATCCTCCTTGAAATTCATTCCCTTTTTGCTTCTTTTCCAATCTTGTCTTTCCATTTCTCTTTCTCACCCCTTTCCCTATTTTCCCCATCTCCTCCCTTTGATTAATCACAGCATACTAATGAAGTGTATTTTGTAAAAACAGTCACATCTGAGAGTCTTCAGAAATTGAGAAAAACACGAGACACATTTTCCATTTTTTGGAATTCAATGCACTTTTAAAAATGAGGGCTGTGGACATTTGGTTGGACACTTGCATCCCTTATCAGAGTGCTGGAATTTGAATCACAGGTCTGCTCTCCATTCCCGCTAATGCATACTCTGGGAGACAGCCAGTGATGGCTCAAATACCTGGGTCCCTGCTACCCATTTGCAAAACCCAGGAGTTCCTAGCTCCTGGTTTCAGCCTGACCCAGCCCCAGCAGTTGCAGGCATTTTGGGGTGACACAGCTGATAGATGATTCTCTCGCTCTCTCTCTCTCTCTCTCTTTATTCTCTGCTCTACAAATAAATGAAAATAATTTTAAATATTTTTTCCTCATATTATTTGTCTACTTGTTGAACTCCTCACTTAGTGTAGGGTTGATCTTCAGTATAGTTAACTGAAAATAGATTCGTGTAAAAATTAAGAATGGGGATAGGAGAGAGGGGAGAAAGAAGGGTAGGAGAGAAGTATCACTATGCTCCTGAATCTGTATATAATTGCATATATATATATGTATATATATTATATATATAATATATTATATTATATATATTATATATTATATATATAATGAAATGTGTATATCTTAAATTAAATTTTAAAAATAAAAATAAAATATTTAATGATGAAAATGACATCATTCATGTAGAGAAAAAATTTTTTTAAATTTTTTTTGACAGGCAGAGTGGACAGTGAGAGAGAGAGACAGAGAGAAAGGTCTTCCTTTTTGCCGTTGGTTCACCCTCCAATGGCCGCCACGGCCAGCGCGCTGCAGCCGGCGCACTGCGCTGATCTGAAGGCAGGAGCCAGGTGCTTCTCCTGGTCTCCCATGGGTGCAGGGCCAAAGGACCTGGGCCATCCTCCTCTGCACTCCCAGGCCATAGCAGAGAGCTGGCCTGGAAGAGGGGCAACCGGGCAGAATCCAGCGCCCCAACCAGGACTAGAACCTGGTGTGCTGGCACCGCTAGGCGGAGGATTAGCCTGTTGAGCCACGGCGCCGGTGAGAAAATTTTTCATAATTGTAGAAAATGTTTACTTCCAGCAATTAATTACACAGTGCATATATTTCTCCTTTTAATTCTGAAAGTGTGTCTCTGCTGTATGGATAGTTTCATTTGAAGATTATTTTATTTTTTAAAGATTTATTTATTTATTGGAAGGGGACACAGAAAGGGAGGGAGTATCTTGGGCCATCCTCCACTGCTTTCCCAGTCATATTAGCAGTGAGCTGGATAAGAAGCAGAACATATAGAATTCTAACCTGCCCTGTAATATCGGATGCCAGCATCACAGGGGGCAGCTTAACCTGTTGCGCCACAATGCCAGCCCCTGAAGATCATTTTAATGAATAAAGGTGAGATGATTTGAGAACGTGAAGCCTGGACCTCTGGATTCCCTTCATGAAAATCCTGCTATTACTTTTAAAGTATATTTTAGGGGCCGGTGTGTGGCACAGTGGGTTAAAGCCCTGGCCTGAAGCACCACCATCCCAAATGGGCACCATTTATTGTCCCGGCTGCTCCTCTTCTGATCCAGCTCTCTGCTGTGGCTTGGAAAAGCAGTAGAAGATGGCCCAAGTCCCTGGGCCTCTGTACCCGCGTGGGAGACCCAAAAAAAGCTCCTGGCTCCTGGCTTCGAATCTGCTCAGCTCCAGCCGTTGTGGCCAATTGGGGAGTGAACCATTGGATGGAAGACCTCTCCTCTGGAGTTGTCTCTGTAACTCTGTCTTTCAAATAAATAAAATAAAATTTTTTTAAAAAAGTATATTCACTTTGGGGTGAAAAAAAAAGCAGATTGTTTACCTTCTGCTTAGATATGTAAACTTTCGGAGCATGATTAACTGTCAAGAATTTTTTTTTTCTTGTCTGTTTAACACCCCATGTGTCAAGGATCAAAAATGTATGTGCCTAAAGACAGGTATTGTTTGATCATTTTAAAGTTACAAAAAAATACAAGGACACATCCTCACAAGAGAAGAGGGTTAGTGCCAACGTACCTCTGGAGAGTTCCAACCTACTCTCTCTATGTGCGAAAACCACAGCATGGTAATTCAGGCTCAAATGGAATTA
Source organism: Lepus europaeus (assembly GCF_033115175.1). Taxonomy (NCBI): domain Eukaryota; kingdom Metazoa; phylum Chordata; class Mammalia; order Lagomorpha; family Leporidae; genus Lepus; species Lepus europaeus. The sequence goes on along the minus strand of NC_084828.1, from coordinate 65,172,120 downwards.
ATTCCCAGTGATACTGCTGAGCACTGGCAAACTTTGTGCTGCACTATAGTGGACAGGCCCATTTTCCGCTGTCTTCTTGAAGAGTTTGTTAACACCAGTGATTGAACTGATTCTGGGAGTACACAGAATCTTCCATCTCCGCTTTCATCTCTGTATGCTTCCACCACAAATTTGGAGCAGTTGAGAAAGATGTCCTTCCATCCCTTACCATTATGTTTTTCTTCAATGACAGAAAGTTCTTCAAAAGACGCAGAGGCAAGTGGCCCTCAATGCCTTTGCAACTCAGGGTTGATGTTAGAGGGATGGAAAATAGAAGGAAAAGCCTCTGCTTGAAATCAGTACCATTGAATTTTAGAGCTGCTGTCACTCTGCATCACATTCAAGAGGAAAACACTCAGGAATAAGGAAATTGCAGTTGTAATTTTCAACCATAATACAACATCAGCTACATTTTGCTTTACTTTAAGATACTCAGATGAAAGGCAGGCTTGTTTGAATGCATAAGGTTATTACCTATCTTCTCTTTGAAGCTGCAGTTGTGTAGCAATCATTCTCAATTAAGTCGGTCTTACTGTTCTACGCATGGTTATGCTTCTAGCTCAGGAGGAAGGCAATTCTTATCAGAAAAGCCACCTCACTACAGAGCTGGGTAAAATGTAAGGTCACAAGAAAGTGAATATTTAACAAGAGTTAAGGCTTTTGAGGAAGCATGCAAACATGTTACAGAATTAAATTAGTCTGCATTTATACTTTCACTGCTAAATTCCTTGGGATAGTTATCTATGCATAAAGGCCTCAGATAATCATGTTTTCTATTTCCTAAATCATTGGAATGCTAGAACTAAAAGGGCTCCAGGGTGTACAATTCACAATTGGGCCTGTTCCCTGGGGGATGAACCTCACAAGTCATATTCAGTGGACCTCAACTGGAGGCTTAAGACATTGTATCTGGCTGAGTTCTTAGGAGCACAAAGACTGAAATAAAAATCAGCCTGTTTTCAGTTGAATTTGGGTGACTAGGGCCTTGCAATCCCAATGCTGTCTCTCTTCCCAGCAATGTACCAGCAAATGAATTGATAAATGTTATAGCCAACACTAACCCATATATGGGCACCCTTATTGACTTAGAAAACAGCACACTTTGAGAAACTCAACAATATGCTCTACAGTAAGATGAATCTCCAAGTGTGTTGATAGATATAATTTACGTTGGCTTCAGAAAATACTCGGATCTATCATAAGTAAAGTATTTGAAATAAACTAGGGGGGCCAGCGCTGTGGGTAAAGGTTCCACCCACAGTGCCAGCAATAGAAAATGTCTAAGTGCTTGGGCCCCTGCACCCGTGTGGGAGACCCAAAAGAAACTCCTGACTTCTGGTTTCAGATCAGCCCAGCTCTGGCCACTGCAGCCATTTGGGGAGTGAACCAGTGAATGGAAGACTCTCTCTGTCTCTCCTTTCTCTGTGTAACTCTGACTTTCAAATAAATAAATAGTTCTACTTATCAAATAAACTAGGGACATAGGCCTCTCACATGGTTGTACAGGTTGTAGTCTCCAGGAGAGTGCTTCATATAAATAACTACAATTGGAGCTAAGATGAGGAGGAGGTTCGACAATGTATACCAAAGAATAGATTGAAGAAGTTCTGGAGTTCCATCACAGATGGGGTTCACAATAGTGCATTGTGTGTAATAGATAGTATACAGAACTAAAAAGGTGGCCAGCTCTGTGGCATAGCAGATAAAGCCACTGACTGCAGTGCCAGAATCACATATGGGCACTGGCTCAAGTCCCAGCTGCTCCACTTCCAATCCAGTTCTCTGCTATGGCCTGGGAAAGCAGTAGAAGATGACCCAAGTCCTGGGGCCCCTGCACCTTCGTGGGAAGACCTGGAGGAAGCTCCTGGTTCCTGGCTTCAAATCGATGCACCTCTAGCCATTTCAGTCAATTGGGGAGTGAACCAGAGGATGGAAGACCTCTCTCTCTGCCTCTCCTTCTCTCTCCATGTAACTCTGACTTTCAAATAAATAAATAAATAAGTCTTTTTAAAAAATAGTTATGGAAGGCCCTGCACCCACGTGAGAGACCCAAAAGAAGCTCCTGGCTCCCTGGCTTAGGATCTGCCATTTGGGAGTAAACCAGTGGATGTTAGATCTCCCTGTGTGTCTCTCCTCTATGTAATTCTGCCTTTCAAATAAATAAATAATTTTTTTTAAAAATCTTATAGATACTATTTTCTTTTTTTTTAAAGATTTTTATTTATTTATTTGACAGGTAGAGTTACAGACAGAGAGAGAGAGACAGAGAGAAAGGTCTTCCTTCCATTGGTTCACCCCCCAAATGGCTGCTATGGCCGGCGTGCCGCGCTGATCCAAAGCCAGGTGCTTCCTCCTGGTCTCCCATGCAGGTGCAGGGCCCAAGCACCTGGGCCATCCTCCACTGCACTCCCAGACCACAGCAGAGAGCTGCACTGGAAGAGGAGCAACCAAGACTAGAACCCGGTGCCTATATGGGATGCCGGCACCACAGGCGGAGGATTAACTAAGTGAACCACAACGCCAGGCCCGATACTATTTTCAATTAAGCACATTTTAAATTGTATTGACCTGTTTCATACATAGCACATCAGCTAATCCATTTTTTAATAATGAGTGCAATTTTTTAACAATTGTGCTCTTCAGGCAGTGGTGCTAAGAATTCATAAAAACCACAATCCCAACATACAATACATATCTTGATATTCGAGTTACAGTTTGCACTTTGCCCAGGAATAGATAACTCAGTGTCTCGGTTTCTACTTAGTTCAGAACTCAGCAATATAACCTCCAAGTACACTGAGAAATGAAAGACGTTCCCGTCTTGCTTTTTACACATGATCTTTAACAAGTAAGTCTTCAATGGTTGCTATCTAAGGGTGGGAGTAAAGGACTGATAAACCAAATCCCTGCCTTGATTCCCCAGGATGATCGCAAATCTAAACACAGTCTGTGCTTTCCTCCTGGGTGCCAGGGGTCTTACTCACCTAGTCCACAGCCTGCACTTCCTTCTCGACTCTTGGGTTCCCTTTCCTTCCTCTGTCTGTGTATTTCCAACTTGGGAGCAGAGTATCACCATCTCTATTCAGGAATCCTCTCTTTTTAAAATTAATTAAATCATTTGTATTTATTCAAAAGGCACAGAAACAGAGAGACAGAGGTATTCCATCCAGTAATTCACTCCCCAAATGTCCACAATGGCCAGGCTGAGCCAAGCAGAAGCTCAAAACTCAATCTAGGTGTCTCTTGTGGCTGTCGGGGACCTAGATACTGGAGCCATCACCCATGGCCTCCATGCTAGTCATCATCACAGGGTAAGACTAGACAGTGGAACCAGGACTTGAATTTTGGTTCTCTGATATTGGATATCAGCTTTTCAAATGGTGTCTTAATCACTGAGCCAAACACCCTTCTAAGGTAATCTCATTTCATCATTTTAGGAGAACAATGAAATGCAGAGAAAGCGGCAGCAGCAACAACAAAAGGACAAAATAGAATTTGCAAACTGGCAAAAAATGTCTGAATCCCACAAGCAATCTTATTTCTTTTTTTTTAAAGATTTATTTATTTGTTTATTTATTTTTGAAAGAAAAAGTTACAGAGAGGCAGAGGCATAGAGAAAGAGAGAGAGGTCTTCCATCCGCTGGTTCACTCCCCACCTGATGCCAGATCTGTGCCGTTCCGAAGGCAGGAGCAGGAACCTCTTACAGATCTCCCACACAGGTACAGGGACCCAAGGACTTGGGCCATATTCTACTGCTTTCCCAGGCCATAGCATAGAGCTGGATCAGAAGTGGAGCAGCCAGGACTTGAACGGGCACCCATATGGGATGCTGACATTGAAGGCGGTGGCTTTACCTACTATACCACAGTGCCGGCCCTGCACTGTTTCTAAACATAAGAAATCCTTCTCTTCACATCTCTGATCCCTGATAAACTGACATGGATTTTCAAACTTTTTTACTTAAAAAATTTGTTTTCTTTTTGTAAAAAATTTAAATATTTTATTTATTTATTTATTTGAGAGGTAGAGTTACAATAGAGAGAGGGAGACAGAGAGAAAGGTTTTCCATCTGCTTTTTTGCTCCCTAAATGGCCATAATGTCTGGAGCTGGGCTGATCCAAAGTCAGGAGCTTCCTCCAGGTCTCTCATGTGGGTGCAGGGACCTAAGCACTTGGGCCATCTTCCACTGGTTTTCCCAGGCCATAGCAGAGAACTGGATTGGAAGCGGAGCAGCCAGGACTCTAATTGGTGCCCATATAGGATGCTGGTGCCACAGGTGGAATCTTAGCTTACTATGCCACAATGCCGGCCTCTGTTTTCCATTTATTTGAAAAATAAACACAGAGGAGCCAGTGCTGTGGCGTAGTAGGTTAAGATGCCACCTGCAGTGCCAGCATCCCTTATGGACACTGCTCTGAATCCGGGCTGTTCCACTTCTTATCCTGCTCCCTGCTAATGCTCCTGGAAAAGCAGTGGAAAATGGCCCAAACAGGCTGCCTCCCAAAGTGAGCATTAGTAGGAAGCTGGAATCAGAAGCACAGCCAGGATTCAAACCTGTGTATATTAATGTGGATACAGACATCCCACACTGTGTCTAAACTGCTGCACCCAATGTGTACCCTATGTTTAAAGAGAGAATTTTGAACTGATTTGGGGGAATCAGTAGGCTAAGGGCTCACTGTGATATCAAACAAGTCAACAATAAGATTTGATCCAACTTTCGTCATCTATAAAATGGGGAACAATAATGGTTGAGAATTTTATTGTGTTTTATTTCCATTTATTTAAGGGACCAAGAGACAAGGAGAGAGAAAGGCAGAAAAGACAGTGCTCCTATTTCCTGATTCACTCTCCTAAGGCCCACAACAACTGGGGCCCTGAAGCCCAGAGCCAGGATTTCAATGCAGGTCTCACATGTGAAAGGGAGGAATGCAATCACTTGGGCCATCCTGTGATGATGCCTCCAAAGATCTGCACTAGCTTTAATCAGGAGTTGAACCAGGTACTGAACTCAGAGGTTCCCAATATGAGACATAGGAAATCTAACCAACATCTTTTAAACCTGGAATTTGATACACAAATTCAATAGACTTTAAAAAAAAAAAAAAAAGCAAAACCGGGGCTTGTGCTGTGGCAGAGCAGGTAAAGCTCCTGCCTGCAGTCCCGGCTGCTCCACTTCCGATCCAGCTCTCTGCTGTGGCCTGGGAAAGCAGTGGAGGGGGGCCACTGCACCTGTGTGGGAGATCCAGAAAAAGCTCCTGGCTCCTGGCTTCAAATCGGTGCAGCTCTGGTCCTTGCGGCCACCTGGGGAATGAAGCATTGGATGGAAGACCTCCCTCTCTCTCTCTCTCTGTGCCCCTCCTCTCTATGTGTAACTGTGACTTTCGAGTAAAATAAATAAATCTTTTTAAAAAAAAGTCACTTGGGAAACCCATATCCCATTACCTGCTTGAGTTCCTGATTTTTTGTTTTTACTCATCTGAAACTAGGAGCCAGGAGTTTCTTCCAGGTCTCCCACACGGGTGCAGAGGCCCAAGGACTTGGGCCATGTTCCGCTGCTTTCTCTGGTCATAGCAGAAAGCTGGATGGGAAGTGGAGCAGCTGGGTCTCAAACCAACACTCATATGGGATTGCCAGTGCTTCAGGCCAGGGCATTAACCCACTACGCCACAGCGCTGGCCCCAGTTCCTGATGTTCTATTTCCCAGTCAGCTTCCTGTCAATATATTCTGGGAGCAGCAGATGGCTCAAGTCCTGGGGTTCCTGTAATCGTGTGGGAGACCTGGACGGAGTTCCTGGCTCCTGGCTGCTGCCGGCATTTGGGATGTGAACCAGCTTACAGAAGATGTCTCTCTCTGCCTATCTGCATTTCTTTTTAAAATATATTTATTTATTTATTTGAAAGGCAGATTGGGGAAAGAGAGAGGGAGGGGAAGAGAGATCTTCCATCCACTGGTTCACTCCTTCAATGGCTAGTCCAGGCTGAAGTCAGGAGTGCAGGGCTCCATCTGAGTCTACCAAGTGGGTGTCAGAGGCCCGGGCAATCTTCCAGGGCTTTCCAAGAAGCATTAGCAGGGAACTGGACAGGAAGCAGCTGGGACACAAACCAGCCCTCATTTGGGATGTCAGCCTCTCAGACACAGCCTAGCTTACTGCACAACACCAGCACCAACTCTGCCTTTCTTGCAGACAAATATAGATAAACTTTAAAAAAAAAAAAAAAGGAAAGAAAGAAAATGTAAGTGGTACAAGAAGTTTAGCTTGCTTCAGGCAGCTAGTCTGGCTCCTGCATTCCATTTTTTCCACAATTCCATTGTGAAATCCCTGGTCACCTCCTCTTAAGGAGTCTCTAGCAGCTTTTTTTTCCCCCTTAGAGTTATCCTGAAGAATTTTCAGCTTCCCAATGTCTCGTTAAGCACACCTTAGATTAAAGTTAAAAGTTGATCGAAAAGGGTCAGGATTGGCATTTGTAATTCAACTATGCGATAATCACCTCATGAATAAGCAAATACACGATTTAACATTCACAAATGGTGAGGGAGGAGGGGACAGAAGGGAAGGGAGAAAGAAGAGCACCTTTGGTAACAGGAAGTGGGAGGAGACTCTCTGAAGAGCACTCTTAGGCTAGGGACCATCGTGGAAGTGAAAAGACCTTTCTTTTTATCAACTTCATTTGTCTTCCAAGTATGGAGAATTCTAGAGGCAAGGAGGTAAGTTTAGTTTTGGTGGGTTTGTATCGCTTCTCGGCTTTTTGACTAAGATCAAGTGTAGTGTTAATGGGTTTGTTTCTTGTGCTTGTGGGTCTCCTCCCGTTTCTCTCCCCTTTTGAGCTCTCATGATCTCTCTTTTGACAAGAAAACAATGAAACAATGTGCCTTAGAATTTTCTCCTCATACCCAAGAACGAAAAATGTAAAGCCTTGGATATATTTACACCCTACAATACTGGGGCAAGGAGACAAATAAGAAATGAGGATTCCTGTTTGATTTTTGAAGAGATACCTTATCTTGTCAGAGAAGAGACTGTGGCTGGAAGGAGATGGCAACTGGAGGAAAGGGGCGGTGAAGGGAAAAATTTCAGAGTCTGGGAAGGAACAAACCCCCTTCATTTTCTTTGGGTAAACACAGATCTGAACGCGAAGGCGCTGGGTCTGAATTCCTCTCCTGTTCCCAGGGTGCTTAGACCCGCGGAACGCTCCACTGTAAGACCTGCTCTCGGGCGGTGAGGCAATGAAGGAGGAGAGGCCTAGAGACCTGTTCCGGAGGCGCTGAGCCACGGTAACCCAAACAGCTGAGCATGCTCAAAGGCTCTTTCCGGAACCAGGTCATTTTTAGCCTTCTCAATTTAAGACTTTTGTGTGCCCTAAAGTGAGTACTCGGAGTAAAGGTAATGCAAATAGGCAACTGGAATACAAATGTAAAACTGCTATAGAGATGTAAAAGTGCCATGCAAATGTAAATTTGTCCTGTACTCCTACTTTGAGGGTGATAGAAAAGGATTCAGGTTTAGGAGCAAATTTACCTAGGCGTTAAATTATCTCTAACATGCTCTTTTTTTAAAAAAATTAATTAACCAGATTCAATACAGCTCATAGATACAATTCTAAGAATATAATGCTCCCTTCCACCCCCTACCCCAAAATGTGCCCTTAACTTTTGTGTCCTTAATTGTGTAACCTCTGGGTCTCAGCTGCTGGCAACTGAAAGATAAAGCAGTTGCAAGATTGTTAGGAGGATTAAACAAATGACTCTGAGGAGTCTGTGACGCCAAATGCCCGGGGCATGTATCTTTGTATGGAAGAGCTTTATTCCCACTGCTCGGTTGTGATTTTTAATTCGGTTAACCGATATTTATTGAATGCCTATGATGAAAGGGGAAGCCTACCTTTGTGCCTACAATCAAATGGAATCACAGGCATTGATCAAATTATACAAGCAAATATAAAATGTTTTTTTGACAAGTGGTGGGAATGAGGTGATCTGTAGGTGATTTAGTCTGGAAGGACTAGGAAAGGTTCTTAATGAAATGATACTAAAAGTGAGACTCTGAAAGAGGAGTAAGATTTAAGAATGTAAATAGAAGTGGGAGCAGGAGCTGAGGGATGTAACTTCAGGTTACAGTGATAACTCAAGAATTATATAATGAGAGCTTGGGAAACAGCAGCTTGAGATGGGGGTAGGATAAGAGGCCGGCCAATAGATTATGTTCAAGACATTTATTTATCTGCACTAAGATTAATCCTAAGAGCAATCAGCTGGTGAAGTTTCCATAGCATAACTCTGGTTTCCATATGAGAAAATAATTTATTAGAAAATAGTCAAGAATGAAGGAATGGGGGCGGGATTCCAAGTGAGAGGCGATGGATGTAGACAGTGATGATGTAAGGGCTTCTTCCCCCAGGACTGAGCCTGTTTTCTGCTTCTTTCGTTTTTATCTGTGTGTTCTCCTGTACTTTCAAACTGGCTCCCTTCTGTTTCCCCATCATTATTTCCATCTTATGCATGGAGCTGCTATTAAGATGATCCCTAGAGGGGAATCCATACCAGCAGCCCAGTGCAGTGACTGTCTTGGTGCCTCAGCAGTGAGTTGTATTAGGGCAGGTAGGGTATCTATTCTAGTTTGATTAGCTGACTAGCTTCTGTATCCCCAGAGAACCGCCACAGGATGGTCGAGGGAAGAAGAACAGTGGGCATTATCTCAACCAAGCACATCTTTACCAAGAACATCAGAAAAGGAGGGGAACAAACGAAAAAGATCTATGAAAGATGATAAAGGTAAGAGGTTTACAAATCTCAGTTCTCATTTCCTCAGAAACCTGAGGATTTTTTCTGAATGTATAGAAGAGGCAGGAAAGAAATTTGTCCCCTGTATCCTGCAAATCTGAGATTTCCTTTGAAGACTATGTAAAATTGCACCTCACTGAAGCCTTGTGGCCACCTTTAACTAATCTATTTCTACATTCAGATTCCCACAACACATTTGGTTCTGATAATCATTTGCCTTAACTTGCTGCTTGGAGTTAAGACTCTCAGGTGTGGGGGACAGTTTGAAATCCATTCTTTTTTTTTTTTTTCCTTTAATTTGCTTAATCATTGTTTTTTCTTCCTTTTTTTTTTTTGTTTTTTTTTTAAGATTTCTTTTATTTATTTGAAAGGTAGAGTTACAGAGAAAGGGAAGAGAGATCTTCCATTCAGTGATTTACTCCCCAAATGGTCACAATAGCCAGGGCTGGAGCAGACTGAAACAAGGAGCTTGGAACTCTACCCATGACTCCCACAAGGGTGCCAGGGGCCCAGCTACTTGGGCCATGATCCACTGGTTTCCCACATTTGCAGGAAGCTGCATCATAAGTCTAAGAACAGCTGGGACTTTAACCAGCACTCCAATATGTGGACGTCACAGGCAGTGGCTTAACCTGCTGTGCCACCACACAGTTCCCTTATTCTGATTTTCAGTGAACTTTTTGAAGTCCCCTCATAAAATTTAACACCAAATAAAATCTTTAAAAAAAAAATCCAGAACCACCTGGGTGCTGCCATAACTGAGGCAGCTGGTGGAATTATGAGTGTTTGTGGTTGTATGTGTAACTACTGAGTTTATGAACTCAAAGTCTTAAGACTTAAGTCATTCTCCTGGAATGGAAGTGTGACGTTAGTGCAGCCACCTGGATTCTCTGGACTGGGCAGTCCACAGAGGAGCAAATGGGAGCAGTGGGAAGCTTTTGAAGTAAAGCTGGCATCTGGAGGTGCCAGGTCCTAGGTTTGAAGTTCTATCCCAGGGAAGCTATCTGGTCTTTGGCAAGTAATTTAACTGTACATTAGAGGATTGGACCATGAGAACTAAAAGTGATTGTAACTACAGAAAATCTGTTAATTTTATACCATTTTCCCTCAGTTTCCTGTCCTAAGGAAAGGGGACAGTGTGATGGCAACCCAAAACCTCGGAAGAAGGTACCAATTCCTCCGTTACCTGTAGATCTGCCACCCATCGACCTGGTGCACAGAGACATTTTGCGGGCCTGGGGTCAAAAGCTGAGGTTAAGCACTAAAGGCCCGGTGAGTTTCCAGCATGTGAGACCATGGCACTGGGAACAGGAGTAGGAACCCTACTTTCATTACTAACTCATTATTTTCTTTTAGAAAATAGATCTGTATAAGCGACTATGTGAATATGCTTACCCACACCAGAAGGTAAGTGCCTTTTCTCTCTCTCTCTCTCTTTTTTTTTTTTTTTTTTTTTGGAGCATTGACAAAGTAAAAGGCTCAGTTCTTCTCTTGATTGCTAATTTTAGTACCAAAGAGTGAGAAAAACTGTCTTAGTCCTTTCCTCCTTCTCCACTCCTAGTTTTAAGGAAGAACAATATTCTCATATCCATTTTTATCATTTCTACAAATAGTAATAAAAATGAAGTCAGGCTTTTTAAATTGATAATAAAAATTGTGTATATTTATTGCATGCAACTTTTAACAATTTTCAAAAATTCAATGCCTTATTATTAGCTATAGTCACCATGTTGTAATAGATCTCTTTAACTTAACTGCTCCTATCTAACCTATTTTACCTTTGACCAGCTTCTTCCCACCCAAGAGGCCACGCTTCTAATAGCACTTTATTCTTTAGCCTTGTTTACAGGCTATTCCCAACACAGCAAAGGAGGTCAAGATCAAAACATCCTTACAAATAAAATCAAAGGTGGGCAAAGAGGAAACATCCCAGGAAAATGCTAAGAAAACAGTGTGTTCCGCGGGGACCGACCCCCCTGAAGTGGCTCCTCCACTCCAGGAGGGCGTACCTGTGCTCCTGGAGGACGTGAATACAGTTGAGGTGACAACTTCTGCCCCAGAGGCTGTGCTGGCCTCTTGGGCCAGAATTGTCGCTGGTGCTGGGAAGAGGAAGGCAGTGGAAACACCCCCAGAGGCCTCCGGTAAGCCCGAGATCTGACAACTTCCCGGGCAATACTGAAGATGCTGGTTGGGGGACCACACTGAAAACTGTGCTCTTAGTTATCGGTGGCACAAAAAGAGGAGAGTAAGCCGGCGCCGTGGCTCAACAGGTTAATCCTCCACCTAGCGGCGCCGGCACACCGGGTTCTAGTCCCGGTCAGGGCGCCGGATTCTGTCCCGGTTGCCCCTTTTCCAGTCCAGCTCTCTGCTATGGCCCGGGAGTGCAGTGGAGGATGGCTCAAGTGCTTGGGCCCTGCACCTGCATGGGAGACCAGGAGAAGCACCTGGCTCCTGCCTTCAGATCAGCATGATGCGCCGGCCGCAGCGGCCATTGGAGGGTGAACCAACTGCAAAGGAAGACCTTTCTCTCTGTCTCTCTCTCTCACTATCCATTCTGCCTGTCCAAAAAAAAAAAAAAAAAAAAGAGGAGAGTAGCTGTTTGGCTTCATTTCTTTCCCCTCCTTTAGTGAATTTAAAAGCAGAGTCTAGAATGTCTGAAATCCTCTGAATCTTCTGGTATCTGTTACATGAGTGACATTAACAAACTGTTTGAAACAGTCCTCAGTTTGCTCACTATAAACTGAATAAATATAAACTTTATTTGTAAAGATTTATTAATTTTATTTCTTTGAAAGGCAGAGTGACAGAGAATCTTCCATCCACTGCTTCACTCCCCAAATGACTGCATCTGCCATGGCTGGCCAAGCAGAAGCCAGGAACTCCATCCAGGTGTCCCATGTGGGTGGCAGGGGCCAAAATATTTGGGCCGTCCTCAGCTGCTTACCTAAGCATTAGCAGGGAGCTGGATCAGAAGCAGAGCAACTGGGACTGAAACTGGCACTCTGATACAGGATCCTGGCATTGCAAGCTGCAGCTTAACCACCATGCTGGCCCCATAAACTTCCTATTGTTAAGACCTAGAGGAAATACAATGAAAGATGTCTATAAACTGCTTGACCTATTTCATGCAGTCCTTTCCAGATCGCTCTAAGTTAGTCTATCATTTGCCCACCAGCACTAAACCTCTTCCAGTTAGATTTTTTTGTTCTTGTTAAGGTTTCGGGAGGAACTGTTTTGCATAAAGGTACAGGAGAAGGTGAGGGGGGATTCACAGGTTCATATCTTGCAGCTGGCATTTAAGAAATCCAGTAGAATACAGAGTGATAGGCCATAATGCAGTCTTGAGTGTGCACAGGTGGTCCTGGTGTGTTCATACTTAATATCTTTCTTTCCCCAGGTGACAGATGGTGTGTGGTCCATGGGAAAAGTCTCCCTGCAAATACACATGGTTGGGTTCAGCTGCAGTTTCATGCAGGACAAGCTTGGGTTCCTGAGAAGAAAAAAGGAAGAGTGAGTGCACTCTTCTTGCTTCCTGCAAGTAATTTCCCACCCCCATACCTGGAGGACAATATGCTGTGCCCTGAGTGTGTCCACAGGTAATTACTTATTGCTTTTCTTAATTAATATTACTTAGCTATATATTTCAAGCCTAAGTTATCTAGAAAGAGTTGGAAGATAAAGATATGTTATCTCAAAACTGAAAGAGAAGGGGGAATGGGAGAGGATGAGAGAGAGAAGGGCAGGGAAAGAAGGAGAAAAGGAACATCATTATATTCTTAGATTTGTTTCTGTGAACTGTATTGAATCTGTTAAAAACTAAAAAAAAGTTAAAAATTTTCTCAAGAAAAAAAAATTTGAAGAAAATTATTTTTCTTTTTTTTTTTTTTTAAACTTTTTTTTTTTTAAACTTTTTTTTTTTTTTTTTTTTTTTAAATTTTTGACAGGCAGAGTGGACAGTGAGAGAGAGAGAGAGACAGAGAGAAAGGTCTTCCTTTGCCGTTGGTTCACCCTCTAATGGCCGCCGCGGTAGCGCGCTGTGGCCGGCGCACGGCGCTGTTCCGATGGCAGGAGCCAGGTGCTTCTCCTGGTCTCCCATGGGGTGCAGAGCCCAAATACTTGGGCCATCCTCCACTGCACTCCCTGGCCACAGCAGAGAGCTGGCCTGGAAGAGGGGCAACCGGGACAGGATCGGTGCCCCGACCGGGACTAGAACCCGGTGTGCCGGCGCCGCAAGGCGGAGGATTAGCCTGTTGAGCCACGGCGCCGGCCTAGAAAATTATTTTTCAAGTAAGCTTATCATCAAGAAAAAGAGCATTTATATGTGAAAGCTAAGGCGTTTAGATTCCTGGAAAACTATTCTAGAGGAACAGACATTATATTGTATTTGATATATGCATTACATAGTACTGTGTGCACTACTTTGTCTGTTATCACATTTTTTATATGCCTGTAAAGGAGGTATCTTATTCCAGAAGGCCCTTGTATTTAGGTGTTTGTTTGTTTGTTTGTTTGTTTTTGCACTCTAGGCTTTTATTTATTTATTTATTTATTTATTGACAGGCAGAGTGGATAGTGAGGGAGAGATATAGAGAGAAAGGTCTTCCTTTTTGCCGTTGGTTCACCCTCCAATGGCTGCTGTGGCCGGCGCTCTGCGGCTGGCGCACCGCGCTGATCCGAAGGCAGGAGCCAGGTGCTTCTCCTGGTCTCCCATGGGGTGCAGGGCCCAAGCACTTGGGCCATCCTCCACTGCCTTCCCGGGCCATAGCAGAGAGCTGGCCTGGAAGAGGGGCAACCGGGATAGAATCCGGTGCCCCATCCGGGACTAGAACCCAGTGTACCTGCGCCGCAAGGCAGAGGATTAGCCTGGTAAGCCATGGCGCCAGCCCCTTGTATTTAGTTTTACAAAGAGCTAATTAAAGAAATCTGTACAGGGTTTTAATAAAAAATGTATAAGTAAACTTTTTATTTTTTTATATGAAAATTTTGAAGCATTTTTCCAGGAGTAGAGAAAGGGATAAGGAATTTGAAGTCAGGCAGCTCTTTATCCCTGGTTAATAGATCATTGAAAGTTTTTTTTTTTTTTTTTTAAGTTTTATTATTTGAAAGGCAGTTACAGAAAGAGAAGGAGAGCCAGGAGGTTCCTCCCCAAGTACTTAACCACCTTCTGCTGCTTTCCCAGGCCGTTAGTAGGGAACTTGATTGGAAATGTACACCCAGGACATAAACCAGTATCCACCTTGGATACCAGCGTCACAGGCAGTGGCTTAGCCCGCTGTGCCTCAATGCCCATGCCCCACTCCACATGCCCAAAAAGGATTCCTAAAGGGGATTTTCTATTCATTTGTGGTACAGAAGGTAAGAAACGGACTATGCTCTTGTGCGTGACTCGGATGAGAGACCTATGGAGAAAGGACAGAAGACAGACTCCCTCTGAAGAGGGCTTGTCTCCCCACCTTGCTTTACTTGTCCAAGAACCATCCTGGGCTTCATGCCCACCTGTTGGCTCAACTTTAGTTTCAAGATTACTGAACACTAGAGGTTCAGGGCAGCTGTTGTCTAGACTTCTCCATCAGCCCCTGGAGAGAGAGAGGCAGCATCTGACAGTTACCTTCTCCCACAGAGGCAACTGTGTGAATGTGTGCTTGTCTTTCTTCCAGTTTGGCTGCCCTGCCCTGCTGCAGTTCTCTTGAGAGTCTGCATACCAAGCAAGTTGAATAGAACTGAGGTCACTTTGAATAATAACCTCCATGGGCCACTAGGCAAATAACAAAAATTGACTTTGGGCCCTTGCCTATACAGTTCAAAGGCTTGATTTGCCTGGCCAGTCTTCATATGTATACTGCTATGAATGACAGTCACCCAACGTGCTATGGAACACATGAACTTGATTCTATCTAAACCATGGGTTTCTTCCAAGAATACAACTTGATCATTCTTCTTGGCCCCATCTTTTTAAAAACAGACATTTTGTTTGCTTTCTAGGAATAAAATCTTATCAAAAAGCCTCCAATGGGACTAGAATATCAGGATTTAAAGGACATTTACAGCTTCTGCTTCCTTCTTTGACATCATCTAAGTTCTTGAGGACTAGGGAGCCTGCGGAACCATAGCCATGACTGATGTTGATGTAAATTCAAGGCCCATCCCCTCACAGACCTACCTCATCAAGAACTACTGGTCACGTTTCAGCAGTTACATCACTACAAGCAACTTTGCAAAGGTACCTCTTGGGCCACCAACACCCTCAACAGGGGCATCTCTGAGTCCATTGTGATGGTTGTGAGCATCAAGCACCCGGAGATCATCCTGCACTTCCTGCTGTCATGGGAAGACAAGACTGTGTCCCTGTGTGTTTGTGTACGCCAAGCAGGCCTGTGGGGTCTCCCATCCTGTGGTTCTTTTCTCTCTCGCTGACAAAGGAGGTTCATAGCTGAAGCAGTGGTTTCCTGTCCATTCAGCATATAGTCCATGAGAGCATAGAGGCTCTCGAGCTAAACCTGCTGCCTCTTCTGTAATTCTGCCTACTGAGATTGTACATCATATTGTCTGGGTTAGCATGCAGCATTACTCAACTGCTCTCTGTTAGAGAACTAAATCCAGCTTGTAGATTTTGTTTTGTTTCACAGGATTGTTTATCCCCTTCAGCCCTTTCACCCTCTCTTTCTGTGAGAAAGTGCCTAGAACAGACAGGGGCCAAGTGGTGACATCACTCAAAGGCAGGAAGAGCCGAAAGAACCGAGTCAGGATCAGGACAGAGATCTCCTTCTAGCTTTCACCTGCCAGCTTCCTACTCTGTGTCAGGTATGACAGTACACAATGGCCACTGTGTGTCCCTGGCATTCAGAATTATTTCATACATGTTAAAATGACTAACGAGTTTCCTTTGCTGTCTGAGGGATTATGCATCATTTGGGGAGAAAGCTCGTGTTCTGCTATGTTGTCTGGTTATACCCAAGGTCATTTGCTAATGTTCCCCTGCTGCTTGATTCTGCTAATATGATGTGTTCTTTCTCCAGACCCCACTCCTCCTCTCCCTCCTGTGCTCCCAGAATACTTTCAGAAGGAAGAGAGACAAATAATTAAATCTATTTTTTAAAAAAGATTTATTTATTATTTGGGGCCAGCACTGTGGCATAGCTGGTAAAGCTACTACATGCAGCACCAGCATCATATATGGGCATTGGTTCGAGTCCTGGCTGCTCCACTTCTGATCCAGCTCCCTGACAATGAACCTGGGAAAAACAGTGGATGATGGCTCAAGTACTTGGGCTCCTGCACCCATGTAGGAGACCCAGAAGAAACTCCTGGTTCTTGGCTTCAGGACGCCCCAGCTCTGGCTGTTTTGGCCATCTGGAAAGTGAGCCAGAGGATGGAAGGTCTCTCCCTGCAGTCCCCTTCTCCCCGTAACTTTGCCTTCAAATAAATAAATAAAACCAGAAGTTAGGAGCCTCTGTGGATCTCCTGGTTGTAGCAGCTCGAGCATTTGGGCTACCTTCTGCTGCTTTTCCAGGCCATTAGCAGGGAGGTGGGTCAGGAGTGGAGCTTCCGAGACTCTAGCCAGTGCCTATATGGGATGCTGGCGTCACAGGCAGCAGCTTCACCTGCTATGCCACAATGCCCACCCCCAAATAATTGGATTCTATTACTTTTGCCCCAGATGAATTCCATGGCAGAGGGAGGCTAGGGTACGATGATTGAGCTGCTGTGGGGGAGCCCAGAGAAGATCTGCATTCATTTCCCATCTGAATGCTGAAGTCTCAACCATGCACAGATCTGGGCCCACAGCTATGTGTGGTGTGAACAACATGTGAAGTACAATAGGAACAATAGAAATCTGGAGCCAGAACTTCAAATTTTCCTTGGTTCCAGAAAGGAATGGAAGACTCATGAGCAGATTCTAAAGTAACTGAGCTGAAGACAGGTTTAGCAAGATATCATTGGTAGAGGCAAATGGGTCTGTAAAAAAGAAAAACAGTGAACTCCTTGACAGGAATCAAAGGTGGATGTGACACATCTCCTGAGGAGGGATAAAGGGACATTTTTAAATTCCAATTTATTACAGTGGAGTTAATTTACCAAAAAATGTTCCACATAAATTTCTGTATGTTGACAAGTTAGAGCTTACAAATAAAAGTTGAAATTTGGCATCTTAATTATGTATACCTAGTACCAGAAGGAACAGTAAACATTGAAATGTGTTTGGCATGATACAACGGGAAGTCTAACATCACTGGTCATGTGAGTCTAATCACAGGGAAGCAATAGGTCCTGATGACACTAATTGTCTCTCTAAACAGTCATTAAGTAACCTTACTCAGATGTACTCTTTTCCCCATTTCTAATAAGCATATCTTTACAAAATAAATTATGCTTCATCATTAAGACAATTTGTCTACTCCTAATATACTCCCATTATGAAGTGAGCCTTGTTTGGGTAGTAGTTTCTTGAGCATATCTATATGTAAAAATCACAGAGCTATGCACTTAAGATGTGTGTATCTTTTAAAGAAGTGGAGCAAGCCAGATCTCGAACCAGAGCCCATTTGGTATGCCAGTACTGTAGGTGGCAGGTTTACCCACTATGCCATAGCACTGGCCCCTTAGAATCTTCAAACCTAAATGTTGTTACACATGTGTTTATTCTGTATCTAATTAGCCAATTGGGTTTTTTTGTAATATTTTTAATATATATAGTTCTATATAACCCCAATAATTATCATAATCAAGAACTTTGTAAAACATTAATTTGAGGGGGGCCAGTGCTGTGGCACAGCAGGTTAAAGCCCTGGCCTGAAGCACCGCATCCCATATGAGCGCCAGTTCTAGTCCTGGCTGCTCCTCTTCCAATCCAGCTCTCTGCTATGGCCTGGAAAAGCACTAGAAGATGGCCCAAGTCCTTGGGCCCCTGCACCTGCATGAGAGACCTGGAAGAAGCTCCTGGCTCCTGGCTCCTGGCTTTGGATCATTGCAGCTCCAGCTGTTGCAGCCATCTGGGGAATGAACCAGCAGATGGAAGACCTCTCTCTCTCTCTCTCTCTCTCTCTCTACCTCTTTCTGTAACTCTGTCTTCCAAATAAATAAAATAAATCTTAAAAAAAATTTGAGGTGTCAGTGTTGTAGTGCAGCATGTTAAGCCTCTGCCTGCCTGCGACTCCAGCATCCCATATGGGTGCTGGTTCAAGTCCCAGCAGTTCTACTTCTGATCCAACTCCCTGCTAATGTACCTGAGAAAGCAGTAGAAAATGTCCCAAGTGTTTGGGCCCCTGCACCCACGTGGGAGTCCTGGCAGAAACTTCTGGCTGTTAGCATTCAATGGGCCCAGTCTTGTTGCGGACATTTAGGGAATGAACCAGCAAATGGAAGACCTGTCTCTTTCTATGTGTGTCTGCGCCTCACCTCTATAGTAAATATTTAAAAAAAGATTATAAGTAAAAACTTGCAAAGATATTTTCATATGTGAAAAGATCATTTTTGAAACATAGATCATGATATTTTATCCCTCTTGGACACTCTGGTTTCCAATATATCTAAAAATCCCATGTTGGCATGGTTAAGCATAGCTGGTACTCAATGAATATTTATACAACAAATGAATGAAAGGTTTAGAGTGAGGCATAAAAGCATAGGAGTTGTGAAAAAAACAATTCATGTTTCTAAACAGATTTGTGTGTTTATTTGTAGGGCAAACTTACACAAAAAGAAAGATTTTCTATCCTTTAGTTCATGCCCCAGATAGCTTCAACAGCTGGGGCCGCATCTAGGTCAGGCAGAAGTCAGGAGCCCCAACTGGGTCTCCCATGTGAATCAGGCCTAAACACCTGGGGAAGCTTCTGAAGCTTTTTCAGACACGTTAGCAGGGAGCTGGATTGGAAGTGGAGCGCAGTGCCATGTGGGATGCCAGCGCTGCAGGCAATTGGTTAAATACTGCACCACAGGGCTGGCCTCAGCAAATTTTTTTACCGCTTGGCAGCAATAATGTTTATCTCTCCTATTTTATATGAAGCTCAAAGGTGGTAGCTACAACCACTATTTCAACTGCCATTTCTTATCTGTAGGATAAATTACATTGTTTGAAGGATAGAACTACCTATACTGAGGGAAAACAAGAAGCTAGGGAGACACAAAAAGGAAGGAACTGGGACGGTAAGACTTACGAGGACTAACTTGGGTCATTATCTTCCATTTAGACCAGAATGGCATGGGGAGGCAAATGGTTCTTGAAGGTGTTATTTCTCTCAAGTGAGTCCATCACCTAATAGAAAATTTCCCTGAGAGAAACTTGGACTAACATCAGACTGAAGGAATGAACGTAAAGCAATGAGGAAAAGGGACATCACAGCCTGTAGGAAGGGCCTGTGGAGATCTGAGCTGAATAACAAAGAAAATGAAAGGCCAATATGTCCGGAGTTCACAGGTTATCAAACAAACAAGAGTGGAAAGGAATGGAGTCCTACACAATGCAAGGCCTTTGTTTTGTCTTTATCTTAAAAAGCACTGGGAAGCCATTAGGAGTTAAGGGATTGGGCTTAAATGTCAAATTTGTATTTTGAAAAGATTCCTTGCCTCAAATGCAGAGAAACAGCCAGAGGACAGATGCTGTGTGTTCTAGGAGACCAGTTAGGAAACTGTTTTTGGCGAAAGATGCCTGGGCTCTGGTGAGTGATGGGGATGGAGGTAAGATTGGCAGGAATCAGTAATGGCTTGGATATTGGAGGTGAGATAACTCAAAGAAAAGGGTGAGCCTCAAGTGGATACTTAACAAATTACCATTTCCCCTTGTTCATTTTTTAAATTCTTTTTTTTTAAGATTTATTTATCTATTTGAAAGTCAGAGTTACACAGAGAGGAGAGGCAGAGAGAGATAGAGGTCTTCCATCCGATGGTTCACTCCCCAACTGACCGCAATGGCCAGAGCTATGCCAATCCGAAGTCAGGAGTCAGGAGCTTCTTCCGGTCTCTCGCATGGATGCAGGGGCTCAAGGACTTGGGCCATATCCTACTTCTATCCCAGGCCATAGCAGAGAGCTGGATTGGGATTGGAGCAGCCGGGACCCAAGCCAGCACCCATATGGGATGCCGGTGCTTCAGGTCAGAGTGTTAACCCACTGAGCCACAGTGCCGGCCCCTACTTTGTTTTTTCTTATTTCATTTATTTGAAAGGCAGAGAACCAGAGATCTCTCATGTGCTAGTTTATTCCCCAAATGCCCACAAAAGCCAGAGATGGATGAGAATGAATTCAGGAGCCAGGAACTCAGAGTAAATCTCCCCAGTGTTGGCAGTGATCCTATGTACTGTCTCTCAGGGTGTTCCTTAACAGGAAGCCGAAAATTAGAGTGGATCCAGGGCTTGAACCCAGGCCCTCCGATATGAAATGCAGGTGTCCCAAGCACTACTTTAACTGCTGTGCCACAAGTCTGCATTTCTTGTTCACTTTTATATTCTCTATCATCTCTTATCAAAACCTTCTGAGAAGTGTACAAGAGGAGAATCCGTGTCTCTACAGTCAATAAGATGACACTTCTGATAACTTGTCTCCTATTCATTATAATGTAAGAATAGGTGGTTTATAAACTGTGGCAGTGGTTCTCATGTAGTCATCCAATCAGCAGGATCCACATTAGCCTGGAACTTGTTAGAAATGCAAAATCGTGGGCTCTCCCTCAAACCTTCTGAATCCGAAGCAATGGTGATGGGAGCCAGCAATGTAAGGTTATTAAGCCCTGCATGTGAGCCTGATACATAACAGACTATGAGAACCGTCGACCTTTTTTTTAGAAAATGTTTTTTTTTAATATTTTATCATGTCTTTCATTTATAACAATTCACTTCAACAATCACAGAATTCTTTCAGTGACACAAACCATATTGCAAATGAAAGCTGGTAGTGATGCTTATCAAAGTACACAAGAAAATTGATGTTAAATATAAAAACACTTTACATGTTAACTTGTTACCAAAACCTCTTTTTTTTTTTTTTTTTTTGGCCTGGCAACCATCGACTTTTTTTTTTTAAGATTTATTTATTTATATAAAAGTCAGAGTTGGGGCCAGCACCGTGGCCCAGTATGTTAATCCTCTGCCTGCGGCATCAACATCCCATATGAGCGCTGGTTCTAGTCCTGGCTGTTCCTCTTCCAATCCAACTCTGCTGTGGCCTGGGAAAGCAGTAGAAGATGGCCCAAGGACTTGGGCCCCTGCACTCACATGGGAGACTAGGAAGAAGCATCTGGCTCCTGGCTTAGGATCGGCACAGCTCCAGCCATTGCAGCCATTTGGGGAGTGAATCAGCAGAAGGAAGACATTTCTCTCTCACTGTCTGTAACTCTACCTCTCAAATAAATTTAAAAATTTTTAAAAAAGAAAAAAAGTCAGAGTTACACAGAGAGAGAAGGAGGGGCAGAGAGAGAGAGAGGTCCTCCATCTTCTGGTTTATTCCCCAGATGGCCACAATGGCTGGAGCTGTTTATTTATTTATTTGAAAGGCAGAGTGACAGAGAAATCATCCTCTGCTAATTAATCCCAAATGCTAACGATAGGGTGGGTTAGGCCAGAACCAACAACCCAGAACTCCACATGAGTGGCAGGGATCCAGGTTCTTGGGCCCCACTCACCTTTCCAGGGTGCTTAACAGGCAGCTGGATTGTAAATGAAGCCAGGGCTCAAACCCAGACACTCCACCTGAGACAGCTTGTGGGCCTACCAAGAGGTGGCCTGACCACTAAACCACAACGCATGCCCCTCATTTGATTTTTTTTTTTTTTAACTACAGAATTCTTCACGAATTTGCATATCATCCTTGGCAGGGGCCATGCTAATCTTCTCTATATCATTCCAAGTTTAGTATATGTGCTGCCGAAGCAAGCACCCCTTGTTTGATTTTTAAGATGAAGACAACAACTCGCCCTCACAAAGCTGCTGGATTTTAAAAAGTAACAAAAACAAAATAATTATTACAGTACTAGAAAAGTACTAGGTACTCAACCAAGAGTAATTGAGTAATTGCTAGAGCTCCTATTATGTATTGTCTCTGACTTTCCTGCACAAAGGTGATCCATAATTACCCACCACATATTAGTCATTTCAATGGCTTTGTGGCTTTGGGGATTTATTTAATCTCCCTAACATTAGATTTATTGAAATATAATTTACATACTGTAAAATTTACCCCTTTTAATATATAATCCTATTAGTTTTAAAAAATGTATGTGGTGGCTGGCGCCGTGGCTTAACAGGCTAATCCTCCGCCTTGTGGCACCGGCACACTGGGTTCTAGTTCCGGTTGGGGTGCTGGATTCTATCCCGGTTGCCCCTCTTCCAGGCCAGCTCTCTGCTATGGCCCGGGAAGGCAGTGGAGGATGGCCCAAGTCCTTGGGCCCTGCACCTGCATGGGAGACCAGGAGAAGCACCTGGCTCCTGGCTTCGGATCAGCGCGATGCGCCGGCCGCAGCGGCCATTGGCGGGTGAACCAACGGCAAAAAGGAAGACCTTTCTCTCTGTCTCTCTCACTCTCACTATCCACTCTGCCTGTCAAAATATATATATATATATATATATATATATATATATATATATATGGTTATGTTAGTGCCATCACAAGATTTAGACCATTTCCATCCTATAGGAAATTCTTTCTTCCTTGATGGTAGTAAACTATTCTCCAGCTCCTGGCAATCGAGGTTCTATTTTCTTGGCCACTGTGGTTCAACAAATTAAGCCACCAGTTAGGACACCAGCATTGCATATCAGAGTGCTTGTCCAAGTCCTGGCTGCTCCACTTCTAGGAGCAGTACATGATGGCTGAGTACTTGGGTTCCTGCCACCCACACAGAAGATGCAGATGGAGTTCCTTGCTCCTGACATTGGCCTAAGGCAGTATAAGCTGTCAGGCTTTTGGGGAGTCAATCATCAGATGGAAGATCTCATTCTCTGCCTTTCCCTGTCTCCCTGTCATTCTGCCTTTAGTATATATAAATAGGGGCCTACACTGTGGCACAGCTGGTAAAGCTACCACCTGCAGTGCCCACATCTCATATGGGCACTGGTTCAAGTCCCAGCTGCTCCACTTCTGACTCAGCTCTCTGCTATGGCCTGGGAAAACAGTGGAAAATGGCCCAAGTGCTTGGGCCCCTACACCCACGTGGGAGACTCAGAAGTTCCTGGCTCCTGGCTTTGGATGGTCCAGCTCTGGCCATTGAAGCCATTTGAGGAATAAATCAGCTGAAGGAAAACCTCTCTCTCTCTGCCTCTGTGTTTCTGTAACCCTGCCTTTCAAATAAATATATAAATCTTTTTTAAAAAAAGAAGCTAATTATTATTTTTAAATAATCAAATATTTGTAATTTTTTTCTTTGACTGAAGAAACTGTTTTCCAAACCAACTATGCTATTTGGTATTTTCTTCAAAAGTGTGAGATTCAGTTGCTTTACATAATTGTCAGCACTATGTGTGATCACTCTTTTCAATTTTACCTGTTGTAACAGATGCATAGTTGTGTCTTATTGTGATGTGAATTTGTCCTCCTATTTTTTTTCTAGTCAGAACCCAACTTTATTATTATTATTATTATTATTATTTTTTGACAGGTAGAGTGGACAGTGAGAGAGATAGAGAGAAAGGTCTTCCTTTTGCCATTTTGGTTCACCCTCCAATGGCTGGCGCACCACACTGATCCGAAGGCAGTGTCTCCCATGCGGTGCAGGGCCCAAGCACTTGGGCCATCCTCCACTGTACTCCTGGGCCACCTTTATTATTACAACCAATTCTGTCTTTTTTAAGGGAAAGGGTTTATTGGGGAACACCCAACAGACTGGAGAGAGGAGAGGAGCTAGCAAGAGAGAAGAGAGCAGAGAGGAGGAGAGAGGGAGAGAGGGAGAGAGAACGCCAAGAGACCAGAGGAGGAGGCTAGAGAGAGGAAGCAAGAGAGCACGTGTTCAGGAACAGGCCTTTTTAAAACTTTGCCAGAGGGCGGGCAGGGAAGCAGGAGCAGCGAATCCCATTAGGATGGAGGTGGAGCCTGGCTCAGGTAGCTGGGCCATGCAGCCACCTGGCTAGAACTGCGCCAGTTTCCTAACATTCCCTCCTTTTTTCTTTTATAAAGCAGGATTTGTATGGGGTTACATTAGTCCCAAAAGTCCAGGAAGGGTAGAGGGACGATGATCTGTCTTTAGAGCTACTTCCTGCTGATGTGGGGCGATGTCTCAAGCCACTGTCTCCTGGTTGGAGAGCCGAGTATATCCCTGTAGCAGCATTTGGTTGACTGCCTGGTTGCTGAAGGCCTTGATTCCGTCCATTATCACCTACTGTAAACACTTAAACAGACACTGTAGACAGCGTGAGAATAGTAATCAATGATCCTAAGAGTAGCATTAACCAGGTAATGAGAGGATTTTATAGAGGAGAGGAAATGGAGGGGGGGGGGGGGGGTCTCTGGACCCTTGTGGGGATAGTTTGATGGATGTGGCTTAAAGCTGATTCCAGCCAAGACCGGGAGAAAGGCCACTTAACTTTTGCAGGTAGCTGTGTTTGTAGAGAAATTCTGATCATACAACATTAAGGCGGGGGGAGAGGACCATCAGTACACACAGGTTGGGAGTAGAGCCATTGGTGGTAGAGTAGAGGTTATGATTACAAAGGAATGAGACCCAAATGGGCTAGAAACAAAGGACAGTCATTATTAGAGAACCTAAGAAAGGTGCTGTCTGAGCTACAATTAAGTGTTCTGATTGAACAACCAATTTTAAATACAGAAAATAAATCTATTCAAAAAGATACATTCCTTCATTTAATCAATGGTAAAAAGCCTTATTAAATAGAAAGATAGCCTAAACATCATTTTCATTTAGACAGAAACGTAGTTCATTAAAAATGTCTCCTCAGTGTCTTGTGGAGTGTCTGTTAACATATTTCCTCATTTTTGATTAGGTTGTTTGTTTTACTATTGACTTTTGGAAGTTATTTACATATAAATTTAGAATCAGCTTGTGACTTTTCATACACACAAAAAATCCTACAGAGATTTTCATAGGTTTTCTGGTTACAGGAATAAGAACCACAGTAGCATTCTTAAAGGCCCAACAGGATAGAATAACTTGGAGAAAGTGATATTTAGCATTGTGTTTTTATGTGATATATGTGGGAGCAGAAGGGTATTGATACATTTCCTCATTCATCATAAGGATCACAGCCTGTACTCCTATAATAAAAGGCAGATTAACAAAAGAAAAACATAGCACACTTATTTAGCCCATGTTTTGTGTGACATTATGCTGTGGGGATGGGGATCCCCAAATTATATTGGGACATTTGTAAGCTGGATGGTCTCAGAGACCCCCAGCTAGACTTAGCCCAGTTTCTTGTCTTCCCACGTGTAAGACTACAGCTGGGAGATATAGATAGAGGGGAATGGAGGAGTAGGATTTATTGAAGGGTGAAAGAACAGTAGACACACAGGCATAAATGCAGGCACCCGCAAGAGAGAATTACCAGGAAAAAGGATATGAGTGAGTGGTATGAGTGAGTGTGAGCAACTTCAAGGGGGAGAGAATCACACCCACCTAGGCTGGGTCCTCCTTTTTACAGGAGAAGGGCAGTACTCAGGGCAGGTTCTGATTGAAGATACAAAGGAGACAGGATTTGGTGGGGCTGCAGCACATGTGGGAGGTCTAGGAGAGTGTCATGGCATCTGGGGAAAGATGGAAAGAGATTTAGCTGCCTGTAGAAGAGAGGGCATTCTGAGTCTTCAGCCATGTTGACTTGCATGGAAGATAATGGGATTTGGGTGGTGCACACGGCTTTGTGTTGGTGTTGACAGTCCTTAGGTCCTCTTCCCTTTTTTTTTTTTTAATTTTTTAAAATTTAATTTAGTAAATATAAATTTCCAAAGTACAGTTTATGGATTACAATGGCTTTTCCCCTCAAAAACTTCCCTCCCACTCACACCCCTCCCATCTACTGCTCCCTCTCCCATTCCATTCACATCAAGATTCATTTCCAATTCTCTTTATATACGGAAGATCGATTTAGTATATATTAAGTAAAGATTGCATCAGTTTGCACCCACACAGAACATAAAGTGTAAAATACTGTTTCAGTACAAGTTATAGCATCAATTCACATTGGACAACACATTAAGGACAGAGATCCCACATGAGGAGTAAGTACACAGTGACTCCTGTTGTTGACTTAACAGTTTGACACTCTTGTTTATGGCTTCAGTAATCTCCCTAGGCTCTAGTCATGAGTTGCCAAGCCTATGGAAGCCTTTTGAGTTCGCCGACTTCGATCTTATTCTGACAGAGTCATAGTCAAAGTGGAAGCTCTCTCCTCCCTTCAGAGAAATGTACCTCCTTCTTTGATGGCCCTGTTCTTTCCATTGGGATCTCACTTGCAGAGATCTTTCATTTAGATCCTCCTTTTTTTTTTTTAAAGATTTATTTAAGGGGCCGGCATTGTGATATAGCGAGTTAAGCTGCTTGCTGCAGTGCCAGCATCCCATATGGATGCAGGTTCAAGTCCTGGCTGCTCCAGTCTGATCCACCTTCCTGCTAATGTTCCTAGGAAAGCAGCAGAGGAGAGCCTCAGTGCTTGGGGCCATGCAGCCACGTGGAACACCCGGAGGAACCTCCTGGATTTGGTCTGGCCCAGCCCCAGCCATCTTTTTCTTCCCCGCCCCTGTCACTTTGCCTTTCAAATAAATAAACTACATCTTTTTTTTTCTTTCTTCTTTTCTTCTTTTTTTTTTTCTTAAAGATTTATTTTATTTATTTAAAAGACAGAATTACAGAGAGAGGTAGAGAGAGAGAGAGAGAGAGGTCTTCATCTGCTGCTTCACTCCCCAGATGCCCACAACGGCTGGAGCTGTGCTGATCAGGAGCCAGGAGCTTCTTCTGGGTCTCCCACATGGGTGCAGGGGCCCAAGGACTTGGGCCATCTTCTACTGCTTTCCCAGGCCATAGCAGAGAGCTGGATCAGAAGAGGAGCAGCCAGGATTAGAACTGGCATCCATATGGGATGCCAGCACTAAGGGCCAGGGCTTTAACCCACTGTGCCACAGCGCCGGCCCCCTAAACTACATCTTTTTTAAAAAGATTTACTTTGTTAGTTATTTGAAAGGCAGAGTGACAGAAAGAGGGGGACAGATGGAGAGAAAGAGAGAGAGTGGTCTTCCATCCTCTGGCTCACTCCCCAGTTGACTGTAATGATCACGGCTAGGCAGAAGTCAGGAGCCTGGAGTTTCATCCATGTCTCTGACATGGTGGCAGGGGCCCAAAGATTTGGGCCATCTTCCACAGCTTTCCCAGGTGCATTAGCAGGGAGCTGGAATGGAAGTGGAGTATCTGGGACACCAACTGGAACTCAAACAGGATGCTGGCGGCAGCTTAACCTGCTGTACCACAACTTCTGCTCCTAGCTCTTATTTCTTCCTGGCTCCCTGCCTCACCACATCAATTATTAGAAGTAAAGACCCAAAGATTCAGAAAACCATCTAATTTGATGGTTAGGATTCATGAAGAATGGATAGTTATGTAGAAATGTGATTGGACAAAAGGAATCTAATGATAGTAGACTGAGGACAGGCACCTAGCAAGACCTATCTGTTGAGACTCTTCTTGGCCTCTCTGGGTAGCATTCCTCCCTTTTATCCACAGGTATAGGCAGAATCCTTTAGAATGAGGGTCTTGTAACACAGCTTCATGGATGGTAGATCAGAGAATTTCCTTATGACCAGTTCTTACTACACAGTGGTAGTGGTGGTGGAAGGGGATCAGCATGATCTTGCTTTGACACCTTCCTATTTCCTTAGTTCTTTTTCAAAAATACTTTGAGGTAGCATTTTCTGGGCCTTGACATAGGGCTTCTTATTATTCTGAAAGAGAATGCCTTTTGATTTTGTTCATACATAAGAAAATGCCTAGAATTTAGTAGAATGCAGAAGTGTATTAGAAGCTCTGTAAAGTGGAAGAAAGCCCTGACGGCGTGCAGTTGGGTTGTAAAAAGTAGGGAAGGCATTGTGAAATGTACATAACACTCAAGTGAGTATTTCTTTGTTAAATTCTATGCCTTCATTGCCCTACATGACTACTAACTCAACTACAATCCAACATAATGATTTGACTTGTGGGAAGGGGCTATAAAAAAAAAGATGGCAGACATACGTGTTGGACAAAGTGCTAACAATCTGCAGAGGTGCCTGGCCTACTATGACACAGCACCGTCCCTCCCCCTTTTTAAGATTTATTTTATTTATTCAAAAGGCAGAGTTGGGGTGGGGTAGAAATATATATATATATAGAGAGAGAGAGAGATCTTCTATCTTCTATTTCACTCCTTAAATGGCTGAAACAGCTGGGGCTGGGCAGGCTGAAGGCAGAATCCAGAAGCTTCTTCCAGGTCTCCCATGTGGGTGCAGGGGCTCAAGCAGTTGGACCATCTTCCTCTGCTTTCCCAGGTGCATTAGCAGGGAGCTGGATCACAAGTGGAACAACTGAGACCTGAATTTGCATCCATGTGGGATGCTAGCATTGCCGGCAGCAACTTAACCAGTTATGCCACAATATTGGCCCCAGTCTGGGAGTTCTTTATGTTCTTCAACTATTATTAGAGAATCTACAGTTAAATCAATTTCTTGTCAGGTCATCTAAATTGCCGTCCCCCAGTCATTTACCCCTGGATGAGACGCTCCCCTCCTAACCACACCCTTTGTGTTATAGAAAACAGAGACAGCAGACACTATCAGATCTGGATTCTGGATTTCAGATTCTTCCAAGAGAAACTGTTGCTCTTTGAAACAGAAGAGGTGTGTTCAAAAGAAAAACAAAAATCAAAAATATCCATTTCTTCTTAGTAAGAAGGTGAAGATCTGTAGCTATCACTCTAAAGCAGAAATAAATTCAGTAGTCCTTGTAAGGGGGAATTTTTTGAACTGGAAGATGTGGCCAAGTTAAAAACAACTTTCAGTGCACTTTTCTTCCTAAGGGAATTGAAGACTAGTAGCTCTGGCTTCCACAAGATAGAAATATAAAGCCAAGTTTCCAAACTCTTTCTTAGGGTTCTATAAGATCCCTTATGTTTTTGTTTTTGTTTTCTGCCCTCATCTGGAGTTGTTCAACTTTAATCTATTCTATTGAGAGTATTTCAAAAAGTTTGTGCAAAAATGGAACTAAAGGAGTAGGACACATAGGCGTACACACACACACACAAATCCATGCATAGTTTTTTTTTCATAGCATGTATTTTCCATGAACTTTGTGAAGACAGCTTACATGCATACATGGATTTTAAAATGTTTGCATCAAAATAGATTTAACTTTCAATTCCATTTTCCAGGAACTTTTTGAAGTACTCTCTCTTATATTGGTGATCCATAAAAATTTACTTTTGTAGAGCATGTTCCTTTGATAAAGAAAAGATTTTGAGCCGGCGCTGTGGCTTAACGGGCTAATCCTCCGCCTTGCAGCGCCGGCACACCGGGTTCTAGTCCCGGTTGGGGCGCCGGATTCTATCCCGGTTGCCCCCTCTTCCAGGCCAGCTCTCTGCTATGGCCCGGGAAGGCAGTGGAGGATGGCCCAAGTCCTTGGGCCCTGCATCCGCATGGGAGACCAGGAGAAGCACCTGGCTCCTGGCTTCAGATCAGCGCGATGCGCAGGCCGCAGCAGCCATTGGAGGGTGAACCAACGGCAAAAAGGAAGACCTTTCTCTCTGTCTCTCTCTCTCATTATCCACTCTGCCTGTCAAAAAAAAAAAAAAAAAAAAAAAAAGATTTTGAAAACACTTCTCTAAATCAGAAATACTATGCATTTGTAAATATTTAACTGACAATATAGGAAAGAAATCACATATTTAAAATAGGTGATGCATTTATTGTTTTAGAACTATTTCCTATACTTAGAAAAAATATTAGAACATATTTTTTTTTTTCCTTTTAAAACTCAGTTTACAGTCTAGGTGATTTTTTTTTTTATTAGTTCTTCAGATTTATTTATTTATTTGAAAGGCAGAGTTACAGAGAGACAGAGACAGAGGTTTTCCATCCACTGGTTCACTTCCTAAATGGCCACAGCAACTGGGGCTGGGCCAGGCCAAAGCCAAGAGCAAAGAATTCTCTCTTATCTTCCACATAGGAGCAGGGGCAAAAGTACTTGGACCATTTTCAGCTGCTTTCCCAGGCCATTAGCAGAGGGCTAGATAGGAATAGAGCAGCCTGGTCTATGAGTCTGTGCCCATAAGGATGGCTAGAGATTTAGGCAGCAATTTAACCAGCTTTGCCACAACAGCCACCCCAGCCTAGTTTTTTTTTTGTTTTTTTGTTTGGGTTTTCTTAAGAGTTCAAAATCCTTTTAGTGGTTACTTTTTAATTTTTTAGCTCTCAGAGTATACTAAGCCCCCAAATTAAATTGGCACAATATATTTTAGTCACTTGTTGCAATTAATTGAGAGTATTTTATGAACCAGGCACCAAAGCTGAGTCTGAGAGTGAGTCCCACCAGTCTGTGAGTGCATTCCCACCATAGCTTAGCAGCAGCACGGAGAGGGAATCAACCTCGAAAGGGAACTGAGAGCAGGAAGGGGAAGTGTGGATGCCGGGACAATATGAATAACCAGCATCCACTGAGCTTCTGTCTGAGCTAGACACAGTGCAAGGCTCTGGAGACCCAGAGTGGCCCATTGCTCTCTGGAGCCTGCTGTCTAACTGGGGAGAGGGAATGAAATGTAAAACTCCAAATACATACGAAATTACAGATACAAGTGATTTCTATAAAGGAAAAGAGTGAGAGAATGACAGGAACAGTCTTTTTTAGTATCACTTCAAGAAACTGAAATCTAAACTTAAGGAATGAGGAGTCAGAGGAGTAAAAGGTGGGACTCACTTGCCAGTGTCCCTGTTAGAAATAAGACAGCAAGCACTGCCTCTGATCAACCAATTTACAGTAAACAAAAAGACTAGAGGAATAAGTTAAAAGGACGATTGTGTACAATTAGCAAAATCTATATAGAAAACTGGGAAATTCACATACTCTTTCAACAATATCCATAACAAAAAATTGTAAGGAAAGTAAGAGATGGAGAATAGATTAACAGATTAAAAAAATTTGAGGCGTGGGGCCAGCGCCGTGACTCAGTGAGTAAAACTGCTGCCTTTCTCGGCACCACCATCCGTTATTGACACCAGTTCAAGTCTTGGCTGTTCCACTTCTGATCCAGCTCTCTGCTAATGTGCCTGGGAAGGCAGTGGAGGATGGCTCAAGTGCATGGGCCCTTGCACCCACGTGGGAGACAGTAGAAACTCCTGGCTTCGGATCAGCTCAGCTCTGGCTGTTACAACCATTTGGGGAGTGAACTACCAGATGGAAGAGCTCTCTCTTCTCTCTCTGTAACGCTTTCAAATAAATAAATACATCTTTAAAAAAAAAAACAAAACTCAAGGCACTTTCTAATCACCATGTGTAAAATTTATTTGGATTTTTATTTAAAGAGGCTGTTAATAGAAAAATATGAGAAGAGAAAAATATGAGATAGTGGAATTTTGAATATTGCTGAATATTTGAACATGGCATTTGTTCACATAGTTTGATAAAATTAAATACCTATTTTTATGTTTAAATGTGAAGAATATATTGTAATTATGGTATAGAAAAGTTTTTCTCTGAGTTTATGAATAAAATTTTTAAAAGATTTATTTATTTATTTGAGAAGTGGAGTTACAGACAGAGAGGGGAAGAGATAGATCTTCTGTCTGCTGGTTCACTCCCCAAATGGCCGCAATGGCTGCAGCTGAGAGCTGATCTGAAGCCAGGAGTCAGGAGTCAAGTCTCCTTGGGCTGGGCAGTTTCTGTGGTGGGAGGGAAGAGCTGGGATTCCAGCCATTATAGGCACTATCTCTAAAGTCATCATGTCAATGCGTCCAGACTTCTGGAGCATAAGAATGACCCGGAGGGCTAGTTCAAGCACAGATTTCCTGGGTCCCACCCTTAAGAGTCTGATTCAAGAGGTCTGGGTGGAGCCTTACAATTTCAATTTCCAGCCAGGCCCTCAATAGACTGAAGCTGAACCTTTTGGGACTATGCTTTGAGCACATTCTATTAATAACTTAAACTGACCAGGGCTCCCTAGGTCCTCAGACTAAGGAACCAAAGCATTTTTCCACATGCAGAGTAAGCCCACTCGAGGGGCACTGATCCTAGTGCTGCCACGTTGTCTGGGAGTGACAGTTTCTTTTCAGAAGCCATGGCTCACTGATCATCTGCTGCATGCTGCCATTCCCAAGCCCTTGTAGTTCTTCCACATTTTGCTTGCCTTAGTGCTTTGCCCCTTGCTGCTCATCTTCTGAACACCCAACCCCTCCCCGACTCAATAATAGTCCCTAATCTTTGTATTGAAAACTGGATTTTGAAATTATGTGGTAAATCTCTACAATTTAAATATAGAATTTTCCAGTAAGTGACACACCTGGGGAAATAAACCAGTTATAAAATACCTCCCCATATTTTGTGAATCTTTTAAAAATTCCCTCCTTGATCAATTGTTTATCACCTGTATTGTTCTAGAGCTGTGCTAAAATAATCTGTTCTTTCAATGGGAACTTACCAGCAGGAGTTTGTCACTTGTGATTTTTTATCAAGTATCACCTTAAAGAAATAAAGACAGAAAAATATTTTTTAATCAGAGCTACTGTATTTATTTGACATATAAACACATATAGTTAGAATGCTAAGTAAGTATTCTACTGATACTACTTAACAATCTAATTTCTTAGAAAAGGATTTGGAGCGAGACTACTGGATAATTGAACTATAACTTCACTTTGGACGAGACAGGTTATACAACTGATAAAATCATCACATTGTCAGATAATGAGGGAGGGGAAGCCGGGAGAAAGGAAAACGGAGGAGAAAGGAAAACAGAGCTGGGCTGGGTAACAGGAAGTAAAAGGATACATTTGCTTAAAAAAGGAGAAATCAGAAACCCTCGGGTCAAGAGACGTAAACTGCTGATGTCTTTAACATTGCCGTCTTTACATTCTCCTGGCTGATCTGAAAATGTCAGACTCACATTATAGCAGCAGCGAGATGGTAAGTTTTGTTCTACTAATTCATTTTGTCACAGAGTTGCTTTTCAAAGTCTTTCTAGATCTCGTGTGTATTTCGCCGCAAACCTTAACTTCTGGATGTTAAGAAACCTCCGTCTGGTAACCTCCTCTTTCCAAGTAGATTGTTAACTTTTTTCCCCACGTGATTGTAGCTGTGTGTCCCGGCGAGAATAAAAAGTAAAGTTTCCTGTTCTTAGTCCAAAGAAAAAGATTTTTTTTTTTTTGCAGGAAAGACCAAGATGTGCTGTAGCTGGGAAAGATTAAAAATGATAAAGAAATGGAGGGCTAAGGTAAAAAGAAAGTGGAAATGGGTAATTTAGGTAAAAGCAAAAATAAAGTGACCGATTCTGTTCTTTCCTCCGGGAGTCAGAAGAAACCAAGCCTGGCTGGCCTTAGTGCCAAATAGGTTTCCAATCTAGGCTCCGGTGACGCGAGCAGGGTAAAAAATTAATTTAAGGTGTCAAAAGTGTATTTACAGGGCGCACTTCCCCAGGCTGGGTCAGGGGGCTGCTGAACTGGCCAATGTTCGGTGTGTGACGGTGGGAGAGTTACTTATCTGCTTTAAATTTCACTTTTCTCCATAGTGAAGTAATACCTGCAAATCATGTCACTGCTTTTTAGAAGCTGACCACCGTGACTGTGGGGGGAGTGCCTTGAAGAAGTGGCATACAAATGCAAAAATCACTACGGGCTAGCTAAGAGTCTCCGAGGAATGGGGAGCCATTGAATAGATTTAAATGAGGGTAGGAGGAGGGGCGTGGTGTCAGGTTTGGAAGTGTTAACCTAGGCTGCGATGGAGTCTGTTCACCCTCAGATTTTAGAGGAAAAGCTAAGGTTACAACCTTACTCCAGCACGTGTTACTCCATGGCATTGTAACTTCTGAAACTTGGTTTCCTCAGATGTAACACAGGGAAAAAAGCAAATTACCGGTGCTCTACACAGAGCTGCCGTGTGCCTGTGTACTATAGAAAAGCAGTCAGTATTAGTTCCTTCCTACCTGCTTGCTTTTCTCCGTGGTTTTTCATTCATCAGCTCATCACAATAATGCTGAATGCCTTCTCTGTGCTGCATGAGTTACTGCAATGCTACAGAGTAAAACACTCTCCCCTCAGGGCTCAAGAGCTGGAGAGACTGGCAAAGACTCAGGACTTCAGGAATTTGTAGGTTACACAAATTTCTGGGCTAATTTGAGTTTCTTCTTTAACCTGGAAAGCAGTGACAAGCCATTGAGGAATTTTCAGCCAGCAGGAGAGCAATCTGGGCAGCAGGAATGGAGTCAGAATGCATTTGGGTAACAGCTTATTGCTTGTGCCAGTGAGCTTGAATCTTGTGAGAGAAGAGAAGAGAAGGCAGCAACACATTCCACACAGAGTTAAGAGATAAAATGAAAGTGCTTTGTGTTTAGCTGATTGGGAGAAGACATGAGGGAAATAATTCCCCCAAGCCCTACCCTTCTATTTTCTCTTTCCTTATCACCCTCTTGTAAATTGACTTTTGCCCCATCCTCATTGTTTCCCTTATCTAATAAAGGGTGTGCCAGTCAATCACAAGGGATCTCAGTAACTTCTCTCCACCACCAAGTCTACTTCTGAAGGTTCCTGGGAAAATAAAACTCAAATTTATTTTTTTGTAAAAAATAGTTGAAGTCTGTACAGTTTTTTCATAATATGCATTTTTCGTGACCCCTCTTTATACATGGATTCTTTTAACCAAAATAAATTTGTTTTTTAATTGCATATTTTCATGAGTTTTTCTAAGTACCCTCATATTGTCATCTTGGGTTCTTATTCATAAATTGTACCTTGAAAGTAAGTAGTGGCATCAAATGAGAGTTGGTGATTGATTCTTCTCTTTCCAGAATTACTTTAAGGAGGCATTAGATGAGGACAATGTGATTTTAACATTGGTTCCAGTTGTAGAGGAACCTAAAAAAGAACATCTGGTGGAACCAAGTGTTTCTTCAACTGCAGATATCAAACCTGCAGATATCAGATCTAAGAAGCCTTGGAAAAGCAATAAAGGTATGAGGACAGGGATTGCTCAGTTAGCAACTCCAACTCTGGGAAGACCAGGAATAACATTTTCTTCCTTATTCTCTAGCTATATGATACCCACATTAAATCTCACCTTGATTGTGCTAAGAGATCTCTCAAACGCCAATCCTTTTCCTTTGCTGAGCCGCATGTTCTGCCTTTCTTCTAAGACTCAAATAGGCATGTAGAACCCTTTGGGCAGGGCATACTCTTAGGAGTCAGCTGGACATGAGTTTAGAATCCCAGCCCATGGAGATCAATCTCTTCTATAGAAATGGTATTAATACATACTTGCATCTTATGAAGATTGATTTTAAAAGATATCTAGCAGCTTTTTAAAAAAGATTTATTTTATTTATTTGAAAGGAAGAGTTACACATACAGAAAGAGAGGGAGAGACCGAGAGATGTCTTTTGTCTGCTGCTTCCCTCCCCAAAAAGCTGCAATGGCCAGGGCCTGAGCCAAGCTGATGGCAGGAGCTGGGAGATTCTTTCAGATCTCCCACATGATGCAGGGGCCCAATCACTTGGGCCATCTGCTGCTGCTTTTCCAGGCGCATTAGCAGGGAGCTGGATTGGAAGTGGAGTAGCAGGGACCAGTGCCCATAGGGGATGCTAGCTTCACAGGTGGCTGCTTTACTTGCTATGCCACAGTGCTGGCCTCAACCAGTAGTTCTTAAAACCATGACCCTTTGATTCTGTTCTCCATGCTTTACATAAAGGCATTAAATATGTATTTCTAGAGTGATTTTATTTTTGGGGGGGTCAATAACGAGGACTTCATGGTGAAGTAAATACTGGCAGATCAGAGCCAAGCAGTGTGAGTTGACGTGAGGTGCTCTGGAGAAGGGTGCAGGCTGATAGGCAGACCACTCTTAAGGAAGGCAGAGTTTGGAGGTACTTTCTCTGATTCCTGTAGCAAGAGCTGATATTTTGTGATCGAAAATCTAGACATTTGGGGGGAGAAATTTAATATAATGTTCTCTCCAAGTGGTTGTTTAGGGCCATAGAAAACAGACTGTTGTATGCAGTATACAAAACATGGAATTTAGCGTGTAAACATAGGTTCCAGTCCCCAGTCTTCCATTTTAATGACTATGTGATCTTGGGCAAGTGCTTTAATCCCTGAATCAGTTATCTCATTTATAATATGAAGAAAAGATTTGTCATGTATATATTGGGTGTGGGCAATACAAGAAAATCTTTGTAAAATTGTGAAGAATCTGAAAAATATTAAACTACTACTACTTTGGTTCCGTTCTCTTTCAGTTGACTTTGCACAAGCAAATGAACAATTCGGAGCTTCCCCAAAACCTAAGTGCAAAAAAGCAGTTTTTCCCCTGCCAACCATTTTGCCCCCAATTACTAAGGTGTCTCGGAACACTTTGCGGAACTGGTGCCAACAGCTTAATTTGAGTACAGATGGCCAGGTTAGTACACTGGTGGGAATATTTTCTACTCATATTAAGTATGAGAATTTGTCAACTTTTAACTTTTGTTTCACTCTTAATTTCCTTAGAAAATAGAAGTGTATCTGAGACTCCAGAGACATGCGTATCCCGAACAAATACAGGTCAGTGATGAATTGAGGTTGCAGTGTAGAAGTGGTCCTCATTGTAGGTTGTTCACTCTGCTACCACTTTTATCTATTTTGTTACTGTAAAGTAGAATTTCTTAATAACCAGGGTTTCTGAACTGGGACTATTGGCTTTTTGTTTGTTTTGGCAGTGGTTCTGTGCATTGTAAAATGTTTAGTAGTCTTAGTTTCTACTCACTAGATGGCAGTAGCAACCCTACCCCCACCCCACAATTTGAACAACCAAAAATGTCTCCTAGTTGAGCAACTCTGCTGCTTAAGAACCAATATCCCTAAACCTTTCCCAACTGATACATGTTCAGGTCAGTATAAAAAATGATAAAATTGACACAAAGTCCTGATGTTAATAGCAGTTTATTGAATACTCTTCATGAATTTTGTTTGCAGGATGTTCCTGACACACCACGAGAAGCCAAAATGCGGTCATGTCCAAAGAAATGTACTACAATGACCAATAGAGCAAGGCTTCAGGACAATTGTACTAGGAGCAATGGAGAGGAAGACACTAATATAGTTGAAGTGATAACTTCAGCTCAGGAAGCCACGTTGGCATCTTGGGCAAGAATTGCTGCAAGAGTCAGTCAGCCCAAGGCTGTGAATTCGTCTTCCATTCCTACTTCAGTTGAAGCCTTTTTGCAGGAAGCCTCTGGTAAGATCAACCTTACAGTGTGGATACCATTCCAGAGGATAATTCTATTGCGAGTTCAAGACAGAGAGGTGGTCAAAGTGATGGAGTTAGTTAAAATACATGTAGATTAGAAATTGAATTCAAGAAGGATATATGTCCTCCTTTACTGATGGATAGCCAAGTTTTGTTTGGATGGATTTCTAAGCCAGGTGATTGAGTGGTGACACTTTGTAATCAAATTTCAAAATGGGAAGAAAGTATAATCTAATAATGTGGTTGGCTATACATTAAGGTCTTCTTTCTCCTTTCCTTAAATATTCATAACATAATGAATAAGAAGAAAAGTGTTAGTTGAAATCCTTGTTTGTTTGTTTGTTTTTTTTTTTTTGACAGGCAGAGTAGATAGTGAGAGACAGAGAGAAAGGTCTTCCTTTTTGCCATTGGTTCACCCTCCAATGGCCGCTGCGGCTGGTGCATCATGCTGATCCGAAGGCAGGAGCCAGGTGCTTCTCCTGGTCTCCCATGCGGGTGCAGGGCCCAAGCACTTGGGCCATCCTCCACTGCACTTCCGGGTCACAGCAGAGAGTTGGCCTGGAAGAGGGGCAACCGGGATAGAATCCGGCGCCCCGACCGGGACTAGAACCCGGTGTGCCAGCGCCGCAAGGTGGAGGATTAGCCTGTTAAGCCACGGCGCCGGCCGAAATCCTTGTTTTACTGTTACCAAGATATGTGATATTGACATGTTCCTTAGTGTAAGCCTTGGTATCCTGATCTATTAAAAAGATTACAATTACCTATCTCAAGGAATGATTGACTTAAATGAGATACCTAACTTGGTATAATGAAAACAGACAATAATGAAAAGGCTTGGGACCTCTGTTCTTTTTTTTTATTTTTATTTTTATTTTTATTTATTTGAAAGACACAGTTATAAAGAGAGGTAGAAAAAGAGAGAGTGGTCTTTTATCTCTGGTTCACTCCCCAAATGGCTGCAATGGCAGGAGCTGAGCCAACACAAAGTCAGGAGCCAGTAGCTTCTTCTGGGTCTCCCATGCAGGTACAGGGGCCCAAGGACTTGGGCCATCTTCTACTGCTTTCCCAGGCCAAAGCAGAGAGCTGGATAGGAAGTGGCACAGCTAGGACTAGAACCGGTGCCTATATGGGATGCCGGCACTGCAGGCTGGGGCTTTAACCTGCTGCGCCACAATGCTGGCCCCTGAACCTCTGTTCTTTAAGAAATCTTGAGACTAGGGTAACCTGCCTTTTTCTAACTCCTGAACTCTTGTCTTCTCCTTGTCATTTTTTATTTCATCTGCAGCAGATCCTATATTAGGCCAGTAGGAAGTCACATCCTCTGTGGCTTGAAACCTTTTTTCTCACTATGCTTCTCATCCCTGGAAGTGTTCTAGATTCTCTCTAACTCAGGGCCAACTTGAATGGCGGGGCATATATTTATTTAAAGATTATTTTTATTTATTTGAAAGATAGAGTTACAGAGAGATTGAGATCAAGTTCTTTCATCCACTAGTTCACTCCCTAAATGACCACAACAGCTGTAGCTGGGCAAGGCCAAAGCCAGGAGCCTGGAACTTCATCCTGATTGCTCACATGGGTGTCAGGGGCCCAAGCACTTGGGCTGCCCTTCACTGCTTTCCCAGATACAATAGCAGGATTGGATTGGAAGTGGAGTAGCTAGGACTCAAACCCCAACTCGAATCGGATGCCAGTGTCGGCTTAACCCACTCAGCAACAATGCCGGGTTCTGTGGGGGACATTCGTCACCATACAGGGAACCCAGCTGAAGGGAAGACTAAGAGCCAGAACTGAATTATTGTGTGCTCCCTAAGCTGTACTCCATTCTGTGAGGGGAAAGAATGGATCTATTTTCCTAACTTGTGTGAAGTGATTGTCCAGCTCTGAAGCTGTGTTGCCTGAGGAGCTGCCTCCCTCAAGATGGTGCCTTTTTCGTCAATAAGCCTTAATGAGCTAGTGTCATCCCACAGGACTTATCATTTTATGTTCCTCTTCATTTAGCATATAATAAGCATCTACTGTGGTCTAGGAGTATATCCAACTGCGGCAGATATTGTGCCGCACACACAGTCTCTTCTCATTGTTTTATTGTCTAGCCTGAGACACAACTCTGCATACGCTGCAGTGTCTTCTACACGGGTTCAGGGACCTAAGCACTTGGGCCATCCTCTATTGCTTTCTCAGGCCATAGCAGAGAGCTGAATCATAAGAGGAGCATCCAGGACACGAACCGGTGCCCATATAGGATGCTGGGGCTGCAGGTATGGTCTCAACCTCCTATGCCATAGTGCCGGCCCACAAATTTCTTCCTTTTTTTTGTTTGTTTATGTAATTTATTTGAAAGGCAGAGCAACAGAGAGATAAGGAGAGCGAGAAAGAGATCTTCATTTGCTGAATCACTCCCTACAACATCCAGGGCTGAGCCAGGCCATCCACTGCTTTCCCAGGCACATTAGTATGGAGCTGGATGGAGGCAGAGCTGCTGGGTCTGTGAACTGACACCCTGATATGGGATGCCCGTCCCAAGCAATGACTTAGTTCACTGCACCACACTATTGCTCCTATTTTTGGTTTCCTTATTTGAAAATCATAGAGACAGAGACAAATGGTCAAACATCATTTGCTGGTTAATTCCTTGAATGCCTACAATAGCCAGGGAAAAGACCAGGACAAAGAAGGTAAAACTCAAGCTGGGTCTTCATATGAGTGGTGGGGATTCAATTGCTTGGGCAATTGAGATCTGCAGTCTCCCAGTGGGTGCTTAGCAGGAAGGTGGACTGGAAGCAGAGTAGCTGGGACTTAAAACAGACACTGCCATACAGGATGTGGGTCTCCCAAGCGGTGACTTAACCATTATGCCTGCCCCTTGAGGTACGATCTTGATCTTTGTTGTTGACATTTGCTTCTTCTTCCCTCCCCAGGTGTCAGATGGTGTGTAGTTCACGGCAGACTTCTCCCTGCAGATGTACCGGGCTGGGTTCGCCTGCAGTTCCATGCAGGCCACACCTGGGTACCTGATACTCCCAAGAGGATGATTTCTCTCTTCCTGTTACCAGCCTGTACTTTTCCATCCCCAGAACTAGAAGACAACATGTTATGCCCTGCATGTACTAAGAGGTAACCTTTAAATATCTTTTTAAAAAAAATACGTATGTATTTTTGGACAGGCAGAGTGGACAGTGAGAGAGACAGAGACAAAGGTCTTCCTTTGCCGTTGGTTCACCCTCCAATGGCCGCCGCGGCTGGTGCGCTGCGGCCGACGCACTGCGCTGAT
The DNA here is from genome assembly GCF_033115175.1 of Lepus europaeus. Classification (NCBI taxonomy): domain Eukaryota; kingdom Metazoa; phylum Chordata; class Mammalia; order Lagomorpha; family Leporidae; genus Lepus; species Lepus europaeus. The sequence continues at coordinate 65,131,647 of NC_084828.1, read as the reverse complement.
CCGAAGCCAGGAGCCAGGTGCTTCTCCTGGTCTCCTATGGGGTGCAGGGCCCAAGCACTTGGGCCATCCTCCACTGCACTCCCAGCATCTTTTTATTTATTTTGTTTGAAAGGCAGAGAGACAGACTCATTCACTGGTTCACAGATGCCCATGAGACAGTGAATCAAACTGGTTCTAACTATGGGGGTGGCAGTAACTCAGATACACGAACCATCATTACCACTGCCTCCCAGGGTGAGCATCAGCAGGAAGCTGGAATTGTAAGGGAGCCAGAACTTGAACCCAGGTACTCCAATATGGTATGTTAGTGTCCCAAATGGGATGTTAACTGCTGAGCCAATGCTCATATTAGCTGCTGCTCCAAGACATTATCTTTTTTTTTTTTAAGATTTAATTTTATTTATTTGAAAGAGAGTTACAGAGAGAGGCAGAGCCAGAGAGAGAGGTCTTCCATCCATTGGTTCACTCCCCAAATGATTGCAACGACCAGAGCTGAGCTGATCCAAATTCAGGAGCCAGGAGTCTCCCCTGGGTCTCTCACGTGAGTGCAGGGGCCCAAGGACTTAAGCCATTTTCTACTGCTTTCCCAAGCCATAGCAGAGAGCTGGATTGGAAGTGGAGCATCCGGAACTCGAACTGTTGCCTGTATAGGATGCCGGCGTTTCAGGCCAGGGCTTTACCTACCTATGCCACAGTACCGACTCCCAAGATGTTATCTTTATTTTAAAAAAAATTTTTTTTTTAAGACTTGATTTATTTTGTTTGATGGGTAGAGTTACAGACAGTGAGAGGGAGAGACAGAGAGAGATCTTCCTTCCGTTGGTTTACTTTCCAATTGACCATAATGGTTGGAGCTGGTCTAATCTGAAGCCAGGACCCAGGAGCTTCTTCTGGGTCCCTTACATGGGTGCAGGGGCCAAAGGACCTGGGCCATCTTCTACTGCTATCCCAGGCCATAGCAGAGAGCTGGATCAGAAGTGGAGCACCCGGGACTCAAACCTGTGCCCATATGGGATGCCGGCACTGCAGGCCAGGGCTTTAACCCGCTACGCCACAGTGCGGGCCCCCAAGATGTTATCTTTAAAGATGAAGGAAAAGAGACCGCACTGTGGTGCAGCAGATTACTTGTGACACCAGCATCTGGATTGAATCTTGGCTGCTCTGCTTTTGATCCAGTTCCCTGATAATGTGCTTGGGAAGGCTGGGGAGGAGAGTACGGCGGTGTTTGGGCCCCTGCCACTCACATATGAGACCTGGATGGAGTTCCAGGCTCTTGGCTTTGGCCTGGCCCAACGCTGGCTTTTATGGCCATTTGGGCAGTGAACCAGTGGATGGAGAATATCTCTCTGTGTGTATCTCTCCCTTGTTCTTTGTTGCTCTGTGTTTCAAATAAATGAGTAATTTTAAAAATAATAACAAAGCTGAAGGAAAAAAGTAGAAGTCGAGGTGATGCTTGGGCCATGTTCTAGAATTCAGACAGAAGTATGGATTAGAGATAAACATTCTCATTAGCATATAAATTTTGGTTAAGAGTACAAAAATTAGAAGAGACTGAGCAAATACCAAAGGGAACCAGCTTGTTGGTGGAAGGTAGATAATGACAACAGAAAATTAAAGGTTGAGAGATCAGGGATTAAAGAAACACACTGGGCAGGCTCTGTGGCATAGTAGGTTAAGCCTCCACCTGCAGCACTGGCATTCCATGTTGGCGCTGGTTCAAGTCCCTGCTGCTCCACTTCTGATCCAGCTCCCTGTTAATGGCCTGGGAAAGCAACAGAAGATGGCCCAAGTGCTTGGGCCACTGCACCCACGTAGGAGACCCAGAAGAAGCTTCTGGCTCCTGGCTTTGGATCAGACTAGCTTTGGCCATTGAGGCCATTTAGGGAGTGAACCAGTGGATGGAAGACCTTTCTCTCTGTCTCTCCCTCTCTCTGCCTGTAACCCTACCTCTCAGATAAATAAATAAATAAATCTTTAAAAAATAATAAAGAAGCAACATGCAAAGTTTTAGAAAAAATGGTTGGCAGTGGATAGCCATGTAAAGTTATAACTGGATGGAAGGAGGGCTGGAGACAGGGTGGTGAATTGGTTCTAGGGTGCAGATAGATTGGAAGAACATTTTAAATTAAAGGAAGGTAACATGGGTGCTTTTGTTACTTTTTAAAATCCAGCAACCCTGCAAGAGTGAATTTCCCTCTTCATTTTAAAATCAAATAATGAGGATGCATTGTGGCACAGTAGTTAAGCCGCCGCTTGGAAGGCCCATATCCAATACCAGAGAACCTGAGTTTGAGTCCTGGCTTTGCTTCCAATCTGGCTTTCTGTTAATGGCCAGCCTGGGAGGCAGTGGGTGATGGCCCAAGAACTTGAGTCCCTACCATTCATGTGGAAGACAAAGCGCAGTGTGCCGGCCGCAGCGCGCCAGCCGCGGCGGCCATTGGAGGGTGAACCAACGGCAAAGGAAGACCTTTCTCTCTGTCTCTCTCTCTCACTATCCACTCTGCTTGTCAAAAATAAAAAAATAAAAGTAAAAAAAAAAGAGCAATATGGGGATTGGCATTGTGGCCTGGCCAGTTAAGCCACTGTCTAGGATGCCAGTATCTGATGTCAGAATGCCAGTTTGAGCCCCAGTTACGCTGGTTCCAGACTAGCCTTCTGCTAAGGCACCTGGGAGGCAGCAGATAACAGTCCAAGTACTTGAGTTCCTGCCACTCAGGCAAACAGAGGTCTTCCATCTGCTCATTCACCTCCCAAAGGCCTGCAACAGCTAGAGCTGGGCCAGGTCGAAGCCAGGAGCACAGATTTCAATAAAAGCCTCCCACTTGTGTGGGAGGGCCCCAAGTACCTGAACTAATGTCGCTGCCTCACAGGGTGGAATTAAGGGGAAGCTGAAAACAGAAACCGAATCAGGATTCAAACCCAGGCACTCTGATGTGGTTACAGGTGTCCCAAGTGGCATTTTAACAAGTGTGCCAAACGCCTACCCCAGAAGGAACAGCTTCTAATGTTTGTAGAGTGGTAAGATAATTACTGTTTACGAAGATTGAGTAGGAGAGAAGAGGGCTTTGTATGTTCCCAACACAAAGAAATTATCCATGTGATGTGATCATTACACATTGTATCCAGGTATAGCAATGGCATACAGTACCCTAAAGATACATGCAACTACTGTGTGTTGATCAAAAATAAAGATATTAAAGGTTTATTTATTTATTTATTTGAGAGGTAAAGTTATAGATAGAGAGGGAGACAGAGAGAGGGGTGTTCTATCTGTTGATTCATGTTCCAAATGTCCACAGCAGCTGGAGCTGGGCCAATCCAAAGCCAGGAGCCAGAAGCTTTTTCTGGGTCTCCCCGCTGGGTACAGGGGCCCAAGCACTCGGGCCATCTTCCTCTGCTTCCCCAGGCCATAGCAGAGAGCTGGATCGGAAGAGGAACAACTGAGACATGATCCAGCACCTACATGGGATGCTGGCACCACAATCGGAGGCTTAGCCTGCTGTGCCACAGTGCCAGCTCTTAAAATCTACTTTAAAAAGCAACAATGCAGTGCAGTTAAGGCTGGCAGGTTTGGATGCCACTGGTGGCTTTTGTGGGAATAGGTTGGGAGGGTCAGTGGAAGTAGAAGGGTGATGGCAGCAAGCTGACATGGCGCATGCAGTGCAGGCTGGGTACTTCGTTTGCTGGGCCGGGAAGAAGGGGACAGCAGTTAGTGGAAGCGATAACCTCAAAGGAGATTTCTTCTCTCCTCTGTCACCCTTGCCTCCCTCCTTCCCTTTTTTCTATCTTTTTTCCCCTTTTTTGAATGTTATTAAAATGCAGAAACCATAAACATATATGAATGGGAAAGAACTGTGGGGAGGGACAATACAAAAAGGGACGCTCTAATGATAAAGGAAGTGGGACTAATTGCAGTACACGGAGAATGAGCCCCTACACTTCTCTTTCTGTCTCCCCCCCCATCAGTAAATTAGACTTAAAAAAATAGAACATGAACTCCAAGAACAAGTGAATAATAACCTTATGCCTTTTTTTTTAAATCATATTAAGCTTTTCTTTCTTTTTTTTTCAAGATTTTATTTATTTATGTGAGAGTTACAGACAGTGAGAGGGAGAGACAGAGAGAAAGGTCTTCCATCCACTGATTCACTCCTCAAATGGCCACAATAGCTGGATGGAGCTGGGCCAATCTGAAGCCAGGAGCAGAGAGCTTCTTCCACGTCTCCAAGCACTTGGGCCATCTTCTACTGCTTTCCCATGCCATCGCAGAGAGCTGGATCAGAAGAGGAGCAGCCAAGACATAAACCAGCGCCCATATGGGATGCTGGCACTGCAGGCCAAGGCATAGCCTACTATGCCACAGAGCCAGCCCCCACATAAAGCTTTTTTTTTTTTTTTTTGACAGGCAGAGTGGACAGTGAGAGAGAGAGACAGAGAGAAAGGTCTTCCTTTGCCGTTGGTTCATCCTCCAATGGCCGCCGTGGCTGGTGCGATGCGGGCAGCGCACTGCGCTGATCCGAAGGCAGGAGCCAGGTGCTTCCTCCTGGTCTCCCATGGGGTGCAGGGCCCAAGCACTTGGGCCATCCTCCACTGCACTCCCGGGCCATGGCAGAGAGCTGGCCTGGAAAAGGGGCAACCGGGACAGAATCCGGCACCCCCACCAGGACTAGAACCTGGTGTGCCGGCGCCGCAAGGCGGAGAATTAGCCTGTTGAGCCACGGCGCCAGCTGAAGCTTTTAAACTCACCGTGCCTAGGTCTCAGGGCAAACTATTTAGAAGTCCCAGAATGAGATTCCTTATTTTGTCAGCGTTTTCTTCTTTCTTTCCTCCCTCCCTCTCTCCCTCCCTCCCTTCCTTCCTTCCTTTCTCACTCCTTCACTTCCTCCCTCCCTCTCTCTTTCTTAAAAATTAATTTCATTTATTTGAAAGGCAGAATGACACAGAAAAATGGAGAAAAACAAAGAAATCTTTCATTCTTTAGTTCACTTATGAAATGTCTGTAATGGCCATGGATAGGATGAAGCCTGGAACTCCATCCAGGTCTCCCATTTAGGTGGTAGGGCACCAAGTACTTGGGCCATCTTCTGCTGCCTTCCCAGGCACATTAGCGGGCACTGTGATACAGGATGCTGTGAAGCTGCCTCACTGAAATGCTGTCCCTACAGCATTTTCTTGTTTTTCCTTTATTTTTTTAAGATTTTTTTTTTTTTTATTTGAAAGCTAGAATTACAGAGAAGGAGAGGGAGGGAGAGAGGTCTTCCATCCACTGGTTGACTCCTCAAATGGCTGCAACCCAGCTAGAACTGGGCCAGACTGAAGCCAGGAGCTTCTTTTGGATCTCCCACATGGGCGGCAGGGGCCCAAGCACTTGGGGTATTTTTCCACTGCTTTCATTGGCACATTAGCTGGGAGCTGGATCAGAAGTGGAGCATCTAGGACTGGAACCTGCATCCATATGGGATGCCAGTGCTATAAGTGGTGGTTTAACCAGTTAGGCCTCAGCGCTGGCTCCCCCACTGGCATTTTCAATTATTTGGTGTGGAATGGTTTATCTTACTCTACCAATTTCTTTACAGTTCTTTTCTAACTTGTCTTACAGGAATAAGAAGATGATGAGAAGATTAATATCAGAGGGGGAGAAAAAGCACCACACTGTAAGAAAACAGAATATGCCACCCCAAAATATGCCGCCTTAAACTGTGTTCAAGTGTTGTTTTTATCTGAGAGTCATTGAGAAGAAGCAGATACAAGGAGAATTCTTTGCCTTCCCGCTATTTAACAAAAAAGCCACTTTTACACTAAAAAGTGGTACCTAAGTTAATGAAGTTCCATCTCCCCCTCTCTACCAGGAAGGACATATGGTGGAGTCCACCGATAGATTGGCTTGCGTTTGAATAACTCTGACTGTCCTCAGTGTCTCCTGATACCTCAAGTACAGACTTACTAAGTATTTTGTTATGTAGAATGTGATTTTGTTTTGTTTTAGAATGCTTGCTATATCTGAACAGTTTCAGGGGAAAATACAGAGTTCCCAGATATTTGCCCCACTCCCCAGCCCCACCAGGCATGATTTTCTCAACATCTTGCATTCGTGTGATACATTTGTTACAATTGATGAGTCAATTTGGGCACATTAATTAAAGTCCATACTTTCACATTAAATTTCATTCTTTGTTTTGGACCTTCTATGGTTTTGACAAATGTTTAATGACAAGTGTCCAGTACAAGAGTACTTCAAAAAGTCCATGGAAAAATAAAGTTAAATGATAAGTTAGACCCACAGGTTAAGGTCACTTTGTCCCATATTGGAGTAAGTACATGGAATAATCAGCTCCATCTTCTGACTCCAGCGTTTTGCTAATATCAACATTAGGAGGCAGTGGTGGTGGCTCAAGTCACTGCGTTCCTACCACCTGTTTGGCAGGAGACCTGAATTGTGTTCCTGGCTTCAGCCCCAGCTCAGTCCCAGCTGTTGCTGGCATTTGTGGAGTAAACCAGTGGATGGGAGCTACTCTCTCTGTCCCTGTGCCTCTCACATTTTCCAAAGAAAAATGCATTTATTGTGGTGCAAAAACATTGAAGTCCATGCATAGTTTGTTTTGTAATTCATATTTTCATGAAATTTTAAAGACCCCCACTTATGATATAGAATAGTTTCACTGTTCTAAAAGTCCCTTATGCTCTACTTAGTTGTCCTTTGTTTCCCATTACCTCCTATAAACCATAGATTATTTTTTTTCACTATTCCATGACTTTGCCTTTTCCAGAATGTCATATACTTGAAATCTGCAGCATGTAGCTCTTCAGATTGGCTTTGACATAGCAATATGCTTTGTTTTTCTGATGTACTTGATAGTTCATTTCTTTTTAGTGCTAAGTAACATTCCACTGTTGGATGTACTAAAGCTTATTCACTCATCTGCTGGAGGACACCTCACTTCCAAGTTTTGGCAATCATGAATAAAGCTGCTGAAAACCTTCATGTACGTATTTTGGCAGGGCATATAAGATTTGAACTCATTTGGGTAAATACCAAGAAGCATGATTGCTGGATCACATGGTACATGTATGCCTTGGTAAGAAAATGTCTTCTAAAGTGGTTGTAGCATTTTGCAATTCTACCTGCAATGAATGAGGGTTCTTGCTGCTTCACACCCTTCCCAGCATTTGGTGTCATTAATTTTGGATTTTGACCATTCTAATAGGTATGCAGTATGGTCTCTTATCTCTACATTTAATTTAGATTCCCTCATGACACACATTTAAATTTAAATGTTTTCATATGCATACTTACCATCTGTGTGTCTTTAGGATGTTTTTTTGATCTGCACATTCTTCTGTAGATTTTTTTTTTTAACTGAATTTTAAGGGGCCCTTGTAAACTTTAGATTACAATCTTTATCAAATTTTTAGCCTGTTTTTTTTTTTTTTTCTTTCAAATGTTGCTCCTCTCTTCTGGTTTGTATTGTTTCTTAACTTTAATATAATTTTTCTTTGTTGCTTCATTGTTTTTCCCAGCTTCAAGATTTTCTCTTTCTCTTTGATTTTTTGAAGTTTGAGCATAAGCCTAGGTATAGATTTTTTGTTTCTTATCCTATTTCCTGTGTCTGAGATTTCTGGATCTATCATTTTGTATGTGTCATTAGTTTGGATATAACCTTAATCATTACTGCTTCAAATATTTTCTTTTGCTCCTTTCTCCTCAAATATATTCTTTTGTTCCTTCTGGTAGCCTCATTACATATGAGAATTTTTTGTAATTGTCTAACAATATTTGCATATTCAGTTCTATCACTTTTTTAAATTTTATTTTTGCTTTTCAGTTTTTTGAGGTTTCCCTGGAAATCTTTAAGCTCATTGAATCTGTTCTTGTCTAATCTACTGATGAGTCTGAGAAAGGCATTCTTCCTTTTGAGTTTCTTTAAAATGTATATTGTTATTTTAACAGTGATCAGTGGCCAGCGCTGAGGCTCAATTGGCTAATCCTCCGCCTTGCGGCGCTGGCACACCGGGTTCTAGTCCCGGTTGGGGCGCCGGATTCTATCCCGGTTGCCCCTCTTCCAGGCCAGCTCTCTGCTATGGCCCGGAAGTGCAGTGGAGGATGGCCCAAGTGCTTGGGCCCTGCACCCCATGGGAGACCAGGGTAAGCACCTGACTCCTGCCATCAGATCAGCGCGGTGCGCCGGCTGCAGCGCGTCAGCCGCGGCGGCCATTGGAGGGTGAACCAATGGCAAAGGAAGACCTTTCTCTCTGTCTCTCTCTCTCACTGTTCACTCTGCCTGTGTGTGTGGGGGGGAACACAGTGATCAGTGAATGAGCAAGACTTTAATTCTATTTATTTGTTTGAAAGGCAGAGTGACACATGCAGAGAGAGACAGAGATAGGTAGATGAGATTTTTCCATCAGCTGGTTCACTTTCTCAAATGCTTGCAACAGATGGGGAAAGGTCAGGACGAAACAAGGAGCGAGGAAATCCCTCTGAGTTTCCCATATGAGTGGCAGGAACCCAAGTACTTGAGTCACCACTTGCTGCCTCCTAGGATGTTCATTAACACAAAGATGTATTAAAAGTGGAGCTAGAACTTGATCTAGGCACTCTGCTTTGAGATTGAGGCATCTCAAGTGAAAGCTTACCTGCTACACCACCACAACGTGAGCTTCTGTTTTTGAGTTTTCATTTACTTGTGTTACTAGTCCCTTCTTGCATGTTGTCTGCTTTTCCCATCAGAGCCCCTGGCACATGAATCAAAATTGTCTTAAACTCCCAGTTTAGAGGCTGGCACTGTGGCATAGTGGGTAAAGCCTCCTCCTGCAGTGCCAGCATCCCATATGGGCACCAGTTCTAGTCCCTGCTGCTCTACTTCCAATCCAGCTCTCTGCTTGGCCTGGGAAAGTACCAGAAGATGGCCGAGGTCTTTGGGCCCCTGCACCTGCATGGGAGACCTGGAAGAAGCTCCTGACTCCTGGCTTTGGATGGGCTCAGCTCCAGCCATTGTGGCCATTTGGGGAGTGAACTAGCAGATGAAAGACCTCTCTCTGCTTCTGCCTCTCTGTGGCTCTGCCTTTCAAAAAATAAATAGTAGCTATTTTTAAAAAAACATTCCCAGTTTAACAATTTTTAAATTTTTTTAAGATTTTTAGACAGAGTTACAGAGAGAAGTAGAGACAGAAAAAGAGAGGGGTCTCCCACCCACTGGTTCACTCTTCAAATGGCTACAGTGGCCAGAGCTGAGCTGATTCGAAGCCAGGAGCCAGGAGATTCTTCTGGGTCTCCCGCTTATGTGCAGGGGTCCAAGGACTTGGGCCATCTTACACTCCTTTCCTAGGCACATTAGCAGGGAACTGGATGGGAAGTGGAGCAGCGGGACTCGAACTGGCACCCACATGGGATGCTGGCACTGCAGGCTGGGGCTTTAACTTGCTGTGGTACAGTGCCAGCCCCCTCCCACCTCCAATTTGGTAATTCTAACATCTCCCTTGTAGCTCAGTCTGTATCTGATGTTTACTCTGTTGTCTCAAACCATGCTTTTTGTCTTTTGATGTATGTATATTTTTGTTTCTTTTTGTTTTGTTTAAACCAGACATAATGTACTCAGTAAAAGGAAACCAGGTACTAGTGCAAGTGGAGATTTTTCTCCTCTTAAGTGTCCTGTGTACTTAAAATATTCAAAAGCTACTTAATGACCACAGACCAAAATAGTTCTCGTTAAATTGAGACACCCATGTCCACTCATATTGTATGTACATACTTTTGTAATAAAATTAATAAAAGTAAATTTGCTGTTCAAAATACTTGAAGTGGAGTTGCTTAATAAAAGGGTATATGCATTTGCAAACTTTTAAATTACCTAAGGGTCAGACGCTTAAATTAGGCCCAATTCGTTCTTTTTTTTTTTGACAGGCAGAGTGGACAGTGAGAGAGTGAGAGAGAGAAAGGTCTTCCTTTGCTGTTGGTTCATCCTCCAATGGCCGCCGTGGCCGGCGCACCGCTTGATCTGAAGGCAGGAGCCAGGTGTTTCTCCTGGTCTCCCATGGGGTTCAGGGCCTAAGCACTTGGGCCGTCCTCCACTGCACTCCCAGGCCACAGCAGAGAGCTGGCCTGGAAGAGGGGCAACCGGGACAGAATCCGGCGCCCCAACCGGGACTAGAACCTGATGTGCCGGCGCCGCAGGCAGAGGATTAGCCTAGTGAGCCGCAGCGCCGGCCCCAATTTGTTCTTACAGAAATTGCTTGACAAACATTAGAAGTGGCAGGTCTTCAAACCATACACAGTCTTATAGATAAATGATTTTGTTTCTTCTATAAACACACAACAATACAGTGAAAGGAGTAGGCAACTATCCAGTTATCACATGGGAAAAGTCTTGAGTTTTGTTACTTAGAATATCAACATAACAGTCATTTAATTATCATAATATCTCAACCAATAGAATTCTCAATTTAAGTTGACTGTGGGATATCTTTCTCAAAACCTGTAAAATTTGTCTCAGAACTGATGGTTTTCCACAGAATCCTCTCTGCTTTAGTTGGTTATATATAAGTGCTTAAGCCTTGGCTTATGTACTAAAAAAACATTGCTATAGAATGTTACAATGCTGATAAATTGATCATTTCTGCACACTAAAGCTAAATCTTGGTAGTATAGTTGTATCATTAAAGAAAAAACAGGTATTTTCAATTTTTGAAAATTCATTTGAAAGGCAGAGAGTAAACAAAAGAGACAGATCTTCCATCCACTGGCTCACTAGTGTGCTAGGCCAAAGCCAGGACCGTTATAATTCAGTCTGGCCTCCTACTTGGGTGGCAGGGGACTAAAGTATTTGCGCCATCACCTGTTGCCTTCCATGGTGTGTGCCAGCAGGAAGCTGGAATCCAAAGCAGAGCTGGGACTCAAACACAGGCAATCCAATACCATACGCAGACCCCCAAGTGTTTAACCACTGTGCCAAGTGCTCCCCCTCATTACAGAAGATGAATTAAATATGCTGCCTGATAATGCTGCAGAGTTCAGGAGTGACAGCAGTTTCTTTGTTTGTTTATTTTAAGATTTATTTATTTATTTGAAAGGCAGAGTTACAGAGGTAGAGGCTGCAAAAGCTGGAGCTGGGCTGATCTGACTCCGCGAGCCTGGAGCTTCTTCCAGGTCTCCCATGTGGATGCAGGGGACCAAGGACCTGGGTCATCTTCTATCATTTTTCCAGGTCATAACAGAGCTTATTGGAAGTGGAGCAGCCAGAACTGGAAATGGTGCTCATGTGGGATGCTGGCACTGCAGGCGGCAGCTTTACCTGCTATGCCACAGGGCCGGCCCCAGGAGTGACCGCAGTTTTTAGCAGCTGTGAGGAATATGGTAATACTGTAAATATGCCCAGGTTTTGTTTTTGTTTTTAAAAGATCTCTTTATTTTTTAGTTTTTTTTTTTTTTTTTTTTAAATTTTATTTGACAGAGTTAGACAGTGAGAGAAAGAGAGAGACAGAGAGAAAGGTCTTCCTTTTGCCGTTGGTTCATCCTCCAATGGCCGCTGTGGCCAGCGCGCTGCGGCCAGCGCACCACGCTGATCCGAAGGCAGGAGCCAGGTGCTTCTCCTGGTCTCCCATGGGGTGCAGGGCCCAAGCACTTGGGCCATCCTCCACTGCCTTCCCGGGCCATAGCAGAGAGCTGGCCTGGAAGAGGGGCAACCGAGACAGAATCCGGTGCCCCTACCAGGACTAGAACCCCATGTGCTAGCGCCGCAAGGCGGGGAGGATTAGCCTGTTGAGCCAAGGCGCCGGCCAAGATTTGTTCATTTGAAAGGCACAATTATAGAGGGAGAAAGAGAGAGAGAGAGAGAGAAGGAGAGAGAGAGAGAGATCTTTAATCTACCAGTTCACTCCCCAGATGGCTGCAACAGCCAGAGCTGACCAGGTTTGGATCCAGGAATTTCTTTCAGGTCTCCCACGTGGGTGCAGGAATCCAAGCACTTGGGCCATCTTCTGCTGCTTCCCCAGGCCATAGCAGAGAGCTGGATCGGAAGAGGAACAACTGAGACATGATCCGGCACCTACATGGTGGAGCAGCAGGGACTCAATCTGGTGCCCATATAGGATGCCTGTGTTGCAGGTGGAGGCTCAACCTACTATGCCACAGCACCTGCTTTATTTTAAAAATATTTTTGCGGCATTTTTTAAAAAGATTTATTTATTTGAAAGGCAGAATTATAAAGAGGCAGGGGCAGAGAGAGAGAGGTCTTCCATCCCATGGTTCACTCCTCAAATGGCTGCAATGGCTGGAGCTGAGCTGATTTGAAGCCAGGAGCCAGGAGCTTCTTCCACTTCTCCCATACAGGTGCAGGGGCCCAAGCACTTGGACCATCTTCTACTGTTTTTTCAGGACATAGCAGAGAACTGAATAGCTGGGACTTGAACCGGTACCCATATGGGATGCCGGCACTGCAGGCTGCGTCTTTACCCACTACGCCACAGCGCTGGCCCCTAGTTTTACAACATATTTAAGCCTCTTTTTCCATTTGTTTTTTATAGTTTATTCTACCAGACAGAAGCTGACATGTTTTTTCTCCCTAAATACTTCATCATGCATCCTCTAGTGAGAATAGGATATTCTTTTATATTATCATATTATCATACCTAAGAAATAAACAGTGATTCTATAATTGCAGGTAATATCCAGTTCATATTGAAATATGCTAAATTGTCCCCAAAACATGTTTTAATTCTTTTAAAAAATCCAGAATCCAATTGAGTTTCAGACATTGAGCTTGATTGCTGTATTTTTTGAGTTCTTTACAATCAAGAAAGGTTTTTTTCAAATGATATTAATTTTTTAAAGAGAAAAGGGTAGTTTTCTTGTACAATATTCCACAGCCTTAATTGTCTGTTTCCTCATGGAAACATTGACTAATTTTCTGTATTTCCTATAAATTGAAAATAAATAGGTTTGAGTAGATTCATTTACAACGCTTTTAGCAAGAATACCTAATAAGATTGAGAATCTCTGGGAAGGCCTGTGGTGCAGTGGGTAAAGCCACCGCTTGTGGCGCCGGCATTCCATATGTTGCACCAGATCAAGTCCTGACTGTTCCAAATCCAGTCCATCTCCCTTTAAACGGTTCAGTAAAAGCCCCTGCACCCATGTGGGAGACCTGGAAGAAAATTCAGGCTCTTGTCTTTGGCCTGGCCCAGCCCAGGCTGTTGTGGCTACTTGAGGAGTGAACCAGTAGATGGAAGATCTCTCCTTCTCTCTCTGTATTTGTGTCTCTGTATTGCGATTGAGAATTTCATATTGTATAGTGCACACTAGGAGGTATTTAAATCAAATTGTCATATAAAAAATGTTATAACTTTATTAAGGTGATAACCACCACAGTTCTTTACAATACAGGTGGAGTTTTCACTTTGGAGTTTGTAACTCCTCTGTAGGGTGATACTTTGGTATCCAATGGTCATCTATGTCTGAATCAATTACTAAGTTTGAGGTTGCGAAATCCTATCAGCTTTTATTCATCCATTAGCTGGCTTTGTGCTGTAAAGAGCTTCTCTTCATTATAGTGTCATGTAATAAAATGTGTTTTAAAAGTTAATACATTTATTTTCAGAATTCTGAAAAGCATTTATTTTATTTTTTAAAGATTTATTTTTTATTTGAAAGACGAAGTTAGAGAGAGAAGGAGAGAGAGAAAGAGAGATTCTCCATCTGCTGGTTCACTCGTCAAATGGCTGGGTCTGGGCTAGGCTGAAGCCAGGGGCCTAGAGCTCCATCCGGGTTTCCCGTGTGGGTGTCAGGGGCCCAAGCACTTGGGCCATCTTTGAATGCTTTCCAAGGCACATCAGCAGAGAACTAGAATCGATGATTCAGACACTGCAGGCAGTGGTACAGCGATGACTCCTATCTATTTATTTGAAAGGTAGAGTGACAGAGAGATGGGGGAGTGAGGAAACGTCTTCTATCCAGTGGATCACTCCTCAAATGTCTGTAGCAGTCAGGGCTGGGCAGACCAAAGGCAGGAGCCAGGAACTCCATCTGGGTCTCCCAAATAGGTGGCAGGGACCCAATCACTTGGACCATCATCAGCTGTCTTCCCAGGCACATTAGCAATAAGCTGGATCAGAAACAGTAGTTGGGACTCTAACCGGCACTCTGATATGGGATATGGATATCACAAGTAGTGGCTTAGTGGCCTCTATTTTTACAATTTTTTAAAAAAAGATTTATTTATTTGATTGTTTGAGCGGTAGAGTTACAAAGAGAGACACAGAGAAAGAAAGAGATATTCCATCTGCTGGTTCATTCCCCAAATGGCTGCCTTGGCCAGGACTGGGCCCATCCAAAGTCAGGAGCCAGGAGTTTCTTCCAAATCTCCCATGTGGGTACAGAGGCCTAAGCACTTGGGCCATCTTCCACAGCTTTCCCAGGCCATTATCAGAGAGTTGGATTGGAAGTGGAGCAGCCAGGACTTGAGCCAGTGTCCATACGGGATGCCAACACTGCACGCAGAGGCTTAACCTGCTATGCCATGGCGCTGGCCCCTATTTTTACCGTTTGAACAATAGATTTTAAATTTAGCTTTTAGTTATGTGCTATGGCAAATTAATATTATGATGCATTGAAAATAATCTTGTTGCATTGAATCAATGATTAGTTTCTATTTTCCATGTACTAATTTTTTCTTTCTTTTCTTTTCTTTTTTTAGAGAGAGAGTTATAGACAGTGAGAGAGAGACATAGAGAAAGGTCTTCCTTCCATTGGTTCACTCCCCTAATGGTCGCCACGGCCGGTGCTGTGCCGATCCGAAGCCAGGAGCTGGGTGCTTCCTCCTGGTCTCCCATGCGGGTGCAGGGAGCCAAGCACTTGGGCCATCCTCCACTGCCCTCCCAGGACACAGCAGAGAGCTGGACTGGAAGAGGAGCAACTGGTACAGAATCTGGCGCCCCGACCTGGACTAGAACCTGGTGTGCCGGCACCACAGGCAGAGGATTAGCCAAGTGAACCAGGGTTCTGGCCTTCCATGTACTAATTTAACTAGTTTTATAATATATTGGTCTCATGAATAGAGTGGAATTTTCTTATTTTTTATAAAATTTTATTTTTAATATATTTAATTGACAGTAACTACATGTTTATGAAGAATAATGTGGCATTTCAATACATATATATTGTGTAGTGATCAAATCAGTGTAGTTAGTATATCTATCACCTTGGACATCCAACAGTTCTTTGTGCTGAGGACATTCAAAATCGCCTTTATTATCTGTTTCAAAATATTTGATTGTCACCAGTCATAGTTATCCTACATGCTATAGAATATTAGATGTGATTCTTGCTGTGCAGCTGTACTTCTGTACCCATGAACCATCCTTTCTCCATCTTTCCCTCTCACACCCTTCTCAGGCTCTGGCGACCAGTATTTTTTTGTGTCTTTGAGATTAACTTTTGCTTCCATATATGTAAGTGAGAACATGCAGACATTGTCTTTCTGTGCCAGCTTATTTCAATGCACATAACATCCTCAGTTCCACCTGTCTCAGCTTCAATGACGGAATTTCGGTCTTTTGAAAGGTTAAATATTCCACTGTGTATAAAATCACATTTTAAAATTTAATTTATTTTTTAGTTTACGAGATAGACAGAGAGGGAGGGAAAGAAACAGAAAGACACAGAGAGCTCCCATCCACTGGTTTACTCCCTAAATGTCTACAGTGGCCAGGGTTGGTCCCAGCCAAAACCGGGAGCCAGGAACTCAATTCAGGTCTCACATGGGCGGCAGGAACCCAGCTACTGAAGTCAGCACTGCTGTCTCCCAGGTGAGCATTAGCAGAAAGCTGAAGTCAGGAGCTAAAGCTGGCTATCAAACCCCAGGCACTCTGAGGTGGGGTGTGGGCATCTTAACTGGAGTCGCAACCGCTAGGTTAATTGCCCATCTTGATCAATATTTTTAAGCCAAAATTTTCCTCCTAAGAACTTTCTTAGTTGTATGCATAAACTTAAATTGTACATTTTTCATTAATTTTGCTAAGTTTTCAGTTATTATTTATTCAAAACATTTATCTCCAATAGTTAATCTTTTCTTCTCTTCCAAGGCTCTTGTTAAGTATTATAACCTTTCTTCTTTCCTTGCTCTCACTTATTATATTTGAATTTCATTCTGGAAGATCAGGAATGAATGGCCGCTTATGAAGGGTCCAGAACAGGAAGTGTTAGATTCTTCCCTCACTCTGTCAGACCATGTAAATTCCAGAATCAATCTATGCTACCGTGAAAGGCAGTTAACTTTGCTCCTCAGCAAGCTGGCAGGATTCCTACCACCTCCATGATCACTCAAAGGAAAGGAAAAGCCAGGACATGCCAATACTACCTCAGCCACAGCCATAGTCGCTAAATTGTTTTGCCCTTCTTTTCCATTAAGTTCTATCTACTCCTTTAAAGTAAAGGGCTTCCCTTTTTGGACTTTCTCCAAACTCCTCTATTTCATACCTATTTTAAAATCTAGCTGTCTGCAATTTCTCATTTTTGTCCTCAGCACTGTGGGAGTAGGAGAGGAGCACAGATAAGGAAGATGTTATGGTCTCAAGTGGACACTTCATCTCACCCTTTACACTTTTATTGCATACAGTTAGAATTCTGCAAGCTCGAGACTATATGTGTTTATGGCCTGCAATATATTTGTGAAATTAAAATGAGACTATCCTGAACTCAGGCTATTGATGGATGGCTGGTGGCACAGTTGTCCAATAGTTAATCTATTTTAGAGGGAGTCCACATGGGCAGGGAGAGAACAGAAAGATCAAATGTCACTTGAAAACCTTCCTGCTGGGTTGCTTAGTTGGGCTTTCTGCTATACAGAATCAGGGCAAGGTGTTATGATATCTGTCTCCTTAAATGTCACTAATGAATGGTCTTCTAGCATAAACATTCCTTGCCTAAAGCCTGTGGCCTGAAGACCAGCACAGAATTAAAAAACATGGTATCATCAGTCTTTGAAATAATCAAGAAGGAATCTAATCCAATAACCCAAAGAAAGCCAATTCTGGCTCTGTGTTATTTATTGTGTAGTATTTCAGTCTATCATTCTTCATTAAAAGTTCTCTTCATTTCATTTTACCCCCTGTGGTAGAGCACAAAATACCCTATCTTTCTTGACCTCAAAATCAATGTATATCACTAAAAGCTGCTCTTGATTTGTAGTTAGAATTTTAGGCTTTCCTCTAGGCACTACAGAAACAGGAATATATTTTCAGGTTATGTAACCTAAGATGAATGAATAGAAAAGCAGATAATTTGAGAAGTGCTTGTGATCTATAAAACAGCATAATAGTGATTAGGACTCCACAGTGAAGATGGTTGGCCAAGTGACATAGTTCTACCCAAAGAGATTCTTTTTATGGATCTGAAAAGCTACTGAAATAAAACCAATGCAGCCAGTCTTATATTTGTTCATTCAACATGTATCAAGGTTCCTTCAAGGAATGAAATCATGTTTGTTTCTGATGGAACAAATTGACTGAACCACTGCCTATGCTTGCACTGTAGTTAGGGATACTTACAATTGAAAGATAATACCAAAGACAGGACAAGTGAGGGAGACGTGCTTGATTCAAGCAAGGTAGGGACAAGAAGAAATGGGTCCATTTAAGCTTGATGCTAGGGACCAAGGTAAAAAAAGACTAAGAATGGTTTACATCTATTAGTGACTTCATGGTGCCAGGGACTTCATGGGGTAGAGTGTGTGTGTGTGTGTTGTGGCATATTGGGTAAGGCTGCCACCTTTGATGCTGCCATCCCAAATGAGTGCAAGGTTGTTTCCCGGCTGCTCCACTTCCAATCGAGCTCCCTGCTAATGGCCTTGTGAAAGCAGAAGATGACCCAGTGATCACTGACACCATAAATAAGAGTGTCAATTGTTACATCAACAACAGGGGTCACTGTGCACTTGCTCCCCATGTAGGACCTCTGTCCTTAATGAGTTGTACTATGAGAATTAACGGTAAAACTAGTCTTCAAATAGTACTTTATACTTTGTGTGTGTGGGTGCAAACTGTTGGAATCTTTACTTAGGATAGAGTAGGTCTTCTGTATATAAAGATAATAAAAAATGAATCTTAATGAAGAATGGGATGGGAGAGGGAGTAGGAGGTGGGACAGGAGTGGGGGTGGGAAGGCAGGTATGGGGGGAAGAACTGTTATAGTCCTAAAGCTGTACCTATGAAATTTATATTTATTAAATAAAATCTTTCTAAAAACAACAACAACAAAAAGATGACCCAAGTACTTGGGCCCCTGCCACCCACGTGGGGGACCTGGAAGAAGCTCCTGGCTTCTTCCTGACCCAGCCCTGGCTGTTGCAGCCCCATGGGGAGTAAACCAGCGGATGGAAGATCTGACTATTTCTGTCTCTCCATTTCTCTCTTACTTCTGCCTTTCAAATAAATAAATAAATCTTACAAAACAAAATTTGTGTAGACCTTACTGAAAAAAATAGACATGGCTGTTCTTATAGGGCTCAATATAGGGTGTAGAGTGACAAGGATGGCCAGTACTAGTCAGTGCTAGAGGGGTCTTTGTCATGCATTTAGGGAAAGACTTTCTAAATAAATTACTTTTGTACCTGATGAAGGAAAAGGGGCCATTCAAAAAACTGAGGCTTGGAGAGATTCATAATTTGCCTGAGAAAATTGGACTTTGAAGATCCAGAATTCAAATCAAGTTGGCCTGACTCTTAAGAGTGGTTATTTCTGGGGCCGGCATTGTGGCACAGCACAGTAAGCCGCCCCTGTGATGCCGGCATCCCATGTGACTACTAGTTTGAGTCACAGCTGTTCAACTTCAGCTCTAGCTCTCTTCTAATGAGCCTGGAAAGGCAGCAGAAGATGGCCCAAGTTCTTGGGACCCTTCCACATGGGAGACCTGGATGAAAATCCTGGCTCCTGGTTCCTGGCTTTGGTGTATGCCTTACTGTTGTGGCCATTTGGGGAATGAAGCAGTGGATGGGAGATCTGTTTCTCTCTTTCTAGCACTACCTTTTGAATAAATAAATCTTTTATAAAGTCATACTTTCCAGTTAATTATTGAACAGTTCCCTAGAAAATAAGCTTACTGAGGGCATAGATTATATTTTTATTGCTTCATCTTTAAATCTAAGTCATATAGGAGATTAATTACCTATTATTGAATGCTTGCCTTTGAAATAATTAGCTCTTTATGAAGGAAAGAGCACAATATTAGCACACTAAAGTAGTCATGTTCCACAAGGAGTAAGAGGCTTGCTTTCACATTTTCGACAAACACGCGAAAGTTTGGGTTAGATACCAAAATGTTGCATTCGGTTCACTGCAACTTCCCTGTTCTATTAGTTAAACTTTGGGACATTGAAATAGGCTAGGACAGGGGCCGGCGCTGTGGCGCAGCAGGTTAACACCCTGGCCTGAAGCGCTGGCATCCCACATGGGTGCCAGTTCGAGACTTGGCTGCTCCACTTCCGATCCAGCTCTCTGCTGTGGCGTGGGATAGCAGTAGAAGATGTCCCAGGTCTTTGGGCCCCTGGGTCACCCACGTGGACACCCAGAAGAAAGCTCCTAGCTCCGGATCGACGCAGCTCTGGCCGTTGCCGCCAACTGGGGAGTGAACCATCAGATGGAAGACCTCTCTCTCTTTCTCTGCCTCTCCTCTCTCTGTGTAACTCTGACTTTCAAGTAAATAAATTAATCTTTTTTTTTTAAAAAGGAGATATTTTTTTTAAAAAAAAGAAATAGGCTAGGACATATAATTGGATGGAAAGTATCTACTCTATTCATTTACCTCCCATCCTACAAAATGAAAAAAAAAGTTTATGTTAGAAAGCAAATAAAAAGATTAAGGTATGGGTGAAAGAAAATTAGGGATAAATATTCCCATCATTATTATTATATTTGGAAAGACTATATCACAAAAATAACAGTAAAATTAAACATTTAAGAGAGGACATTTTGGCATGGTGGGTTAAGCCATCATTTGAAATACCTATATTCTTTATCAAAGGGCCAGTTTCAGTCCCAGCAGCTCTGCTTCTGATATAACTCTCTGTTAATGTGCCTGGGAAAGAATGGTGGGTCGAGTGTTTGAGACTCTACAACCCACATGGGAGACGCAGATGGAATATCTGGCCCCTGGCTTTAGCCTGTCCCAATCTTGGCTATTGAAGTCATTTGGGGAGTGAACTAACATATTGAAGATCTCTTTATCCCTCTCTTGTCACTCTGCCTTTCAAATAAATAAATAAGTCTTTAAAAAATAAACATTGAAATAAATCAAATAAAATTTAAAGATGATAACATTCTTCATAGTGTACTGTTTGAGGGCTAGGAGTGTGTACGTGTGTGTATGTTTGGTAATTCAAAATTTGTAAGTTGTAGAAAAGGACCAGTGTCTCTCTTCATATGGAAGTTTTTTTTTTTTTAATTTAATTAATTTATTTATTTATTTTGACAGGCAGAGTGGATAGTGAGAGAGAGAGACAGAGAGAAAGGTCTTCCTTTGCCGTTGGTTCACCCTCTAATGGCCGCCGCGGCCAGTGCGCTGTGGCCAGCGCACCGCGCTGATCCAATGGCAGGAGCCAGGTACTTATCCTGGTCTCCTATGGGGTGCAGGGCCCAAGGACTTGGGCCATCCTCCACTGCACTCCCGGGCCATAGCAGAGAGCTGGCCTGGAAGAGGGGCAACTGGGCTAGAATCCGGCGCCCCAACTGGTGCTAGAACCCGGTGTGCCAGCGCCGCAAGACGGAGGATTAGCCTGTTGAGCCACGGTGCCAGCCATCTTCATATGGAAGTTTAAGGTGTTTTGTGTGTCCCTGCAAACTATTATATGAAAATTCAGGCGAATATTTCTAGCCTTTCATTCTTACAAAAATACAGCAATAAATAACTTTCTGCATATGTTATTTGATGCTCCGATGAGTCTATTTTAATGATTAAATTCTTAGAAATGAAACTGCTAAGCAAATGGTACTAGTCATTGAGAAAATGTTGCTAAATTGCCTTTAATAAACATGTGTCAATTATACTCTATTCATCCCACAGTGTGTAAGAAGGCCTGTTTCTTCACACTTTAAAACAGCATAAAATCAAATTTTAAGCATTACCAACTTGGTCATTTACAATGGTAAACTGTATAGTTTTTTTAAACATAAACTTTATTTTAACTACAATTTTACAAATTACATTTAGTTGGGCTCCTCATGACTGTGATAGTATGTTGGCTTTCCTTGCTTTGAATGATCTTGACAATTTTGAGGTATACCATTAGGACAGGTATAATGTATCTATTTCAAGAGTGATAGGAGCAAGTTCTTTTGGGAGTCCCATGTAGATGCAGGGACCCAAACACTTGGGCCATCTTCTGCTGTTTTTCCCAGGCCATTAGCAGAGAGTTGGATCAGAAGTGAAACAGCAGGGACACAAACCGACACCCATGTGGGATGCTTGTGTCTCAGGAGGTGGCTTTACTTGCTATGCCACAACGCCAGCTCCAAGAGAACTCTTCATGAAAGCAACATGTAGCATTGTCATTTCCCATCTTCACCCCACCTCTTGCTGCAATTCTTCAGTTGGTGGCCAGTGTTCTTACACAGTGGAACTTTACAGTTCCGTCAGGGCTGGTCTTCCTCTCTGAAGTCTCCAACGTCTCACCCTGTTTGAGCCTTGATGTCTATCCTCAGCACAGTTTGATGTCTTTTCATGCCCTCGTACTTACCACTTTACTTCCAGTGACAGAATACTCTTCCTAACTCTTTTGCCTAGTTAAAAGTTACTTGTACTTCAGGTCTTAAATAAAACGTTATTTTCCTGGTGAATGGTTCACAGTCTACCATTTTTCTTTTTTTTACAATTCTTTTTTATCCATTTATTTATTTAATTTGAAAGGCAGAGTTACAGAAAGAGAGTGAAACAGAGAGAGAGAGAGATTTCCCATGTGCTGTTTCATTCCCCAGGTGGCCACATCAGCCAGGGCTGGGCCAGCTGCAGCCAGGAGCTGGGTGCTTCATCCAGGTCTCCCACACGGTTGGCAGGAGCCCAAGCACTTGGGCTATCCTTTGCTGCCTTCCCAGGCACATTAGCAGAGAGTTGGAATGAAAGTGGAGGAGCCTTAACACAAACAGGTGGCCTGTATGATGCCAGTGTCATGCCAGTGTCATACAGAGGGAGAGGGAGTGTCAGAGCTTCAGGCAGTGGCTTAACCCACTGTGACACAATACAGGTCCCTGCCATTTTTCTTAATCCTTCTTAAACTTACTTACATCTACCAGGATGGTCAAGAGGGCTAGAAAAGCTTATTTTTAAAAATTTTAAATCTTATCTACATGAAAAGCACAGAGAGAAAGAGAGAGAGGGGTGGGAGATATATCTTTCATTCACTGGTTTGCTCCCTAAATTCCTACAACAGTTGGGACTGGGCCCAGCCAAAGCCAAAACACTGGTACTCAAGTCTTGTCTCCCATGTGAGTGGCAGAGACCTGACTACATGTCCATCACTGCTGCTTCCCAGCCTGTACGTTAGCAGGAATCTGGGATCAGGAGCACAGCCAAGACTCAAAGCCAGACTCTCCAATATGGGATGTGAGCTTCCCAGGTGGCATCTTAACTGCACTGTCAAATGTTGGCATAGATTATTTTTAGCTATGCAGAAGTAGACAAAGTGCTTGATTAAGTTATTATCACTTAAGGTGGCTACTTAATTTATGTGTAAAATGAGTAACTGACGGCCAGCTCTGTGGCTTAACAGGCTAATCCTCCGCCTTGCAGCGCCGGCACACTGGGTTCTAGTCCCGGTTGGGGCACTGGATTCTATCCCGGTTGCCCCTCTTCCAGGCCAGCTCTCTGCTATGGCCCGGGAAGGCAGTGGAGGATGGCCCAAGTCCTTGGGCCCTGCACCCGCATGGGAGACCAGGAGAAGCTCCTGGCTCCTGACTTCAGATCAGCGCGATGCACCGGCCGCAGCAGCCATTGGAGGGTGGACCAACGGCAAAAAGGAAGACCTTTCTCTCTGTCTCTCTCTCTCACTAGCTACTCTGCCTGTCCAAAAAAAAAAAAAAAAAAGAGTAACTGACATGATTGGATGATTGGAAGTTTTTCAGTGCTCATCCCGAGAGAAATTATTCCAGGAAAAGGTTTTTTTCTTATTTATTTTTTGTTATCTTAAATTCAATACTTTATTAAGATCTAGAATATTAAGATTATTAAGAGTACTAGTTGCTTTTGCTGCTATAATGAGTTACCAGAAACTTAGTTGGTGCAGACAAATCTATTATCTTACAGTTCTAGAGGACAAAAGTCCCAAAATCATGTGTTGGCCAGGCTGCATTCCTTCTTGAAACTCTAGGGGAGAACTGTTCCTAAACCTTTCTCACTTCACTCCAATCTCTGTTTCTGTTGTCACATCTTTTTTTTTTTTTTTTTAAACTTTTTGACAGGCAGAGTGGCTAGTGAGAGAGAGAGGCAGAGAGAAAGGTCTTCCTTTTGCCATTGGTTCACCCTCCAATGGCCGCCGCGGCTGGCACGCTGTGGCCGGCGCACCGCGCTGTTCCGAAGGCAGGAGCCAGTTGCTTCTCCTGGTCTCCCATGGGGTGCAGGGCCCAAGTACTTGGGCCATCCTCCACTGCACTCCTGGGCCACAGCAGAGAGCTGGCCTGGAAGAGGGGCAACCGGGACAGAATCCGGCGCCCCAACCTGGACTAGAACCCGGTGTACCGGCGCCACTAGGCGGAGGATTAGCCTGTTGAGCCACGGCGCCGGCCTGTTGTCACATCTTTTGCGACTGAAATCCTCCTTCCCGTCTCTTGTAAGGACTCTGGGATTACATGAGGTCCACTAAATTAATCTAGGATAGCTTTCCTCTCTCAAGGTCCTCAGTGTGATCTTGTCTGAAGTCTTTCATGCACATGTTGAGTATCAGTCCCAGGTTCCGTGATTGGGACATAGGACATCTGTGGGTGGGTGACTATTACTCCATCATACTAAGATAAAATCGTTGTCTCCAGTTGTTCATACTGTTAGCCAAAGGAGCTATGAGAATCCACAAAAAGTGCCTAACTGAGCTTTAAGTTCCAGACTAAGGAAGAAACTCCACCAAAGGGAAGGTCCGGAAACCTAGTAGTATTTAGGATAGACATATAAATTCAGGGTGTTTTGATCCAGGGAACACTGTATCTGAAGCATGAAAATGAGAGAAACTTCTCTTAATCCAGGCTTCCTATTCTATACCACTCTTTTATTTTTTAAAAAGATTTATGTATTTATTTGGAAGAAAGAGTTACAGAGAGAGTGAGAGGGAGAGACAGAGAGACCTCTTCCATCTATTGGTTCATTCCTCAAATGGCCATGGCAGCCAGAGTTGGGACCGGCTGAAGCCAGGAACCAGGAGCTTCTTCTGGGTTTCCCACGTGGGTGGCAGGGATCCAAGCACTTCGCCATCTTCCTCTGCCTTCCCAGACACAATAGCAGGAGCTGGATCTGAAATGGAGAGGCCAGGACTCTAACTGCCTCCCATATGGGATGCCAGTGCTGCAGGTGGTGGTTTACCTGCTACACCACAGCACCTGCCCCATCACTCTGTTGATGAGTCCTTTCCTATATCTTCATCAACCTGTTAGGGACTGAATGTGTCCTGCCCCTCAGGTTGATGTATTGAAATCTAATCTTCAGAGTATTTCCCGGCCCCTTCAACACAAATGTGATCAACCTGTAAATTCTGTCTCAAAACCTGTAAAGTGAACCTCCTCACAGGAAGAAATGGCATGTAGATGAATCATCAGTTGTTATTCTTTCCTACTTAAAAAACAAGGAAACTAATGACATTGCTGGAGGAGGCTGTCTCATGTGAAAAGAACATTTTAAAGTTCATAAGGCTCAAGGGCCAGAATTTGGCTTTTTCATGAAAAACTGAGTCTTGATGTTGATTCTTTTTTTCTCTCTTCCTTTCTCTCTTTCTTCCTTCCTTTTTCTCTTCCTTCCCTCCTTCCTTCCTTCCTCGCTCTCTCTCTCTCTTTCTCTCTTTTTCTTTCTTTCTTTTCTTTTCTTTCTTTCTTTCTTTTTTCTTTCTTTCTAAGGATTTATTTATTTACTTGAGAGGCATAGTTATAGACAGAGGAGAGACAGGGAGAGGTCTTCCATCCACTGGTTCACTCCCCAGATGGCTGCAATGGCCAGAGCTGCACCAATCTGAAGCCAGGAGCTGGGAGCTTCTTCCAGTCTCCCACACAGGTGCAAGGCCATCTTTTACGTTTTCCCGGCCCAAAGCAGGAGTCGATCAGAAGTGGGGCATCTGGGACTCGAACTGGCACTCATACAGGATGCCAGCACTACAGGCAGATGATTAATCTACTACACCACAGTGCCTGCTCCTTGAAGTTGAATCTTGAACACATATCTATTTCAAGAGTTATAGGAGCAAATTTGAGGCAGAAAGAGTTTAGTACAATGTAGGAATCTAAGAGGAACCACATTTTCATAAATCAACTTGAGATGAAGACTTTGCTGGGATCTATAGAGAATGTGGTTTTGTAAATTTCACTCAGACTTTCAGATATTGTTGAGGAGCTGGCAGCGAGCTACTCGTCCTTATTGCCCCTCATTATCCTGGAAAAGAAAGGAAGACTTGTGGCTTAGGGGAGTTTTATGCAATATTATCTTTGAATTATAAAAGCAATATACAAGAAGAAGTGAATGTTAAATCACGTTACCATGGAATGTAACAAGAATGAGATAATTCTACTTATATGAAAACTATCTGGCACATATTAAATGAAAGAGAAACTTTTAAAATATCTACAAAATTTACTAGTTATACTTTCTTTTATTAAAAACAGATTTAATTATTTGTAAATCAGAATGATAGGGAGAGAAGAGAGAGAGACAGACAGACAGAGAGAAAAATCTATGTGCTGGTTGACTTCCCAAATGCTCACAATAGCTGGGACTAGGTTAGGCTGAATCCAGGAGCCAGAATCTCCATCTGGGCCTCCCACATGGGTGGCAGAGCTTCAAGTATTTGTCATTATCTGCTGCTTCCCAGGCACATTATCAGGGAGCTGGATCACAAGCAGAATAACTAGGACTCTAACCAGCACTCTTATATGAGATGTGGGCATTGAAAACAATTGCTTAACTTGCTTCTCCACAAAACCTGCGCCTACTTAGCTATTCTTTCTCAATGAATCCAGGAGCTAGGAGCTTCTTCCAGGTCTCCCATTCAGGTGCAGGGGCCCAAGGACTTGGGCCATCTATTAATGCTTTTCTAGGCCATAGCAGAGAGCTAGATCAGAAGTGAAGCAGCTAGGACTCAAACCAGCACCAATATGGGATACTGGTGGTGCAGGCTAGGGCTTTAACCCACTGCGCCACAGTGTCGTCCCCCTCTCAGTTAGCTATTGATGCCTAATAAACCACCCCCCAAAACATAATCATTTAAAAACAATCCCTGGGTGGTTCTCTTGATCTAGGCTGTGTAGGCTGGGACTGAGTGATCCAGGTTGCTATCACTCACATGCTGGTGATGAGAGGATAGGGAAACGAGAAGGAAGCTCACTTATTAATATGGAGCATGGCTTCATGTCAGCAAGGCAATGGCTGCCTTAGCCCAACTCTTTCTAATGGTGTCCAAAGGCTTCCCTGCACCATGCAAGGCAAGTCTCGAGGTACATGCATTTTTCAACCTTCTGCTTAAGACACATTTGCCAGTTGGTCAAAGCCAGAGAAACAAGGAAGCACGGAGTCAGAAAAAGAGGGAGCTAACCACTGGAGGGATGTAGCATGAACAAATTAGGGTCACTATCAGTATAATTTACTACATAGAACTTGATGCATTAATACCTAGTACGGTGTTTAAAAATTTCCATCTCAAGGCAGGCATTTTGGCACAGCAGGTTAAGCCACCAGTTGGGACACCTGCTTTCCATATTGAAGTGCCTGAATTTGAGTTTTGATCTAGCTTCCTGTTCATGAACCTGGGAGGCAGCAGGTAATTGTTCAAGTTCATGAGTCCCTGCTACCCACATAGGAAACCCCAGTGGAGTGCTTAGCTCTTGGTTTTGGCCTGACCTGGTCCTGGCTGTTGCAGGCAGTTGAGGAGATATTTCTGTCTCTCTGTCTGTCCCTCTTTGTCACTCTGCCTTTCAGATAAATAAAACAATCAAACTTAACAAAAAGTCTGTTTCTTTGCTTTCATTAACTTCAGGGATTTATTTCTTTTGGAGAAAATGAATTATTGTGAACTGTAATTCTTTTATTTAAAATGATACTGTTTTGAACCTAGGAAAAAAGTGAATGCTACTGTTCTCAGAAGTCAGAGGGTGTTTGTTTTAGCAAGGGACCAATCTGAAAGTGAGAATAGGTACAACAAATATACTTCATTCATCTTTATTTTTATGTTTGAATAAGAATTCATTCACGCAGTTCAAAATTCATGTTACCAGCAGATGAGAAGCTTTCTACGTCTGTCTCCAATCCACACGGTCCCCTCTTCAGAAATGTTTTATGCAACTGTAGCAAGCATTTGTATGCATTTCCCTTCAAATTTGATTTAGAACCCTCAGGAAATCAGGATAAAAAAAGTAAAGTGCCCTTGATCTATCTTCCGAGAAATGTTGTCTATTAATTATCAGGTAACTGAAAATGAAGCTTTGTCCTGCCTCTCATGTGAGTTTGATATCAGAGTTGTGTTAATCACCTGTAATATTAAACATGCACTAGTCAAGGAATGACTAACAATTCAAAACACACTAACCCTCTCCTATGTATTGTGTATTGTGTGGTGGCAGATTAATGATTACATGGCCAATATTATACTTGTCCAACATTACTTGAAAGTGAGTTTTACACTTTTATTTATTGATTTTTAAAAAAGATTTATTTATTTTTTTGACAGGTGGGGTTACACACACACACACACACAGAGAGAGAGAGAGAGAGAGAGAGATATCTTCCATTCACTGCTTACACTCCAGATGGTTGCAATGGTGAGGGCTAGCCTGGACTGAAGTCAGAGAAACTCAATTCAGATCTCCCACACGTGTAGCAGGTGCCAGGGACCTGAGCCTACTTCCCCTGCTTTCCCAGGCACATTAGCAGGGAGTTGGATTGCAAGTGGAGCAGCAGGGACTTGGACTGTGTCCATATGGGGATGCTGGCATTGCACATGGTGGCTTTACCCATTGTGTCACAACACCAGCCCCTTATTCTCAGTAGTTCTGAGAAGAACGTGTGAAAAAGAAAGAAATTACACTCATACAAAGCAGAAGTTTTAGAAGGTTATAAAGGACTGATAGCAGGAACTGAGATAGTACATTGTCTCATAACTCCAGTGGCAATTTCCTCCCGGATGTCCTGACCGTCATGTAAAATAATCTTGAGCTTTGTTTCCTCATTGAACTCTCCTGCATGAGAGCTGTGTCTCCTCTTGCCAATATCTGGGCAGGGACCACAAAGCCCTCATCCAAGGGAGTGACCAGGAACTGACTTCTACCCAGGACCCACCCACGACTGCCCACTTTGCAGCTTAACTAGTTATTAAGGTATCCTGATAAAATGAGAGCTCTGCCAAACCAGAACAGCCTCGTTTGTAGCCACACGCAGAGAGCACAAAGGTATGCCACTCTCAGATGGCAGTCATGAATGCCATTCCTTATGTCGTTGGCTACATCACTAGTCAACCTTCCCTCATACTTTGTGGACGAAAGCCCCAAATCAGGAAGAAAGGGTGCCGTGTTTCCTCGCAACTGACCCATTCCTTCCTTTGAAAGTATCTCAGTGAAGTTTTGCTTTACAATCCTTACTTCTGCCTCTCTGAAGTATAATTCATTACCTTTTTGGTGAAAAGGATGGAGCCAGCTGCCGCGTTTGACAGTAATTTCCTCCAAAATGTCCTGACTACAAATGAATAATTTTGAGCCCTTTTCCTCATTGAACTCCCCTGATTGAAAGCTCTACCTCCTCCTGCCAATATCTTAATAGGAAGTTCATGTCTGTTCGCAGTATGACACTAATTTTTTTCAGAGTTCTCACAGCAGGGGTGAGTATTTATTCTAGCTTTCAAAGGACTGGTTAAGATTCTATGTTTTTTTTTTTTTTTTTAAGATTTATTTTATTTATTTGAAAGAGTTACAGAGAGAGACAGAGAGAGAGAGAGAGGTCCTCCATCTGCTGGTTCACTACCCAGATGGCTGCAAAGGCCAGAACTGTGCTGATCCAAAGCCAGGAGCCAAGAGCTTCCTCCGGGTCTCCCACATGGGTGCAGGGGCCCAAGCACTTGGGCCATCCTCCACTGGTATCCCAGGCTACAGTGGAGAGCTGGATTGGAAGTGGAGCAGAGAGCTGTATCGGAAGTGGAGCAGCCGGGACTAAAACCAGCCCCCAAATGGGATGCCGGCACCTCAGGCCAGGGCTTTAACCCACTGTGCCACAGTGCTGGCCCCAAGATTCCATGTTCTATAACAGAGTGCGTGGCTTCAGTTCCACACTCTGGCTCCTGACTCCAGTGTCCTGATAATGCAAACCCTGCAAGGCAGTGGTGATGGCTGCCTAACTGGGTCCCTGTCACCTGTGTGTGAGATCTGGATTGTGTTCCCAGCTCCCAGCTCCCAACTTTGGCTGGCCTAGTCCAGGCTGGGGCCAGCATCTGGGGACTGAACTAGCAGATGTGTGCTAGCATGCACGTGCACTCTCTCTGCTTCTCAATACATTTTTTAAAAATTAAAAAAATTCTTAGAACCTCTGCTCCTGCTCACTGTCACTGGAGAAGTCCTAAGCCTTAGTTCTAGTCATTCTTCCCAGTTTCCTCTATCCACGCCACTCACCTATCCTTGCCCCAGTCCCTCTAATAAAAAGACCAAACAGTAATATCCTCCAACCAGAAGAGTTGACAGATCTCTCTCTCATTTTCTAGATTCTTACTGTACAACAAATATAAGCAATTCTCTGTATCCAAGGAGTCTACATCTGCAGACTTAAGAGACATTTAAACAATTTTTATTCTTTTCTTTTATTTGAAAGGCAGAGAGAGGCAGAGGAAGGGAGAGAAATCTTCTACCTGCTGGTCCTCTCCCCAAATGCCCACAACAGCCAGGGCTTGGCCAGGACAAAGCCAGATCTCCATGTAGATCTGTCAAGTGGGTAGCAGGAACCCAGGTGGTTGAGGCATCATCTACTGCTTCTCAGAGTGCACATTAGTAGGAAACCAGACTGGAAACAGAGGAGCTGGGACCTGGACCACCCATATTGATATGGGAAACAGGTGTCCTAATTGGTATCTTCATCATTGCACCAAATGCTCAAACAACATCTGCAGATGTTCTGTTGAAAATACTAAAAAATAAAAAAAATGCCTGTAATGAATATGTGCAGACGTTTTCTTGTTGTTTTATTTCTTGTCAATACAGTGTAATAACTTTGTATAGCATCTATATTCTATTGGGAATTATAAGTAATCAGAGATGATTCAAAGGAGAGAGGAGGATGTGCATAGGTTAAATGTACTTATTAGGCCATTTTATTTAAAAGAAATGAGTGTCTGCTGAGTTTGGTATCCTTGGTGGGTTGGGTAGAGGGGCCTGGAACCAGTCCCCTGTGGATACCAAGAGATAACTGTACTGCCTTTTGTTGTATTTAACTTTACATTAGAATACCATTTGGGGGGGGGGGCAGGCATTTGGCCTAGCAGTTTAAACACCAGTTATGAGGCCTGGTAATGATGCCTAATCCCTGCTAATATAGATCCTGGTAGGCAGTAGGTGATATAATTCAAGTGACTGGGTTTCTGCCATCCACAGGGGACACCCCAATTGCAGACCAAGCTGCCAAGCTCCTGGCTTCCACCTAGCCCAGTCTTGGCCATTGCTGGCACTTGGAGAGTGAACTAGTAGATGGATATTCTCTCTGTGTCTGTCTGTCTCCTTGCTTCTCAAATAAATTAATTTTTTAAAAAAGAAGTACTATTCATCTTTTCAGTAGGAGTATTTCCTCACTGCAGTGATTATACTGTTAGATTTCTTAGTATCCAACCAAGATGTTAATACATATAATTCATGTTCCTCAGAAAATTCTACAAAGAGAGTTGATGGGTGCAATTACCCCTTCACTGATAATTTTGATAGTGCATCTAAGGAATTAGGGCTTTCTTATCCCAAAACCTCATGGGTCTATAATTCCTTCAGCCATTTCCACATCGATTATTTTTTCTCTAAGTGATAATTCCACTGTAAATAATTATATTTCAGGAGCACCCCCTTTTGGGCAAGTAGTTTTTAGGTTATGCACACTCTGAAATTATAGAGATAGCATAATCTCTCTGTTTCAAAGTTTCAATTTGTAAGCAAAGACAGGATTACTAAAGCAATAATACAACTCCAGTGTAACTTAATAGTGCTTTCCCCGCCTACTAATCCCACCATGCCCCAGTGGCT
Organism: Lepus europaeus; assembly: GCF_033115175.1. Taxonomy (NCBI): domain Eukaryota; kingdom Metazoa; phylum Chordata; class Mammalia; order Lagomorpha; family Leporidae; genus Lepus; species Lepus europaeus. Next base: position 65,100,228 of record NC_084828.1, on the reverse strand, counting down.
GTTGATGACTTTCTAAATAGAACACTATTGAAATAATGATTCTAAAACACATGGATTCCTATCCTTGTTTAATTTCCTTGACTTCAAAAATTTACTCAAGTGAAGCCGGATTCCATTCTTGCACTGTACCCTCAGTCCCCTGGGATTGTATAGTCAATCAAACTATGCTTCCAAGAATACTAAATACTCATTAACATTATTAATCATTTCTAAAGTACCAGTGGTCTGATTTCCTCTGGGAAATGCTGTGTTCCGTTTTTGAGTGTTTATCCTATCAGGTCTATTGCAAATATTCTTTGGTTGTATTATCAATTGTGCCAAAACCAAAACTTTCCAGTCAATGGAAGAGTTTTGGGGCTTAGAAAATATGATTTTTGCAGCTTCATAAATCACTTAAGACTCAACAGCTATGTATAGTAGTCTTTTCAATGAAATTATTTTAATCAAAACTCAGCATTAAAATGTTCAATTACAAGCTCCAGGTAATGTTGGAAAATAAGACACATCCTGGCCAATAGCAGGGAACACTCATAGTCCTTCATGTACTTTAACTCACTTAACATTAATTACATTGCATCCTACATTAATGCTGTAGGATAGGTAATGCTACCATCCTCATTTTACTGATAAAGAAGCAGAAGCTCAGAAGGTTGAGTAATTTACCTAAGGTCACCCAGCTATAAATAGCAGACCCACAATTCAAACCCCCAGGCACTGTGGATCCAGAGTTACTCATCTTAAATACCCTGCTACCATAAAGTGAGACTGTTTATATGAAATGAAAGATTGAAATTAAGATAATTATGCAATTTAGTGTGTACCATATAAAGGTAATACTGAGGCTACTGGCACCAGCCCATATTTTGAGCAGACACTTTGAGCAATCACCCCTCCAGGGGAACTGATTTAATCAGAAATTTTTGTTGGGCTGATATTGTGGTGCAACAGGTTAAGCCAATGCTTGTGATGTTAGCCTCCCATATCACAGGACTGGTTACTCCACTTCCCATTCAGCTCCCTGCTTGTGCATCTGGGAAAGTCATGGAATTTGGCCCAAGCACTTCAGACACTGGCCACTGCCCTGGAAGACTATGGTGGAGCTTCTGGCTCCTGGCTTTGCTCAGACCTGGCTGTTGCAGACTTTTGGGGAATAAATAGGCCAAGGGAAGATCTTCTTTTTGTGTGTCATTATGACTTTCAAATAAATAAAGAAATGTTTGAGAATCTTTTTTTTTCCCCCCAAGATTTATTCATTTATTTAAAAATCAGAGTTACAGAGAGAGAGGAGAGACAGAAAGGGAGACCTTCCAACCTCTGGTTCATTTCCCAAATGGCTGCAACAGCTGAGGCTGGGCCAGGCCGAAGCCAGAAGCCAAGAGCTTCTGGGTCTTCCACGTGGGTGCAGAGGCCCAAGGAAATGGGCCATCTTTCACTGCTTTCCCAGGTACATTAGCAAGGAGCTGGATCAGAAGTGGAGCAGCTGGGACTTGAATTGGCGCCGTATGGATGCAGGCCGTGGCTTAACCTGCTGTACCACAACACCGGCCCCAAAGATCTCTGGTTAATGGTGCTGCCTGTGAATTCTCTGCCAGTAAACACATTTGGATGTACTAGCTGACTGTTATGTAAGTTTCTATTGCTTCTATTTATCTAGAGATTAGGTTAAATAATTACATGACTCTTGCTTTTCTGCACTCAACATCAGAACAAATCTTCTCAGTTCTCACTTTAATGCTGTAAGTCGGGGGTTATTAATACTCAAATGTGTGGGATTTCTAGATATTTACTTTCAACTCATAATTTCTGTGTTTATTTATATCCGTTTAGGATACCACAGTAACTAAAGCAACTTTTTGGTATTCACTGTTTCTATAGGGGAATGTTTAAAAAAGTATTGTACACTGCATAATAGGATGCAGTGTGGCACTGGCAGCCTGGGTTCTAGTCCCGCTTGGGGGGCCGTGTACTAGCCCCGGTTGCTCCTCTTCCAGTCCAGCTCTCTGCTGTGGCCCGGGAGTGCAGTGGAGGATGGCCCAAGTGCTTGGGCCCTGCACCCGCATGGGAGACCAGGAGGAAGCACCCGCATGGGAGACCAGGAGGAAGCAACTGGCTCCTGGCTTCGGATCGGTGCAGCTCAGGCTGTAGCGGCCATTTGGGCGTGGAACCAGCAGAAGGAAGACCTTTCTCTCTGTCTCTCTCTCTCACTGTCTAACTCTGCCTGTCAAAAAATAAATAAATAAAATAAAATAAAATAAAAATATTGATATATATATATTTTTTTGGCAGGCAGAGTGGACAGTGAGAGAGAGAGAGAGAAAGAGAGAGAGAAAGGTCTTCCTCTATCGTTGGTTCACCCTCCAATGGCCGCTGCAGCCTGCACACTGTGCTGATCCGAAGCCAGGAGCCAGGTGCTTATCCTGGTCTCCCATGCGGGTGCAGGACCCAAGCACTTGGGCCATCCTCCACTGCCTTCCTGGGCCATAGCAGAGAGCTGGCCTGGAAGAGGGGCAACCGGGACAGAATCCAGCACCCCCACCGGGACTAGAACCTGGTGTGCTGGCACCGCAAGGCAGAGGATTAGCCTGTTGAGCCACGGTGCCAGCCTGAGGTATATATCTGATAGTAATGATTACCACTTCCTGATACTATTGTTGCCATTACTAGTACCACCTCCTCTATGACTGTTATAATTAATAGCAAACTTTTGCATTAAATTAGCTTTGAATTGGGCAATGTTCTTAACATTTCACATATGTTAATTCATTTAATGTATAGGCTGTCTCTGAAAAGATGTACAGGGAATCGGAAATTCTGATCCCTCTGGAGAGATAGTCTAGGGCAACTAAAGTCTGGCCCAGGAACTATTTTTCCTGTATCTCTTGCTCTCTCTCTAAGATTCATTTTATTTATTTGAAAGGCAGAATTACAGAAAGAGAGAGGGAGAATAGATAGAGGAATCTTGCATCCACTGGTTCACTCCCCAAATGTTCTCAGTGGGCAGGGCTGGACTAGATGGAAGCCAGGAGCCTGAAACTCCATCTGGTTTTCCCATGTGGGTGGCAGGGGCCAAAGCACTTGGGCTATCTTCCCTGCTTTTCCTAGGCACATTAGCAGGTTGCTGGATTAGAAGCACAGGTGCCAATATGGGATGCTTTCACTGCAGGCAGTGGTTTAACCTGTTACGCCACAAGGCAGACTCCTACTGCATCCCTTTTCTATTCACTTGAAATCAACATAATGCTGTATTGGATTTACTAATAAAGTAATTTAAATGTAATTTCTTTAATATTAAAATGATATGAAAATAAAAGCATAACGTAGGTCAGTAAAATAGCAAGCAGAGTGTGAATAGACATGCACTATGACTGTAAAATAGTTTTAAAGATTTATTTACTTATTTGAAAGGTAGAGTGTGAGAGAGAGAGAGGGAAGGAGAGACCGAGATCTTCCATCAACAGTTCATTACCCAAAGAGCCTCAACTTCCAGGCCTGGGCCAGATGAAGCCAGGAACTCCATCCTGGTCTCTTGACATGGGTGACAGGGGCCCAGTTAGTAGGAAGCTGGATCAGAAGCAAAGGAATTGGGATTCAAGCAGGCACTCCAATATGGGATGCTGGTGTCACAAGTGGTGGCTTAACTTGCTGCACCACACCCCTGTAGCTACAAATTAGAGAAAATATATATTTATTTGAGAGGCAGACACACACACACACACACAGAGAAAGAAATGGAGAGAGTGCTGCCATCTGCTGGTCAGAAATTCAATGCAGGTCTCAAATTCAATGCATGGTGGCTCCTGGGTTTGCATTAGCAAGCTAGGAGCTGGACCTGGGAACTGAACCTAGGCACTATGCTACAGGACATGAGTATCTTAACCATTAGTCTAAATGCCTACTGCTGCAAGTTTGTTATAAAACACAAAAGAAAAAGATTGTGTCTACCACTGAGAAGTGCAGTTCAAGTTTTATTCAAGAAAGGTCTTCCTGTCCAGCTTCGAGGTGAGTGAGTGGCTGACAGCCTCCAGTAAGTGACAAAGGTAAGCAGAACAATGACCCAACCAGTCCCCTCTGACGTCAGACTCCTCCAGAGGGGCACTGGGCTGAAGGAATTTTCTCAGGTCTGCAGGGCAGTTGACAGCTCCTTGTCTGTCTTCCCCTTTCCATCTCATTTGCTGCTTTCCAAAGAACAGAACCGGCACATACAGAACCAACACATACAAGACAAGGGCTGAAAGAAACTATAGGTGAGGGCCGGCGCTGTGGCGCAGAGGGTTAAAGCCCTGGCCTGAGGTGCCAGCATCCCATATGGGTGCCGGTTCTAGTCCTGGCTGCTCCTCTTCCAATCCAGCTCTCTGTTATGACCTGGGATAGCAGTGGAAGACAACCCTGGTCCTCGTGCCTTTGCACTCGTGTGGGAGACATGGGGGGCTCCTGGCTCCTGGCTTCAGATCGGCACAGCTCCGGCCGTTGCGGCCATCAGGCGAGTGAGCCAGCAGGTGGAAGACTTCTTTCCCTGTTTCTACCTCTCTCTGTAACTCTGTCTTTTAAATAAATAAAATAATTCTTTTAAAAAAGAAAATATAGGTAATTCCTCCCTTCCCTTAAAATTTGCAACTTCATCCTTTTATATTTTACTTTGAAATGCGCATCTGTGTAGTTTAATCGCATGCCTATGTGTACACATAAAGAATCAACCATGCCCAAAGGCTTGCTAAGATAAACTGAAGCCCCTCGTCCTTCTCCATTTTTCTTTCCCCAGAAGCTAAATCTTCAATAAATACTTGAAATTGACCATTTGATTTTAGCTTCTGTATCTCTAATTAACATGCCCGTATTGCTAATTCTTGATTCTTCACTTTAGACTTTATTGACTTTCTTCTAGAAAAGATGAGGATTTAGCTCTCCACTCTCTCCCTGTCTCCAATGTGTGTGATCACCCTCTAAATCATCTAATATTGTAAATATTACTGTATATTAGGTAGATGAATATTTAATACTTACATTATTTTGACCACAAAAATGTCATTCATAGCACAGCCATATAAAATTATAATTATTTTTCTTTTCTTAGGTGATTTTCTGATTTTCTTGAAGTTTATTTTTTTCCAGTTTTGTCTTAATTGGTGACATATCTATGTCCTTAGGGAGTCAATGTGAATAATGGTCACAGGGAAGTTTCTGGAGCCCAACTGCCTGGACTTGAATCCCAGTGCTGCCTTTTCCTAGCTATGTGACTTTGGGTCAGTGGGCAATTTTCTTTGCCTTCTTTTTATTATCTGTGAAATAGGTGCAGAAAGTTCAAGTACAAATGCTTAGGAAAGTGTCTCACATAGTAAGCACACCATAAATGTACATTGTTAATAATAATTCACTCTTCTGTCAATTCGCTGATGCTCACTCATATCAGGGAGTGTGTCAATTTCATCTATATGCAAATGTCTTCTTTGTTGGCCTATGCCGGTACTATTTACTTTTTACATTTTATTTGTTGATGAGAGAGAGAGAGAGAGAGCGAGCAAGCGTGAGAGCAGGAGAGCAAGCTCTCATTTGCTGGTTCACTCCCCAAGCGTCTGCAATGGCAGAGGCTTGGCTGAGGATGAAGCCGGGAACCAGGAACTCTATCCAGGTATCCCGTATAGGTGGCAGGAGACCAATTAGCCGAGCCATCACTGCTGCCTCTCAGGGTCGGCATTGTCAGAAGTTAGGAATCAGGGCTGAAAACTGAACCCAGGTACTAGGTGTGAGCTTCTTAACTGCTAGGCTATACCTTTACTCCTTTTGTCTTGATTTTATTTAAATATTTATTTATTTGTTTGTTTAAAGGAGGGACAGAGCTATCTCCTATATACAGTTCACACCCCAAATGGCTGCAAAAATCAGGCCTGGGCCAGGCTGGGAACTCCATCTGGATCTCCCATGTGGATGGCAGGGGCCATCTTCTGCTGCCTTCCCAGGCTCATTAGCAGGAAGCTGGTTTGGGACTTGAACTGGCATTCTTATAAGGGATGCTGGCATTGTGAGAGACAACGCTGGTTCCCTTCTGTTTTTATTTTAATGAAGCATTATGTGTAGCTCTCTGAGAAAGAGGTCCTGGAATTAATATCTTTTGAAAATTACATGTCTGAAAATGTCTGTATTCTATCCTTTCACTAATTGATAGTTTGGTTGTATATAGAGGTCTAAAATAAAAAATAATTTGCATTCAGAATTGTGAAGGCAATCTTTCATGGCCTTCTTGCTTCCAGTCTGTCAGTGGGGAGTTATAAAACTATTCTGATTCTCCTACTTAACTATGACATACATTTTCACCTTCTCTAGAATATTGTGATAGTTCTCTCTCTCTCTCTCTCTCTCTCAAAGACTTATTTATTTATTTGAAAGGCAGAGTTACATAAAGACAGAGGCAGAGAGAGAGAGAGGTCTTCAATCCGCTGGTTCACTCCATAGATGGCTGCAACTGCTGGAGCTGTGCTGATCCGAAGGCAGGAGCCAGGAGCTTCTTCTGGGTCTCCCATGCAGGTACAGGGGCCCAAGGACTTGGGCCATTTTCTACTGCTTTCCTAGGCCTTAGCAGAACTGGATCAGAAGTGGAGTAGTCGGGATCCAAACCGGCACCCATATAGGAAGCCGGCGCCGTAGACAGCAGCTTTACCCGCTATGCCACAGCGCCAGCCCCTGGTAGTTCGCTTTGTATCCAGTCTTCCAAAATTTCATGATGACATATATTTATTTATTTATTTAAATTTTCATTTTATTTGAAAAACAGACAGAGACAGAGACAAAGACAAAGAGACAGAGAGATAGATATAAAGCGGTCTCCCTCTTATGCTTAAGATTTGCTACTGGTTCATTTCCCAGATGCACTGGGAAGTTTGATGTACTGGGATTTGAACTGGGGAAGTTCAAATCCAGGAGCTCAGAACTCAGTCTGAGTCGCCTACGTGGTGGCACGGACTCCAATATTTGAGCCACTCTCTATTGCTTCTCAGTGTGTACATTAGCAGGAAGCCACATTGGAAGCTCAGCAGCCAGGACTTGAACCAGGTACTCCAATATGGGATGTGGGTGTTCCAAGAGGTGACTTAACTGTTGTGTCCAACGCCTGTCTCATTATGAAATATGTTTAGATTTCTTAAAGTGGGGTTCCTTTCTTCTAAAAAGTATTATATGCACTGTTTTGCTTCTTGGTTTCTTTTTTTTTTTTTAACCAAGTGTACTCTAGGATCTCCACATATTAGACAGATGGAAGATAAGTCTCATAAAATACACTATGAGAGACGACCGTGTATGCTTAAGGTCCAGTCATCATGAGTGATAGTGAAGTAGTTCTCTTTTGTAGCTTAGAATATTAAAACTAATTTTAACATATGTAATAGAAAGAATAGTATAAAATCTTCATGTACTTAGAGTGGGTATTAATATACATTTCAAGCAGACTTCTTGGTCATTGCAAGGTTTTGGATTGACATCAGGTCAGGCATGATTTGATTGTCACTGTTTCTGTCTTGATTGTGACTAATAAATAGCCTGTATAAGGACTATGGCTACCCACTCTGTCTTTATTTGTCTATGCTATTCTCATCTTGTGTTTCAATTATTCTCACTCTGAATTTCCCTGGCAGAACTCTTTTGAGGTTATTTTTCCATTAGTTGTATTCACTTAACATGACACACACAAACTGCAGAAAATTTCAATAAGCAGGCAGTGCTGCTCCCAATTTCATAAACCATCTGACACATGAACTAAGTATAAGTGCCAATATCTATTGGATATTAAATAGTATATCTTAAAAAGTAATAGAAATTAATAAATAGAAAACTTAATAAAAATTCTAATATTTTCTCCCTTTACTCCATTGTATAGTTTTGCATGCATCTAGGGCCAAACACTTCTCTTTGAGGTAGACGCTTCTATACTCCACCTTTTTGCCTATAGCTATTTTTCATTTTTTAAAAGATTTATTTTACTTATTTGAAGGACCGAATGACAGAGAGAAAGGAAGACAGAGAGTTGGAGATCTTGGTTTCCTCCTCAGATGACTGCAGTAGCCAGTCCTGGGGGCCAGGCTGAAGCCAGGGGCCTGGAATTCCATCTCCGCCTGCTGGCAAGAGTCCGGGGAAGAAGAGAAGGGCCGGATACACTGTTACCTAGGCTTTTAACCCACTTCCAAAGGGGAGTGGTTAATTACCCTGATTGGCTGGTTGGCACCCAGATGTGGCCAGGTAGGAGGATGAGGTCACATAGGGGCGTGGTGAAGGAGTGGTCTTCCAGATCACAAACCTAATCAGCTTTAACCTGTATGCTTGCCTACTTCAGTCTTGAGCAGGTGGAAAGGACTTGTATATTTGAGGTAGCATTTGCTGCCTCCCAGGCACATATGTGGGAAGCTGCATCAAAAGGTGGAGTTTGGACTCAGTCCCAGGCACTCTGATGTGGCATCTCAAGCAGCAGCTTAACCTGCTGTTCTGCAATAATCACTCCTACATGTAGTGAGCCTTATTGATGCGTAAGGTACTGTGCTACTGCAGTAATGCTGCTGCTGCTTCTTTTTTTAAAGATTTATTTTATTCATTTAAAAGAGAAACAGAGAGAGAGAGAGAGAGAGAGAGATGCCTTCCATCCACTAGTTCACTCTCCATTTGGCTGCAATGGCTGGAGCTGAGCTGTTCTGAAGCCAGGAGCCAGGAGTTTCCTCAGGATCTCCCACGTGGGTGCAGGGGCCCAAGGACTTGGTCCATCCTCTGCTGCTATCTCAGGTGCATTAGCAGGGAGCTGGATCAGAAGTGGAGCAGTTGGAACTTGAACTGGCACCCATAAGGGATGCTGGTGCTGCAGGCTGGAGCTTTAACTTCAATCCACTGTGCTACAGTGCCAGCCTTACAGTAGTATTTTTTTTTTTTTTTTAGATTTACAAAAATTTATTAGAGTCAAAGACCTCTAGCGAGAGTGGCATGTAGGGGAGCTTCCAAGAAAGGAAAAAACCCAAAGAGTCTCATAGCACTGGGGATTTTAAAGTACAATTTCAAAGGAAAAAAACTTGACAATCAGATTGGCGTTCAGTTACCAGGTGGGGACAAAACCCATCAAAAGACTTGATTTACAATGCTCCATCCTGTCTGGCCAAGCAGAAGGGTGGCATAGGTAACTTGCTTGCACAGTAAGCTGTGAGCACAGGAAGAGCTCCCTTGCTATTCTCATGGTAAATTTGGAGATTCTGAAGAAAGGAGGGCAGCCTTTTGTTCTTGCTTAAAGAAGCAAATATTTTACATCCTCAATTCCATTGGCACCACCCTGACTACCTATTAACCCATCTGACTCCTCACATCCCCCTTAACAAGAATGGACCCTTGCAATAGTGTTTCTTAAACTTCCATATATATCCAAATCACTTGTAAATCTTTTTTTTTTTTAAGATTTATTTATTTATTTGAAAGTCAGAGTTACACAGAGAGAGAATGAGAGGCAGAGAGAGAGTGGAAAGAAAGATCTTCCGTCTGCTGGTTCACTTTCCAATTAGCCGCAACGGCCTGAGCTTTGCTGATCGGAAGCCAGGAGCCAGGGGCTTCTTCCAGGTCTCCCACATGGGTGCAGGTGCCCTAAGACTTGGGTCATCTTCTGCTGCTTTCCTAGACCATAGCAGAGAGCTGGATGGGAAGTGGAGCAGCTGGGACTTGAACTGGCACCCTTATGGGATGTTGGCAATGCAGGCAGCAACTTTACCCACCATGCCACAGCATTGGTCCCTGGAGATCTTTTAATATGCAGATTATGACCCAGTCTTTTTGGGGTGGAGCCTATGATTCTGCATTTCTAGTAACTCCCAGTTGATGGCAATGATGTTGATCTAGGAAGAATACTTTGAGTTGTAGAGCTGAAATGCAGAGGTTTACACAACCTGGTCTCTATCCTTAAGGGATTTATACTACAGTTAGTGATGAACATGTGCATAAATAAATAAAATTCCCAGATTTCTGAAACTGTGATATTGCTCTCCTGTGTTAGTGTCCCTGTGGTCCTAGTTGCATGCCCACCAAATTCCACCTAACTTTCCGGACAGTTGTAACACGTGCCACACATTTTCAACACTCACTGCTTTTGATATCGGAAATGATCCCCTAATAAAATATATACGAAAATGTGGCCCCTTAGAGTTACCCAGAAGTCCCATCTGGGGTGCCACATATGCTATCGAAATTCGGGGTGCCAGATGATATCACCATATGCTTATTAATAAATCCCCGGTATTAATAAGCCGAAGAGGGTTCTTGCCTAATATTTAGAGGAGAATTCTAAATACTGGCATCCATAAATGAGGCAGCATGGTACATTTTAGGCTTTTATTCAGTGAGAGAAATCATAGGAGAGTGAGAGCTTTATCTAAGAGAGAGAGAGCTAAATCTGGGTTCATACCAAGCACCAGGAACCAGCCACATAAGGGAGTATCTAGGCCGGGAAGCCTCTGGCGGGTGGCCTGAGGGCCATCCACCCTGGAGGCGCAGGGTTGCAGCCAGCCCCCTCCTGGCAAGAGGCCAGGGAAAGGAAGAAGCTGGACACATTGTGTCCCAGGCTTTTAACTCACTTCCAAAGGGGAGTGGTTAATTAACCTGATTGGTCGGTGGGCACTCAAGAGTGGCCAGGTAGGGGCATAAGGTCACACAGGGGTGTGGCGAAGCCGTGGTCTTCCAGCTCACAAACCTAATGGATTTTAACCTGTATGCCTGCCTACTTCCCCTTCCCTGAGTGCAACCTTCCTGAAGAGTTTGCCTTAGAGAATTAATAAGCTAAACTATTGTTTTAAAAATCTACCAATGTCTGTTCATGTCTTATCTCTTTTGGATAATATAATTAAATATTTTAGAGTTAAATATTTTATTTATTTATTTGAGAGGAAGAGTTACAGAGAGAGAGAGAGAGAGAGAGAGAGGTCTTCCATCCACTCATTCACTCCTGAAATGGCCACAATGTCAGAGTTGAGCTGATCTGAAGCCAGGTGCCAGGAACTTCTTCCAGGTCTCCCACACGAGTGCAGGGACCCTAGGACTTGGACCATCTTCTACTGCTTTCCCAGACCATAGCAGAGAGCTGGATTGGAAGAGGAGCAGCCAGGACTTGAACCAGTGTCCATATGGGATTCTAGCACTGCAGATGGAGGCTTAGCCCACTACACCACAGCTCCTACCCTTGGGTATTATATTGAAGCTTGTACCAGGTGTCATATAACAATGCAAACCAAAGATTTTTTTTCTACTTAGGAGAAATTATGACACTGGGCACATGCTAGAAATTGGTTGCAACTTAGTCTTACAAGCTGGGACTAGCATGAAGGGCGAGTAGTGCCATGGGTAAAGCGTCTGACTATGGATCAGGAGCTAGGACTAATCCGTGGTGTAGTTCCATGACTAAATACTCAGAGGAGTTATATAGTTAGCATAGCTCCAGAAAGTAAAAATGTTCTGAATGAGCAGGACTATGGACTTGATATATAAAGAACAAAGAATATAAGAAAGGAACCCTGTTAGCCTCAAAATGGACTTGTGAAGGATTAATCATCAGTGATAAATGTTCACTGTCCCCAAAGAGCTGAATGTGTTGTGCTATTTTGAGCAAATCCTATCCATCACTGTTGACCCATAATAGCTACCCATTTATTATGCTGACTGGTAAGGATCTGCTCCCATTGAGGTCAGCTTTGTAACTTGCTTGGCCCCAAATTACCACAGTGGCTATCATATCTGTTGCTAGTACCAAGCATCCTTTCCTTCTCCATTATTGCCAACACACAGACTCACCTCTCCTTCATTCTAGAGCTGGAAAGAGAAATACAGCCATGTGACTCCGTCTCTGTACGTCTGCCTGCCAAGTTCAATTGAGCATAAAACAGACTTTCAAACCCAATCAATTATTGAACATTGAGTACTGACTTCAAGGATATACTCTGTTTGATGTCTTGGGGAATTTAAATTGCATAAGGGCTAGTTCTCATCTTCACAGAGCTCCTAGTCCAGTTCTAATAATATAAAACCCTGTGAGAAGTTAACTATGTGAGATTAGCCACATCTCGCTTACCTTTGTGTTTTCAGTAGTGCAATGGTTTGAATAGGAGATGGTTCTTAAACTTATGCAGACAGGTAAGTCCCAAAGTCATGGACTGATGGGACTAAGAAGGTAGAGGCTTGTTCCAGGTATCGTGTCTAAGAGGTTTGCTTAGAGAAAAGTCTGTAGATCATTGAGGGTGTGCCCTTGGAAGCTAGTTCTCTCCAATGTATTTTTTATTTTATTTTATTTTTTTCTTTTCTTTTTCTTTTATTTTAACTTTTATTTTAATAAATTTCCAAAGTACAGCTTTTGGATTACAGTGGCTCCCCCCCCCCCCCATAACTTCCCTCCCACCCGCAACCTTCCCATCTCCTGCTCCCTCTCCTATTCCATTCACATCAAGATTCATTTTCAATTCTCTTTATATACAGAGGATCAATTTAGTATATACTAAGTAAAGATTTCAACAGTTTGCACCCACACAGATACACAAAGTATAAAGTACTGTTTGAGTACTAGTTATAGCATTAAATCAAAATGTATAGCACATTAAGGACAGAGATCCTACATGGGGAGTAAGCGCACAGTGACTCCTGTTGTTGACTTAACAAATTGCCACTCTTGTTTATGGCGTCAGTAATCACCCTAGGTTCTTGTCATGAACCCTAGGTTCATGCCAAGGTTATGGAAGCCTTTTGAGTTTGCCAACTCTGATCTTATTTAGACAAGGTCATAGTCAAAGTGGAAGTTCTCTTCTCCCTTCAGAAAAAGGTACCTCCTTCTTTGACTCCAACGTATTTTGAAATCTAAGTTGGGCCCAGTTGTTCTCTCTGCTCTCTGGCTCACCACGTGAATCTTCCTCCACATGCACTTTGCCGTTGCTCTCTTTGGCTTCACCAGATAAGGATCATGGACTCTAAACCCCAAAACCATGAGCCCAAATAATTGTTTCTTTGTAAGGAATTTGTCTTAGGCATTTTACTGTTGTAATGACAAGCTGACTAATACCAACACTTACAAAAAGTGACTAATATATAGTAGATGACTAAAATTTGTATTGAGGAATGTCTATTAAGCAATGAAATTAGGGGGCCAGCATTGTGGTTTTGCTAGTAAAGCCTCCACCTGTGACACTGGCATCGCATATGGGCACCAGTCAGGCTCGCTGGCAATGGCTTGGGAAATGCAGAAGAAGATGGCCCCAGGATTTGGACCGCTGCCACGGTGTGGGAGACCCAGATGAAGCTCCTGGCTCCTGCTCCTGGATTTAATGAACCAGCAGATGGATGATCTCTCTCTCTCTGTCTCTTCTTTTCTCCCTGTAATTATGCCTTCAAGCAAAATAAATAAATCTTTGTTGGTAGAAATAATTTAGAAAATCTAAGGATTGAACAATGTAGGGTCTTCTAGGCCTAGACTGATCTAGTTATTGAATAAATTTCAAGATTGATTTCTATATTTTATTGAAGTAAAAGAGAAGAGATTAAATACTGGGGTATGCTGAGCTACTGTATTTTTCTGTTGTTGCATAATAAATCATTGCAAATTTATCACTTTAAGATAAGTCTTTAGCAAATGTTTACTAACCCTTAGTTTCTGTGGGTCAGGAGTCTAGGGACAGCTTAACTGGCTTCTCTGTCCAGGGTTTCAAAAGGCTGTAGCCAAATTCTTTGCTAGGCCACATTCTCATTTGGAGATTCAACTAGCAAAGAATCCGCTTCCAACCTTGTTTAGGTTGTTGGCAGAATTTTCTTCTCTGAGAGTGTTAGCTTTTATTGCCTGTTGACTGGATGCTAACCATGTCCTGCCATGTGACCCTTTGTATAGGCAGTCATTAGACAGCAATCTACTTGTTCTGGGCCAGCAGATCCTAACCTTGATATGCTCATGGTAGGTAATATATACATACACACATGCACACATATGATCATGTATAGTATCATTCACACACACCTTAGGTCTCTTGTCTAGGATAATTGACAGATAGATAACCTAATCACAGGAGTGGTTTTCCAGCATCTTTGGCCCATTTTGTTAGTTAACTCTAAGTCAGGGATTATGCTTCATTAGGTGTAACCTTAGAGTGTGTCAATCTAGCTACCAAATATTAAATAATATACTGCTAGTATGTTTTTATTGTCCTAGTTAAGGACTCAGCACTCTAGTTAGTGATATTAAATAACCTCTTTTGGCTCATTAAATCTCAGTGTCGTAAAACATTTCTCCATGTGTCTCTCAGGCTCCTGCACATCTTGTGAGCAAGAGGCTTTGACGTATTTGTTCTGATAGCACAGATGTTTATGTAGCTAGTGTCACCTTCCTTCCATATCAGATAAGAGATTTGCTTCCTTTCCTAGAAAACATTAGTCTGGCTTGCTAGCTTGCTTCCTGTAAGATTGAGGGCTTCCTAAAATGAGGGTTCCTTAGCTATGACGTAAATCCATTTTGTGCAGCATCCACCTGGGCCCACACCCATGATGAGATCAATGTGAACATGAAGTTCATGTTGCCTGCTGTGCCTTGATGTGCCCTTTGTTCTTATCGTGTCTTCCGCTGGCATGAAAGTGTGGGCAGTCTAATGCATTCGCTTGCAAGCAGGATAAAAATCGCAGACCTTTCTCAGTTCTTGACACTCAATTTTCCTGGATGTCATTTGAGATTGGGGTGAGATGATTTCTGAGATTCCTTTCATTTTTAATCTTTGATATTCTAATACTCTTAATTGGCTCTGTCATTTTTATGATTGTCATAGAAGTACTCAACCATATTTGGACATGACCTCCTAAAAGAGTCTATAACTAAACACTCTACAGTAGTCTGGCTATAGTCAAGATTCTTTAAAACCACGTTTTGTAAATGAGGAAACTAAATTTATTTTAATTTGCTGGTAGCACTAATGTAATGCATTGGCCATTTCAGGGAAAAATCTTTTGGCATTCTGATTTTATGGGGAGTGAGATGTTCATTTCTAGCTCCTGTTTCTGGTGTATTTTATGTGTGTATATGGCACCCTTATAAAATCCCATTCTCTGCATTTCTTTAATCCCTATTTAAATACAGGTGACTGAAATATTCCACATTCTATATTTTATTCAAAGTTTTCTCACATTTTAAAACATTACATTTGGGGGTGGTGCTGTGGTACAGCAGGTAAAGGCACTACCTGCAGTTCCAGCATCCCACATGGTTGCTGGGTCAAGTTCCTGCTGCTCCACTTCTGATCCAGCTTTCTGCTTTGGGCTGAGAAATCAATGGAAGATGGCCCAAGTCCTTGGGCCCCTGCTCCCACATGGAAGACTCAGAAGAAGCTCCTGATTCCTGGATTTGGAAAGGCCCAGCTCCAGCCACTGTGGCCATTTGGGGAGTGAACCAGTGGATGGAAGATTTCTCTTTCTCTCTCTCTCTCTCTCTCTAACTCTGCCTTTCAAATAAATAAATAAATCTTTTTTTTTTTTTTTTTACAAAAAGAAAATTGTATTTGGCTTAATCCTTTACAATGAAAACTCCAACATAAAAGAAAACAAACATTCTAACATCAGATATTGTGCCACACATAAACATTTCATGTGTGTGGTATGTGTGTGAGTGTGTATGCGTGTGTGATAAATCAAAAACAAAAGTGGGCACTTATCTTCATCAGAAGGGTCACGTGTTGGCGAAATGTCATTTATTTGATGCTAACTCTTCTCCCCTGACAGTCCCAAGTGATGATGTTGAGGTATGATAATTAAGATGACTAACGATGACATTGGCAGCTCCAAAAATAGTTAAAATTCACTGTCTTTATTGTGTATCAGGTTTTGTATGCTTTTATTTTTTAAAGATTTATTTATTTGAAAGGAACAGTTAGAAAGAGACAGAGAGAGAAAGAGAAATCTTCCATCTGTTGGTTCCATCCCCAAATGACTACAATTGCCAGAGCTGGACTGATCCTGGCAGAGCCAGGAAATTCTTCTAGGTCTCCCATGTGGATGTAGGGGCCCAAGGATGTGAACCATCTTCCACTGCTTTCCCAGGCACATTAGAAGGGTGTTGGATCAGAAGTGGAATAGCCAGGTCCCAAACTGTGCCAGTATGGGCACAGGGCTGGTCCCTATTTTATGTGCTTTACTAATGTTTCATTTGAGCTTGAAGACCGTTTATGGGTTGACTATTACTAATTTTTAAAGATTTATTTATTTATTTGAAAGTCTGAGTTACACAGAATGAGGAGAGGCAGAGAGAGAGAATGAGAGAGAGAGAGAGAGAGGTCTTCCATCCACTGGTTCACTCCCCAGTTGGCCGCAATGGCTGGAGCTGCGCTGATCTGAAGCCAGGAAACAGGAGCTTCTTTCGGGTCTCCCACGTGGGTGCAGGGGCCCAAGGACTCAGACCATTTTCTATTGCTTCCCCAGGCCACAGCAGAGAGCTGGATAGGAAGTGGAGCAGCTGGATCTCAAACCAGTGCCCATATGGGATGCTGGCGCTTCAGACCAGGGCATTAACCTGCTGTGCCACAGCAACCCATTTTCATGAAATGATGGTAGAAAGAAACTGTAATTCAAGCTATCTTAAGTAGTGTCTGACTTGGGTCCCTTGGACTTGGAATATTTTTTTTTTTCCAGTTGAGAGCCGCACAAGAGAGAAAGAAATCAGTCAACAGTTGAATTAAAGGAAACAAGCCAAATTTAGATTTTGAGAAATCTATTAAATATTCCACTCATAATTGATTTAGAACACTGAGAAAAATAAGAAAAAAAATTCCATCAGTTTAAAGAAAGACAGATAGGATTGAATGAAGAGGGATAAAGAGAGGGCTAAAGAACAGGAGCTCGAAGACCCTTTCAGCAGCCTCCTCTCCCACATCCCAGACTCTACAGCTCTGTCAAATTAGTCCCAGCAGCATTTCCTGTGCTGCCTGCTTTCTTTTCTTTTCTTTCTTTTTTTTTTCATGACTTAAACGCCTCTCTCAACTGCACATTTCTCTTCAAATACCACCCTGTTTCTCTGCCCCCCTTGCCAGACAGAATTCTCCAAAGAACTGCCTGTGCTTGCTGTTCCTACTTTGATTTCGTCTTTCATCTCACTTCAGTCGAGTTTGCTGCGTGATATGACATGGAAGCTGCCCTTGCCAAAGTCATCAGTGACATCTGTGTTTCTGTCTTCAGGAGAGGGTTCTGGTTCCGATCTTACTATACCCCTCCATGTCATCTAACTAAGCTCATCATCTTTTCTTCACAAAACACTCCTTTCTTCATAACACCCTCATCTGATGGCCTTCCTTCCCACTGGTCCTTTTTTCTCTTTTCTTGACTTCTCCTGCATGAACAAACCCAAGTCAAGTTTACCCTTTTTGTCTTTGTGCCTCGCCTCATGCCTGGCCCAAGAGGCTATTCAATTAATATTTGTTATATCTACGCATCAACACATTGATCCATGAATAAATAAGTCAGAGAATAAAGGAAGAATTACAGAGGCACATGGGCTGGAAAGCTTAGCTTTGCCTGCAGTGGTCTGAATAGCTTTTCTGGAGAAGGTGAAAATTGATGTGTATTAAGAAAGGAGTCAGGATGTGGCTGGTGAACAAAAGGAATTCATTTCAGAAATGAATTTCATTATAAAATTGCCTTGTAGCATTCCATTCTTTCCGGAGCTTTGAGAGAATATGCTATTTCAAAGGGGAAAGTAAAAAAGAGAGGGAAAAAGAATTCCTTGGAAGAATTGCTATGCTGATAGCTGGGCAGAAGGCCTAGAGATGAGCAGTTCTGCTTGGATCAGAAGGACAGAGCATTGCAAGAAAGTTAGACTGATAGAGTATACTCTGCCAGGGAGATCAGTTCTGATAGGCACAGTCAGCCCTCCACATCTGTGGATTCCACATCTGTGGATTCAATCAACAAAGAATCAGATATTTTCAGGAAAAACTGTCCGTATTTTGTCATTATTCCCTACAAAGTACAGCATAACAACTATTTACATGGCATTTACACCATATTTGGTATTTTAAGTTATTTAGAGATATTTAAAGTATACAGGAGGGTGTGTTATAGGTAAAAGCAAATATTACATCATTTTGTGTATGAGACTTGAAAATCCAACAATTTTGGTATCTATCAAGGAGTCCTGGAACCAGTTCCCCCACAGACACCAAGGAATAACTGTACACAGAAATACAGGTAATGGGGGCTGGCGCTGTGGTGTAGCGGGTAAAGCTGCCACCTGCAGTGTCGGCATCCAATATGGGTGCTGGTTCGAGTCTCAGCTTCTCCATCTCTTATCCAGCTCTCTGCTGTGGTCTGGGAAAGCAGTAGAAGATAGCCCAAGTCTTTGGGCCCCTGCACCCACATGGGAGACCTGGAAGAAGCTCCTGGCTTTGGATTGGCGCAGCTCCGACCATTGAGGCCAACTGGGGATTGAACTAGCAGATGGAAGACCTCTCTTTCTTTCTGTCTCTGCCTCTCTCTCTCTGTGTAACTCTGACTTTCAAAATAAAATTATCTTAAAAATAGTACAGGTAATATATATAAGCATTATTTAAAATAGGTAAAATAATATGCAAAAATATCATGGTTCAGGTCATAATAATGCAATACTGAATATTTATTTGATTAAAATTATGTTTTTCTTCTGTTAAAAGAATGAAAGAAAGTGAAAGTTCTGTGTTTTCAGTAAAGGTAGGCAGAAAAAGGACCAAATTTCTCAGGCTTTACAGAGGAAATTCAACAAATAATGTCTGAAACTAAAAAATTATTCAGTCATGGTGTTAACATATTGTCAATAGAGAATTAAATGCTAAAAAGAAAGCCAAAGCAGTTGGAAATGGCTACTTTTAGGGAAAAAAAATAGAAGAGGGAAAGAATCAAGTGCTTATTGTTCTTCCTAATAAACTTTGTAGAAGTGTTTTTGCTTTAAAACGTATGTTAGCAAGAATTAAATTAGAAAGGAGGGAGATTAAGCAATGTAGTTAAATAAGCAATCCAGTTGTCAACACTGATTTTTTTACTGTGCATGCCCAACTCTTGCTTCCATGTGGGAATTTTTTCAAAAGAATTGGTGGAGAGGATGTGGACTTTGTGTTTAATTAATCTTTATAAAAGTGCAAATACTTTTAACATCAAAGCTTGTCTGAGAACAATATATTTTATTTTATTTATTTTTTAAAAAGATTTATTTACTTGATAGGCAGAGTGACATAGAGAGAAAGGAAGAGACAGAGGGAAAGAGGTCTTCCATCCACTGGTTCACTCCCCAGATGACTGCAACAACCAGAGTTTGGACCAGGCTGAAGCTGGGAGCCTGGAACTCCATCTGGATCCTTGACATGGATGGCAGAGGTCCAAGACCTTGTGTTCCGCCTTCTACTGCTTTCACAGGCTCATTAGCATGAAGCTGGATCAGAAGTGGAGCAGCAAGGACTCACATCAGTACTCCGCACTGGGATGCCTACATCGTGAGTGGAGGCCTAACCCCCTGCCCAACAGTGGTAGTTTTAACAATGTGCTTTCTTTTCATTAAAGTTCTTTGAGGAAAATCATTCTTTCATTGAGAAACTCTGATTCTTAGCTCTTACATTACAGAATTCACTTTTTTTGAAGATAGCAGAAGAGACATTTATTATCCATGTTACACTCTGCCACAACTGAGAACAGAACTCTGAGAATGTCACAGGCTCAGGGGAAAGGCGTAGCAAGGTCTGTTTTGGTGTGAGCGAGGTTTGCCTCGATGATCAAATTGTGACAGAAATTCCAATCCATTGACAGACAGATTCTAGACACTATGCAACCCAACAACTTGCACCAGCATCTGACATTCCTTGTTGTTGCTCTTTGGCCACCATGAGAGGGCCAGCCAGTGGTTTACTTGGACCTCTGCCTCATCTTTCTTCTTTGGCACTTCAGCCTGCCCATGTGTTTCTTCCACTTGGGTAATGTCAGCTTTCAAATGTTTGGCTTTCTGTAAAAATTATTATTATTGGCTCATCCTATAAAAATTATTAAGTAACAGAAAACACTAGTGTTAAACATTTATTAGTATGCAAGAGAAATAACTTAGAATAACATTTTAAAATATTTTTGGTTTTCTGTAATTAAACCTCTGAAAAAAAAGAAAATGTCACTGAGGTCAAATAGAATTCATTTTCTTTCTTTTTAAATGTTTCTCCCATTGCTTACTTTTTTTTTTTAAAGAGAGAGAGATCTTTTTTTTTTTTTTTTTAAAGATTCATTTTATTTATTTGAAAGACGGAGTTTTACAGAGGGAGGTGGAGACAGAGAGAGAGGTCTCCCATTTGCTGGTTCACTCTCCAGATGGCTGCAACAGCCGGATCTGCACCGATCTGAAGCCAGGAGCCAGGAGCCTCCTCCGGGTCTCCCATGTGGGTGCACGGGCCCAAAGACTTAGGCCATCCTCCACGGCTATCCCAGGCCATAGCAGAGAGCTGGATTGGAAGAGGAGCAGCTGGGACTAGAACCAGAGTCCATATGGGATGCGGGCGCTTCAGGCCAGGGCTTTAACCCGCTGCGCCACAGCACCAGGCCTGCTTACTTAATTTTATAATTATTTGAAATGCAGAGAGACAGAGAAAGATCTTGCATCAACTGGTTTACTCCCCAGATGCTCACAACAGCCGACATTGGGTCAGGCCCATGTCAGGAACTGGGAACTCAATCCCAGTCTTCTACATGGGTAGCAGGGACCCTAGTACTTGAGCCATTCTCACAGTGCACATTTGCCGGAAGCTGGAGTCAGGAAGGGAGCTGGACTCAAACCCAGGCAGTTCCATATAGAGTGAAGTAGTGCAGCACTGAATGGCTGCCCCAGAATTTATTTTCAGTAAGAAAAAAACTCATCCAGCAGAGGCAACCTATTAAAGAAAGGCAAGTCATACCTGGATAGATGTGTCTGCTGTGCTTATAAAAATGCTGTCACAGGATGGTAGCAATGCAGACCTAAGACACCAAACAGACTCAAATGGAAGCAACTGCTCTCAGATTCAATCTGAGAATTTTAGTATAGAAAATTCCTCCCATAGAAAAATGAGTTACATCAGGTGGTTTGTGCTTGAGAGGAAGACACTTTTTTTTTTAAAGATTTATTTATCTTAAAGGCAGAGTGATAGAGAGGCAGAGACAGAGAGAGAAATAGAAGTCTTCCATCTGCTGGTTTACTCCCCAAATGGCTGCTACAGCCAGAGCTGGGCCAATCTGAAGCTAGGAACCTGGAGCTTCCTCCGGGTCTCCCACATGGGTGGCAGGGGCCAAGGACTTGGGCCATCTTGTACTGCCGTCCCAAGCCACAGCAGAGAGCTGGATTGCAAGTAGAACGGCTGGGTCTCAAGCCGGTGCCCACATGGGATGCCGGCTTCACCCACTAAACCTCAGCACCAGCCCCGAAAATAATTATCTTTAGCCTGCTTATGTCTATGGGGTTCAGCTGTGGAGGTGAAACAGATTTGGTTAGATAAAATGATTCTTTGAAAAGAACTGGGTCAAGTATAGTTTCTGCAGAGTGTAGAACTACAAGGGTCTCCACATTGCTTTCCAAAATGGTTCTATTCTTTTTTTGCAGGCCTACTAAATGTCGTGAAAAACTGGTTATTTGAGGGTAGAATATTCTGTTTCCAGCAAGTCTTGTCCCCCTTTCTTGGGGCAGTGGAGGTCGGTAGGGGCAGTAACAGAACTCTAGTGTGTGAATGATAGCCTTCTAAAAGAAAAAGCATTTTTGCATCCCATATGGGTGCCAATTCGAGTCTCAGCTGCTCCACTTCTGATCCAACTCCCTGCTAATGCGCCTGGGAAAGCAGCAGAAAATGGCCCAAGTCCTTGGGCCCCTGCATCCACGTGGGAGACCAGGAAGAAACTCCTGGTTCCTGGCTTCCACTTGGCCCAGCCCTGGCCATGGCAACCATATAGGCAGTGAACCAGCAGATGGCGCGCTCTCTCTCTCTCTCGCTCTCTGTAATTCTACTTTTCAAATAGATAAAATAAATCTTTGGAAAAAGTATCTTTTCAGGTGTAAACATCTTAAGATGAGATCATACTGGGTTAGGGTAGGCCCTAAATCCAATGACAAATATCCTTAGAAAACAGAAAACATAAGGAAGTCATGTGAAAATGGAGGCAAAGATTGGAGTGATTCAATGATCACCAATTATTGCTTGCAGCCTGCAGAAGCTAAAAGGGAGATGTGAAACTGATCCTTTCAGGGCTGGCAGGGTGGCATAGCAGGTAAAGCCGCCAGCCTGCAGTGCCGGCATCCCATATAGGTGCCGGTTCAAGTCCCGGCTGCTCCATTTCCGATCCAGCTCTACTGCTATGGCCTGGGAAAGCAGTAGAAGATGGTCCAAGTCCTTGAGCCCCTGCACCCACCTGGGAGACCAGGAAGAAGCTCCCAACTTCTGGCTTCAAATCTGCACAGCTCTGGTCGGTCGTTGCAGCCAATTGGGGAGCCAGCAGATGGAAGACCTCTCTTTCTCTCTCTGCCTCTCCTTCTCTCTGTGTAACTCTTTCCAATAAATAAATCTTAAAAAAGATTATTTATAATAAAAAAAAGTAACTGACCCTTTTGCAGAGCTCCCATAAGGAACCAACTCTGCTGAAACCTTTATTTCAGACTCTGACCTCCAGAACGATAAGAAAATAAGTCTCAGTTGTTCTCACTCAGTTTGTGATTATTTGCATGACAGCCGCAGGAAACTACTACACACCTGTTCCAGCTTTGCTCCATCCTCAGCCCCCAGCTGGGACATCCCTGCCCATCTCAGCGGCAGGTGATACATGGGCCATAACCTGCCGCCTCCCAGAGCTACATTAGCAGGAAGCTGGAACTGGAAGTGGAGGAGTCAAGACTCAAATCAGGCATTCCATATATGGCATGCAGCTGTCCTAAATGGTAATTTAAAAACTGCATCAAATATCTGCCCTTGTGTGTGGCTTTTTTTTTTTTTTAGAATCAACATGTAATCTTTTTTGTTTTTTAATATTTATTTTGATTTATTTGAAAGACAGAATTACAAAGAGAGGTAGAGACACACATAGAGAGAGAGAGGTCTTCCATCTGCTGGTTCAGTCTGCAAATGACCACAACGGCCAGAGCTGGACCCATCCAAAGCTAGGAGCCAGGCGCTTCTTCTGGGTCTCCCATGTGGGTGCAGGGGCCCAAGGACCCAGGCCATCTTCTACTGCCTTCCCAGGTCATAGCAGAGAGCTGGATTGAAAGAGGAGCAGCCGTGAGTAGAAACGGAGCCTATATGGGATGTTGGCAAGTCAGGCTAGGGTGTTAACCCGCTGCTCCACAGCGCCACCCCCTGTGGCTATTTTTAATAGCACAGTTGTTGGCACTTACTTGCTACATTAACAACTAAGTGAAAGTGTACCAGCAGAAATGGTAAGAGGACAGGACAAACCAGATGAAAGAAATAGCACAAACAGATGCACAGAAGGAGACAGAAGAAATAGGTGCCTATATGAACACTGCCTTTTTTACAAATTCACTGCAGGCTGATCTCACTTAAGGATACATCATTAGGGCTGGAGCAGTGGTATAGTGGGTAAAGCCCTCACCTGCTAAGCTGGCATCCTTTATAGGTGCCAACTCAGTCCTGCTGTTTACCACTTCCAATCCAACTCCCTGCTAATGTACCTGGGAAAGTAGTGGAAGATGAGCCAAGTCCTTGGGCCCCTGCACCCTTGTGGGAGACCTGGGAGAAGCTCCTGGATCCTGGCTTTGGTTTGGCACAGCCCCAACCATTGTGATTATTTGGGGAGTGAACCAGAGGATAGAAGATCTCTCTCCTCTGTAAACTCTGCCTTTCTTTTTTTATTTCTTCCTTTCTTTTTTTTTTATTTATTTCAAAGACAGAGTTACAAAGAGAGGTAGAGCCAGAGAGAGAGGGGGAGAGAGAGAGAGGGAGAGAGAGAGAGAGAGGGAGAGAGAGAGAGAGAGAGAGATCTTCCATAATGCCGGTTCACTCCCCAAGTGAACACAATGGCCAGAGCTGATCTGAAGCCAGGAACCAGGAGCTTCTTCCATGTCTCCCACATGGATGCAGGGCCCCAAGGACTTGGGCCATCTTCTACTGCTTTCCCAGGCCATAGCAGAGAGCTGGATCGGAAGAGGAGCAGCCAGTACTCGAACCGGCGCCCATGTGGGATGCTGGTGCTGCAGGCTGGGGATTTAACCTACTGTGCCATAGCGCCGGCCCCATAAACTCTGCCTTTCAAACAAATAATTTTTTTAAAAAGATATATCAATAAGGAAGTCCTTCAGCTGCAGGTAACAAAACCCAACCACAGTGGCTTAAAAAGCAGATTTCTTTTTTCCTTTAGAAAAGAACCTAGATAGAGACAGCCAAAGAATGAATCACTAATGACTCAGTCTCCCTTCATTTTTTTTTTAACTTTTATTTAATGAACATAATTTCCAAAGTACAGCTTATGGATTACAATGGCTCCCCCCCCCCCATTAACTTCCCTCCCACCCCCTGCTCTCTCTCCCCTTCCATTCACATCAAGATTCATTTTCAATTCTCTTTATATACAGAAGATCAGTTTAGTATATATTAAGTAAAGATTTCAACAGTTTGCACCCACACAGAAACACAAAGTGAAAAATACTGTTTGAGTATTAGTTATAGCATTAAATCACAGTGTACAGCACATTTAGGACAGAGATCCTACATGAGGAGTAAGTGCACAGTGACTCCTGTTGTTGACTTAACAAATCGACACTCTTGTTTAAGGCATCAGTAATCACCCTAGGCTCTTGTCATGAGTTGCCAAGGCTATGGAAGCCTTTTGAGTTCACCGACTCTGGTCATATTTAGACAAGGTCATAGTCAAAGTGGAAGTTCTCTCCTCCCTTCAGAGAAAGGTACCTCCTTCTTTGATGGCCTTTTCTTTCCACTGGGATCTCACTCACGGAGATCTTCCATTTAGGTTTTTTTTTTTTTTTTTTTTTTTTTTTTTTTTTTTTTTTGCCAGAGTGTCTTGGCTTTCCATGCCTAAAATACTCTTTTCAGCCAGATCTGAATGCCTTAAGGGCTGATTCTGAGGCCAGAGTGCTGTTTAGGACATCTGCCATTCTATGAGTCTGCTGTGTATCCCATTTCCCATGTTGGATTGTTCTCTCCCTTTTTTTTTATTCTATCGATTAGTATTATTCAGACACTAGTCTTGTTTATGTGATCCCTTTGACTCTTAGTCCTATCATTATGGTCAGTTGTGAACAGAAATTGATCACTTGGACTAGTGAGATGGCATTGGTACCTGCCACCTTGATGGGATTGAATTGGAATCCCCTGATATGTTTCTAACTCTACCATTTGGGGCAAGTCCAATTGAGCATGTCCCAAATTGTACATCTCTTCCTTCTCTTATTCCCACTCTTATATTTAACAGGGATCACTTTTCAGTTAAGTTTCAACACTTAATAGCTGTGTATTAATTACAGAATTCAACCAATAGTATTAAGTAGAACAAACAGAAAAAAATACTAAAAGGGATAAAGTATTAATTTGTTCATCAACAGTCAGGGCAAGGGCTGATCAAGTTACCGTTTCTCACTAGTACTGAAACAGTATTTTTACACTTTGTGTTTCTGCGTGGGTACAAACCGATGAGATCTTTACTAATTATATACTGAATCGATCTTCTGTATATAAAGATAATTGGAAATGAAAAAAAAACTGGTGTTAAATTGGAAATGGCATAGAAAATTAATTAATTTTTAAAAAAATATTATGTAGGATCTCTGTCTTTAATGTGCTGTACACTCTTATTCAATGCTATAACTAGTACTCCAACAGTATTTTTTTTTCACTTTGTGTTGCTATATGGGGGCAAACTGTTGAAATCTTTACCTAATATATACTAAACTGATCTTTTGTATATAAAGAGAATTGAAAATGAATCATGATGTGATTGGAAGGGGAGAGGGAGCGGGAAAGGGGAGGGTTGTGGGTGGGAGGGAAGTTTTGGGAGGGGGAAGCCATTGTAACCCATAAGCTGTACTTTGGAAATTTATATTCATTAAATAAAAGTTTAATTAAAAAAAAAAGTTACGGTTTCTCATAGTGTCCATTTCACTTCAACAGGTTTCCTTTTTGGTGCTTGGTTAGTTGTCACCAGTCAGGGAGAACATATGATATTTGTCCCTTTGGGACTGGCTTATTTCACTCAGCATGATGTTTTCCAGATTTCTCCATTTTGTTGCAAATGACTGGATTTCATTGTTTTTGACTACTGTATAGTATTCTATGGAGTACATATCCCATAATTTCTTTATCCAGTCTACTGTTGATGGGCATTTAGGTTGATTCCAGGTCTTAGCTATTGTGAATTGAGCTGCAATAAACATTAATGTGCAGATGGCTTTTTTGTTTGCCAAATTAATTTCCTTTGGGTAAATTCCAAGGAGTGGGAGGGCTGGGTTGTATGGTAGGGTTATATTCAGGTTTCTGAGGAATCTCCAGACTGACTTCCATAGTGGCTTTACCAGTTTGCATTCCCACCAAGAGTGGGTTTCCCTTCTTTTTTTTATTCCATTCTCTCTCTAAGCAACTTTAATGCCAGTATCACTTTATTGTCACACTCCAACTTCATATTCGCATTCTAGGAAGGGTGAAGAAATAAAAGGAAACAAGAGGAAAGAAGAGTTAATTCTTTTTTTAAAGTTTTAAAAATTTATTTCAGAGTTATAGAGAGAGAGAAAGAGAGAGATTGATCCTCCATCTGCTGGTTCACTCTCCAAATGGCCACAATGACAAGGCTGAAGCCAGGAGCCTGGAGCTTCTTCCGTGTTTTCCAAGTGGGTTCAGGGATCAAGCACTTGGGGCATTTTCTGCTGCTTTCTCAGGCACAGTAGCAGGATCTGAATTGGAAGTGGAGCCGCTGGATCTTGAACAGATGCCCATATGGAATGCTGGCACCACAGGCTTGTCTTAACCTGCTATGTCACAATGCTGGCCCCAAGAAGAGTGATTTCTACAGCATGAACCAAACTTTCCTAAATATTTCAACAAATTTCCCCTAAGTATTTTTTATCCAAACAATACATATGTCCATCTTTGGCTGCAAGGGGGTTTGGGAATGTCAATTTTTTTTAGTGGGTCACATTTCTGCCATAAATATAATTGGAGCTCTGTTAATAATGATGTGAATATGAACACTGGATAGGACTAGCAATGTCTGCTACAAAGTAGACAGAAGACAGTGAAAGAATTTCTTTACAGCCTAAAGTCTAAAATCAGAGGCAGCACTTATTTTTTTCCCATTATAGTTCTGAAGGTTGGTTACCAGTGGCTCTCAAACCCATTGGCTTCACTGCCACCAAACCAAAGCTGTTTGTAATTCTGTGGCTTCACCCCATGTCTGAAAGCTATTGTGGAGAGATTAGAAACTCTGCACTGTTGGCCGGCGCCGTGGCTCTCTTGGCTAATCCTCTGCCTGCAGCGCCGGCACTCCGGGTTCTAGTCCCGGTTGGGGCACCAGGTACTAGTCCTGGTCGCTCCTCTTCCAGTCCAGCTCTCTGCTGTGGCCCAGGAAGGCAGTGGAGGATGGCCCAAGTCCTTGAGCCCTGCACCTGCATGGGAGACCAGGAGAAGCACCTGGCTCCTGGCTTTGGATCGGTGCAGCACGCCAGCCATGGCGGCGGCTACTTGGGGGGTGAACCAACGGAAAAGAAAGACCTTTCTCTCTGTCTCTCTCTCACTGTCTGTAACTCTACCTGTCAAACTAAAAAAAAAAAAAAAAAAAAAAAAGAAAGAAAAAGAAACTCTGCACTGTCTTCATGTAATATTTTAGTGGTAGCTCATTGTAGCCACCCCCATACCCTTTTCTTTCACTATCATCCTTCACTGGGTAGAGTCTTAGGGTTCTTTAAAGGAAGATACCTCTAAGCTCCTACATTCCTGAACAAGAGATAGTAGGCAGCCTGTGCATGTGGCAACTGCGTCGGACTGCAGGAGAAGATGGTGGTCTCTAAAGACAAATTATGAGGACGGAATATATAGCCTGAAAGTAGAATGTGGCCCTAAATAGCTGGAAGTTCCTCCATCAGTTAGATTTGTAAGAAAATTAAATATGAATGAGATAAATAATTCCAGTGGAATGTTGGATGCACAGAGCATACCTGCATTAGCAAAATGGGCAAAATTCATACAGCATTAAAGTTGTACTTCAAGAACTAAGATGTCTAATGATCTCCAAGGAAACTATGAAGCTTCCACAGCCAACAGAAGGACAAACACACCACACTTAATTTTAGTGGAGCTCAAACTTGTCTTAAACCAACAGTCTTCTACTCCTATTAGTGTCTTGATTAAATATCAAAATGCAAAGTACCCACACATTAAATAAAGAATTCCAGCTTGTATAAGTGACCCACACATTTATAAGAATAAAAAATGCTGATGAGGGTGTGGGGAAAAATGTACCCTAATCCACTGTTGATGGGAATGTAAACTGGTACAGCCACTGTGGATGACAGTAGGGAGATAACTCAGAAATCTGAATATAGGCCTTCCATATGACCCTGCCATCCCACCCCTGGGAATTCACCCAAAGGAAATGAAATCAGCGTATGAGAGAGTTCTCTGTACCTCTATGTTTACTGCAGCTAAATGCATGATAGCTAAGATATGGAATCAGCCTTCATGTCCACCAACTGGAGACTAGATAAAAAAGTTATGATATATGTACACTGTGGAATATTACATAGTGGTAAAAAAAGAATGAAATCCTGTTGTTTGTAGCAAAATGGAGGCAACTGCAAACAATTATACTTGGTGAAATAAGCCAGTCTCCAAACGACAAATACCATATGTTCTCCCTGATATGTGGTAACTAATAGAGTACCTAAAAGGTAATCTATAGATGTGATGATTTGGAACAGCCCCTGCCTTGACTGTTGAAGAACAGATTTTTTAATTTTTCCAAACTATTTGTTGAACTCTTTACTTAGTGTAGGGTTAACCTTATGAGTTTAAAGTTAACTGAAAATAGATATTTGTGGGGCCAGCACTGTGGCACAGTAGGTTAATCCTCTGTCTGCACTGCCAGCATCCCATATGGGTGCTGGTTCTAATCCTGGCTGCTCTTCTTCCAATTCAGCTCTCTGCTGTGGCTTGGGAAAGCAGTGGAAGATGGCCCAAGTGCTTGAGAGACCAGGAAGAAGCACCTGGCTCCTGGCTTTGGATTGGCACAGCTCTGGCTGTAGTGGCCATTTGGGGAATGAACCAACAGGAGAAAGACCTTTCTCTCTGTCTCTCCCTCTCACTGTCTGCAACTCTACCACTCAAATAAATAAATAAAATATTTTAATTTTTAAAAATTTATTTTATTTTATTTTTATTTTTTTGACAGGCAGAGTGGACAGTGAGAGAGTGAGGCAGAGAGAAAGGTCTTCCTTTGCCGTTGATTCACCCTCCAATGGCCGCCGCGGCTGGCGTGCTGCGGCTGGTGCACTGCGCTGATCCGAAGGCAGGAGCCAGGTGCTTCTCCTGGTCTCCCATGCGGGTGCAGGACCCAAGCACTTGGGCCATCCTCCACTGCACTCCCAGGCCATAGCAGAGAGCTGGCCTGGAAGAGGGGCAACTGGGACAGAATCCGGCGCCCTGACCGGGACTGGAACCCGGTGTGCCGGCGCCGCAAGGCGGAGGATTAGCTTAGTGAGCCGCAGCGCCGGCCAAATAAAATCCTTTAAAAATAATAGATCTTTGTATAAAATAAAATCGGAATAGGAGAGGGAGGAGGAGTAAGGGTGGGAGGTGGGTTGGAGTGAGATGTGGGAAGATTCACTATGTTTCTAAGTTTGTATATATGAAATGTATGGTTTATATACTTTATTTTTTTTAAATTTTTTTTTTTTTTTTTTGGCAGGCAGAGTTAGACAGAGAGAGAGAGAGAGAGAGAGGGAGAGAGAGAGAAAGGTCTTCCTTTTTCCGTTGGTTCACCCCCCAAATGCCGCTGTGGCTGGTGCGTTGTGTCCGGCACACTACGCTGATCCGTAGCCAGGAGTTAGGTGCCTCTCCTGGTCTCCCATTCAGGTGCAGGACCCAAGCACCTGGGCCATCCTCCACTGCACTCCAGGGCCACAGCAGAGAGCTGGACTGGAAGAGGAGCAACCAGGACAGAATCCAGCACCCCGACCGGGACTAGAACCCGGGGTGCCGGCGCCGCAGGTGGAGGAGTAGCCTAGTGAGCCACGGCGCCAGTGGTTTATATACTTTAAATAAAAGATTTCCAGGTAAAAATGAATGTATTTAATATATGTACACCCATTATGTTTTGAGGTAACAGGAGGAAAAATGTAGCACAAGTTTTCTTTTGTTGAGGCATTGTCATTTAAACATAAGCCTGGAATGTTCCAAGTAGGGTTTAGGTTTATAGACACAAGCACGATGACAAGTGTTGGATGGCAGTAGAAACGTGTGTCTCTGAAAAGTAAAAATCTCAAGAAGGACAAACAGAAATGGTGTCCTCTGTCCTTGTGCAACGAAAGAGCTTCAGTTGAAATTGTTTAAAGTAGCAGGAACAATGAATACTGTCACAGATTGTTAAATTTTGAAGTAATGTGCGTGTTGACTACTAGTAGTATAAAAATGTGTTTAGGATTGTTTTAGATACCTGTATTTGTAATAAAAAAGTATTGGGGCTGATCAATGAGTTTCTGTAAAAAGCTGTTCTTGCGTGTTATATGTAACAGACATGGTTAATATTTGTTTGCAGTCTTTGTTTAGGAAACCATGCATTTAAGTTTAAAATGAAGTAAGCAAAAGAGGAAACAGGCATATGCAGATGTGATTCTGAGATTAAAGTCGATCCTAAAATGAAGTAAGACGTGGACTGGGAGAAAAAAAGGAAAAAGAAACAGCAGAGCAGAGCAGAGCTGGAAGGAAGGACAACATTCCACAAACACTATGTTTCTCCAGTTCAGGGCCTGAGTCATTATGCAGCTATCAGCATTTCCTGACCACAAATAGATTTCTGGCGTTATTCAAGAATCTGGGTCATCATCCTAACTTCCAGATTAGATCACAAAACAACTGATTTTTCTAAATGTGATATTGTTAGTGTGGGGTAAAGCTGTTGTCTCTGATGTCTTGGTGTATATTTATTCAAATATGCTTATTCAAAATTTTGAACATTTGGGACTCTTAAGCACAAAGACTACTGTTTATGACACTGAAAATTCTTTCACTAATAGATTCTGGACCAACCCTAAATCAATTATAAACTCTTAAAAATGTCAGGTGACCAATGAAAATAGATCCCTTCACATAAATATGTATCACTTCACATATATGTCTTGGACTTCATTATTCTTTAAGTGTTTTCAGGCTGTATTTATGACACTTTGAACCCCCCAAGACAGAAATTTTATTTACAGCAAAAGCGGGTCTTCCATCTGCTAGTTCACTCCCCAGTTGGCCACAATGGCCAGAGCTGAGCTGATCTGAAGCCAGGAGCCAGGATCCTCTTCTGGGTCTCCCATGTGGGTTTAGGACTTGAGTCATCTTCTACTGCTTTCCCAGGCCATAGCAGAGAGCTGGATCGGAAGTGGAGCTGGAAGGATACGAACTGGCACCCATATGGGATGCCAGCACTGCAGGCAGCAGCCTCACCCGCTACACCACAGTGCCAGCCCCATGGTATACTTCTTAGGATATTTCAGCTTCGTGAAAGTTGATCAAAATGATTGTAAAGTGTAATTTCAATATTGATTCTAATTTCAATAATACCATGTACAGTTATGATTCTATTTCTGAATTTGTGCTGTAGTTTTGTTATAAGATTCTGCTCTATAGAAATTTTCAATGAAAAGAAATATTTGTTAAACTAGTTCCTCAAAACAGTTTGCAAATGGAAAGCTCTTGCCTATAACTAAGCAGTGTGTGACTGAGCATCCAGCTTCACAATACTGAAGTTTAATCCTACCTCTAATATTTATGTATTTGACCTTGGGTAAGTTTCTTTTTTTTTTCAAGATTTTTTAAAAATTATTTTAAAGGTGGAGCTTCAGGCAGGAGGGAGGGAGAGAGAGAGAGAGAGAGAGAGAGAGAGAGAGAGATCTTCCATCCACTGGTTTACTCCTCAAATGGCTGCAACAGCCAGATCTGGGCCAGGCAGAAACCAGCAGTTGGGAACTCTAATCTGATCTCCTATTCTGAGGAGCAGAGACTCAAACACTTGGGCCATCTTCTGCTGACTACCCAGACACATGAATAAGAAGCTGGATTAGAAGCAGAATAGGAGCAGCAGGTTAAAGCCTCAGCCTGCAGCACCGGCATCCCATATGGGCACCGGTTCAAGTTCCAGCTACTCTACTTCTAATCCAGCTCCCTGCTGATGTGCCTGGGAAAGCAGCAGAGGATGGACCAAGTCTTTGGGCCCCTGCACCCACATGGGAAACTTTGAAGAAGCTCCTGGCTCCTGGTTTTGGATCAGCTCAGCTCTGGCCATTGGAGCCATTTGGGGAGTGAACCTGTGGATGGTAGAACCTCCCACCCTGCTTCTACCTCTCTCTGTTACTCTTTCACATAAATAAAATAAATCTTAAAAAAAAAAAAAGCATGACAGCTGGCACTTCAATATGGGATGCTGGCATCTTAAGTGCCGTCTTAACCCACTGCACCACAATACCAGTCCCTGGGCAATTTTTTTTTATATTTCTCTGTGACTCTATTTTATCATTTTAAAATAGGAGAATTAAGTATACTGATGTCATTATTGTGAAGACAAAAAATTGGAACACTCATTTCCACATTAGAAGTGCCATATAAATTTATTTTTATAAGTTTAGTCATTATTATTGGGAAATAGGGAAATGGACATGGTTGGTTTACAGAGGTCCATAATTATTCTTATTCTCAGCATTTGTGGAGCAAAAACTCTCTAACATGCTTCCCCTGGTCTACGTGGTACATGTGGCCAATACCTGCTTCACGGTATGCTCTGACTTTGCTGCAATGTTATTTCCCATGTATTCCTCTGATGACAAACTTGAGGAGCTGTATATAGGAAAAGAGGAGTAGGAATCATGTCAACAAGTTACAGTTACCGAAGTCCATCATGAAAGAAGGCCAAGCAGGCCAAGCACTTGATCTTTTTTTTATGATTTATTTGTTTGAAAGGACAAAGACTATGAAAGACAAAGAGAAAGAGAAAGCTTCCATCTGCTGGATCATTCCCCAAATGGCTTCATCAGCCAGGGTTGGGCCAGGCTGCAGCCAGGAGACAGAAGCTCAATTCAGACCACCCATCTGGGTGGCAGGAACCAGAGTATTTGGGCACATGAGTAAGGAGAAGCTGGATTGGAAGCAGAATAGCCAAGACTCAAATTAGCCTCTCCTAAGATACGGGATGCAGGCTTCTCCAATAGTGCCTTAAAGCACTGCACCACACCACCTGCCCTGAAGCGCTTGATTCTTGCCTTCCAAGTTAGAGACAGCCTATGAAATTTATGTTTATTAAATAAAAGCTTTCTATAAAAAGAGACATAAAATGTAGACAATAATACCATTTAGAAGCGTTTTCATCTGTACCTATCAGCCAGTGGTTTAAGCCACAGAGTTCTTTTGTTATCTCACACAATCAACAATCTAGAGGTTGATAGTTCCTAGGTAGGGGCAAAAGTTCAATGAGATGATCAAGGGGCCAGAATGTTCTCTCTGGCTCTACATTCTGAGCGTGTAGACTTTCACGTGTTGCCTAATGCTAGAGTATGGCTCCTGCTGCTTTCAACATCATATGCCCATAGGTGGAATTCCAACCAGGATTTAGGTGACAAGTCCGGGGGAAGGGAGCTTGTTTCTCACTGGAAAGAATTTTTCCTAGAAACTTCCCAGTAAATTTGGCTCTAAATTTCATTGCAGGAAAAGGGTCACATGGCCTCAGCTAGCTTCATGGAAAGTTGGGAAATCATATGACAAATGTGGTGGTGCTGACCTGATTGTCCCCCATCAGCCATGATGCCTCATGTGTGACTGAAGGCATCATCACCCTTAATAAACCTGGTGTTCTATTAGCAGAAAAAATGGGCAATAGCTGCCAGAAGGCAAATGATCTTTCTGCCACAGAATCTGGGACAATTAGAGAATTATTCACAAAATTAAATCCAATTAGGTATTCAATTGATCACCTTGGGAGTAATCTTTAAACTTCTTAGGAAGCAAAAATGTAACAATTGTGGAATTACAGAGAAGACAACGTGGAGCAGGTAAGACTTGCATTTGGTCTTAAAGAATTAAACTAGTTGGGGCCAGCGCCATGGCATAGCAGGTAAAGCTGCCACTCGCAGTGCCAGCATCCCATATTGGTGACGGTTCAAGTCTCGGCTGCTCCACTTCCAGTTCAGCTCTCTGCTATGGCCTGGGAAAGCAGTGGAAGATGACCCAAGTCCTTGGGCCCCTGCACGTGGGAGACCTAGAAGAAACTGCTAGCTCCTGGCTTCAGGTCGGCATAGCTCCAACTGTTGTGGTCATGTGGGGAGTGAACCAGCGAATGGAAAACCTCTCTCTCTCTGCCTCTGCCTCTCTGTAACTCTGACTTTCAAATAAAAATAAATCATTTTTTTTTAAAGAATTCGGCTAGTTTACTGCTAGGGGATCTTGTGAAGCCTCAACTTTACAGTGAATTCCAACTGTTTCAAATAGTTATCCTGTATCCTCATTGGATGCTGCATCTTTCCTCTAAGTGGAGTAAGTCAGAAACCTCCTTGACCTCTCCTTCATCCTCCATATCCAACCAGTCACCCCCCACAAATAAAGGGCTTCTGTCTTGTCTGGATTAAAGGTTCCTCTGTATCCAATGATTTTGTCTTCAGTACAACCTTCACTATGTAGCCAGTGACACAACACAAAGCTGATCCTCCCCACTTCTCTCTCTCTCTCTCTCTCTTTTTTTTTTTTTTTTGGACAGGCAGAGTGGATAGTGAGAGAGAGAGACAGAGAGAAAGGTCTTCCTTTTCACCGTTGGTTCACCCTCCAATGGCCGCTGTGGCCGGCTCATTGCGCTGATCCGAAGCCAGGAGCCAGGTGCTTCTCCTGGTTTCCCATGCGGGTGCAGGGCCCAAGGACTTGGGCCATTCTCCACTGCCTTCCCAGGCCATAGCAGAGAGCTGGCCTGGAAGAGGGGCAACCGGGATAGAATCCGACGCCCCAACCGGGACTAGAACCCGGTGTGCAGGTGCTGCAAGGCGGAGGATTAGCCTGTTGAGTCACGGCGCCGGCCCCCACTTCTCATCTATCCACATTTTCTCAGGATCTTACAGATAAAGCCCCACACTCCTTAGGATCTTGCCCTCATCCACTTTCTGCATCTCACCTCCTTCTCCATCACCTTTATCCACCGCACTAGTCTACTTGTCATTCTCTTAATGTGTCAAGTGCTGTCACACTTCACCCCAGTTCATGTGGGCCTCTCTTCCTACACTGAATGTAGTTTACAGCTTCTTTACCTGGGAGGCTCCTGATTCTTCAAGAATGACCTTGTATCATCTGATCCCCTGGATTGAGAGAAGCCTCTTTGGTCCTTGCTTCCTTGTTTCCAGCCATAACTCCAGGAAAAATCCTTTATTATTGGGGAGAGTTTTGTTGAGAACCTCCCATATGCAGATATCAGATTGGGTAATTTTAGAGATTGTATTCTTCAATCCGTACCACACTTCACTGTAAAAATTTTCTAGACAAATCCCAGGGCCAGTGTTGTGGCATAGTGAGTTAAACTGCTCTCTACAATGCCAGTATTCCATAAGGGTATGGGCTCAAGTACCAGCTGATCCACTTCTGATCCAGCTCACTGCTAATGTGCCTGGGAAAAGCAGCAAAGGATGGCCCAAGTGCTTAGGTCCCTGCCATCTATGTGGGAGACCCAGATAGAGTTCCAGACTCCTGGCTTAGGTCTGTTCCAGCCCTGGCCATTGTAGCCATTTGGGGAGTGAAGCAGCAGATGAAAATTTGTATTTATCTGTCTCTGTCTCTGTCTCTGTCTCTCTCTCTCTCTCTCTCTCTCTCTCTCTGTGTGTGTGTGTGTGTGTAACTCTGCCTTTGAAATAAAATAAAATGAATTATTTTGAAAAAAATTTTATAGATAAATCCTATTAGCATAGGAGGATCTCATCTGACACAGAAAGCATTTAATTTGACTTTATGAGACTCATAGACCAAAAAGATCGTGGGAATGGTTTTCCCAGTATCATACATTGGCAATCACCATTTTCTTCTTTTAAAATCAAAAGTTGTGACATAACTCCAGGCATAATTTCTGCAGGATATACTACACCATTGATGGTCATTTCCACCAAAGCTGTTTTTAGTTGGTCTTCATGTCTAAGAATCTACACAGACGGCTGATAGACTATTTTACTTTACTATTAGTTACTTACATCAGTTTTTAAATGATGTATCATTAATTTTTTTAGAAAACTTTTATTTAATAAATATAAATTTCAAAAGTACAACTTTTGGATTATAGCAGTTTTTCCCCCCATAACCACCCTCCCACCCATAAACCATCCCATATCCTACTCCCTCTCCAATCCCATTCTTCATTAAGATTCATTTTTAATTATCTTTATATACAGAAGATCAGCTTAGTATATTCTAAGTAAAAATTTCAACAGTTTGCACCCACACAGAAACACAAAGTATAAAGCACTGCTTGAAGACTATTTTTACCATTAATTCTCATAGTACAACACATTAAGGACAGAGATCTCACATGGGGAGTAAGTGCACAGTGACTCCTGTTGTTGATTT
Source organism: Lepus europaeus (assembly GCF_033115175.1). NCBI lineage: Eukaryota > Metazoa > Chordata > Mammalia > Lagomorpha > Leporidae > Lepus > Lepus europaeus. The sequence continues at coordinate 65,063,458 of NC_084828.1, read as the reverse complement.
AACAATTGACACTCTTACTTATGACATCAGTAATCCTAGGCTCCTGTCATGAACTGCCAAGGCTATGGAAGCCTCTTGAGTTCACAAACTCTGACATAATCAATGGCCTTCTCTCCTCCCTTCAGAGAAAGGTACCTCCTTCTTTGTGTATCATTAATTTTTTAAAAAGATTTATTTATTTCTTTGAAATACAGAGTTACAGAGAGAGAGAGGGAGAAATAGAAGTCTGCTGATTTACTCCCCAGATGGCTGCAATGGCCAGGGCTGGGTCAGACCAAAGCCAGGAGCCAGGAGCTTCTTCCTGGTCTCTCATGTGGGTGCAGGGGCCCAAGCACTTGGGCCATCTTCCGCTGCTTTCCCAGGCTCATTAGCAGGAAGCTGGATTGGAGTGGAGCAGCTAGGACTTGAACTGGGACCTACATGGGATGCCAGCACTGCAGATTATGGTCGAATCCACTATGCCACAGTAATTATGCAATTAACGCCTGTTGTGGAACTGTACCATAATGTCTTGCATTATCTCCAACATGATCAGTTTGTTGACTATTCATCAACCATTAAAAGTTCAAACTGCTCAACAAAACATGAAATAATGATAGAAAGACCATGACATAGTAAGCACATAAATTGGCTGGTAACAGATGATATTGCTTTCTCTTTATATTGGTTGATGTATCATGAAAAAGATACATATTAATCTTACTGTTCAGTGGAGTAATAAATACACTCTAAAAAAGAGAAAGCAACTATTTTTGAAGCAAACAGGCTGTAACAAATCAGTGCTACATTGGACAGAACTAAATAAGGAACCCTATGCTCATAGGAGATGTACTAGATCCAGCAGGTTGGGAACTGACCCACGGTCACTTTCCTAGAAATCAATAGAGCCAGAATTTGAGCCTAGGTCTGCCTTTCTCTGCATTAATGTTCTTTTTAAAAAAAGATTTATTTTACCTATTTGAAAGACAGAGTTAGATATAGAGGTAGAGACAGAGAGAAAGTCTTCCATCCGATGGTTCACTCCCCAGATGGCCGCAACTGCTGGAGCTGTGCCAATCCGAAGCCAGGAGCTTCTTCCCGATCTCCCACATGGGTGCAGGGGCCCAAGGACTTGGGCCATCCTTTACTGCTTTCCCAGGCCAAAACAGAGAGCTGGATCGGAAGTGGAGCAGTTGGGGCTCGAACCGGCGCCCATACAGGATGCCGGTGCTTCAGGCCAGGGCATTAACCCGCTGTGCCACAGCACCGTCCCAGGCATTAATGTTCTTTTCACTATACGGCACTGTCTCCGTATAGCACTTGATATACAATGTTGTAATCATTACTTTAATGTTCTTTATTTTTCATTTATTTGAGACAGACATACACAGTTGTATACACACACAAGAGAAATGTCTGCAACAACCAGGATGGGCCAAGACTTAAGTGAGGAGCCTGGAACTCAAGCCATGTCTCCTTCATGAGTGGCCAAGATCCAGGTACTTCAGCTGTCATCTGTTACCTCCATGATCTGAAATAGTAGGAAGCTGAAATCAGAAGTGGAGCTGGGACTTGAACCCAGGGACTCTGATATGGGATGCTGGCATCCCAAGTGATATCTATCACTGAACCAAATGCCACCCCAAGTGCATTCTTTAACATCTGGCCACTCTGTTAAAATATATCTCAATATAAATCATTATCACACCATGTGTATCTTTTATTGTTACAGAACTAATTAGAGATTGTACTGAACTACTCCAAAAAGTGGGACCATGGGGGAAAGGACTCAAAGAGTTCATGAAAAAGTCTGAAAAAGTGATTGCATCTGGGGTTGTTGACACAGTTATTTCTTTTAGTTGCAAGATCATATTGAACTGATTCAATCACCTGATATAATCTGAATTAATCTTCAATTAAGTTCTCTTAAATTGCCTCATTAGATCTAAAGCAGCTGCTCCTGTTCCTTCCAATAAGTGAAATTTTGGTTGTACTAACATGTTTCTGGCTACCTGTGGATACTACAAAGCAGAAATTAAAATAGCTACTTATATTTAATAGTATGAATACTAAACTTAACTTAAAATCAAGGACTGGGGCCAGCATTGTGGCAGAATGGATTAAGCTACCTCTTGTAATGCCAGCATCTCTTATTTTTTCTTTAACTTTAATTTAATGAATATAAATTTCCAAAGTACAGCTTATGGATTACAATGGCTTCCCCCACCCCCCATAACTTCTCTCCCACCTGCAACCCTCCCCTTTCCTGCTCCCTCTCCCCTTCCATTCACATCAAGATTCATTTTCAATTCTCTTTCTATACAGAAATCAATTTGGTATATATTAAGTAAGATTTCAACAATTTGCACCCACACAGAAACACAAAGTGAAACATACTGTTTGAGTACTAGTTATAGCATTAAATCAAAATGTATAGCACATTAAGGACAGAGATCCTACATGGGGAGTAAGTGCACAGTGACTCCTGTTGTTGACCCAACAAATTGACACTCTTGTTTAAGGCATCAGTCATCAAGCAAGGCTCTTGTCATGAGTTGCCAAGGCTATGGAAGCCTTTAGGGTTCGCCGACTCTGATCTTATTTAGACAAGGTCATAGTCAAAGTGGAAGTTCTCTCCTCCCTTCAGAGAAAGGTACCTCCTTCTTTGATGGCCTATTCTTTCTACTGGGATCTCACTTGCAGAGATCTCCCATTTAGGTCTTTTTTTTTTCTTTGCCAGAGTGTCTTGGCTTTCCATGCCTGAAATACTCTCTTGGGCTTTTCAGCCAGATCTGAATGCCTTAAGGGCTGATTCTGAGGCCAGAGTGCTGTTTAGGACATCTGCCATTCTATGAGTCTGCTGTATATCCCACTTCCCATGTTGGATCATTCTTTCCCTTTTTTTTTATTCTATCGATTAGTATTATTCAGACACTAGTCTCTTGTTTATGTGATCCCTTTGACTCTTAGTCCTATCATTATGATCAATTGTGAACAGAAATTGATCACTTGGACTAGTGAGATGGCATTGGTACATGCCACCTTGATGGGATTGAATTGGAATCCCCTGTTATGTTTCTAACTCTACCATTTGGGGCAAATCCGATTGAGCATGTCCAAAATTGTACATCTCTTCCTTCTCTTATTCCCACTCTTATATTTAACAGAGATCACTTTTCAGTTAAGTTTCAACACCTAAGAATAACTGTGTATTAATTACAGAATTCAACCAATAGTATTAAGTAGAACAAACAGAAAAAAGTATTAAAAGGGATAAAGTATGAAGTTGTTCATCAGCAGTCAGGACAAGGGCTGATCAAGTAACCATTTCTCATAGTGTCCATTTCACTTCAATAGGTTTTCTTTTTGGTGCTCGGTTAGTTGTCACCGATCAGGGAAAACATATGATATTTGTCCCTCTGGGACTGGCTTAATTCACTCAGCATGATGTTTTCCAGATTTCTCCATTTTGTTGCAAATGACCAGATTTCACTGTTTTTTTTTTCTTTTTTACTGCTATATAGTATTCTATAGAGTACATATCCCATAATTTCTTTATCCAGTCTACTGTTGATGGGCATTTAGGTTGATTCCAGGTCTTAGCTATTGTGAATTGAGCTGCAATAAACATTAATGTGCAGACTGCTTTTTTGTTTGCCAATTTAATTTCCTTTGAGTAAATTCCAAGGAGTGGGATGGCTGGGTTGTATGGTAGGGTTATATTCAGGTTTCTGAGGAATCTGCAGACTGACTTCCATAGTGGCTTTACCAGTTTGCATTCCCACCAACAGTGGGTTAGTGTCCCTTTTTCCCCACATCCTCGCCAGGATCTGTTGATAGTAAATTTCTGTATTTGAGCCATTCTAATTGGGTTGAGGTGAAACCTCATTGTGGTTTTGATTTGCACTTCCCTGATTGCTAGTGATCCTGAAGATGTTTTCATGTGCCAGTTGGCCATTTGGATTTCCTCTTTTGAAAAATGTCTGTTGAGGTCCTTGGCCCATCTCTTAAGTGGGTTGTTTGTTTTGATGTTGTGGAGTTTCTTGATTTCTTTGTAGATTCTGGTTATCAACCCTTTATCTGTAGTATAGTTTGCAAATATCTTTTCCCATTCTGTCGGTTGCCTCTTCACTTTCCTGACTGTTTCTTTTGCAGTACAGAAGCTTCTCAATTTGATGCAATCCCAATAGTTAATTTGGGCTTTGACTGCCTGTGCCTCCAGGGTCTTTTCCAAGAAGTCTTTTCATGTGCCTATATCTTGCAGGGTTTCTCCAATGCTCTCTAATAATTTGATGGTTTCGGGTCGTAGATTTAGGTCTTTAATCCATGTTGAGTGGATTTTTGTGTAAAGTGTAAGGTAGGGGTCTTGCTTCATGCTTCTGCACGTGGAAATCCAGTTTTCCCAGCACCATTTATTGAATAGGCTGTCCTTATTCCAGGGATTAGTTTTGGATCTTTGATCAAATATAAGTTGGCTGTAGATGTTTGGATTGATTTCTGGTGTTTCTATTCTGTTCCATTGGTCTATCCATCTATTTCTGTACCAGTACCATGCTGTTTTTTTTTTTTTTTGACAGGCAGAGTGGACAGTGAGAGAGAGACAGAGAGAAAGGTCTTCCTTTTGCCGTTGGTTCACCCTCCAATGGCCGCCGCGGTAGGCGCGCTGCGGCCGGCGCACCGCGCCGATCCGATGGCAGGAGCCAGGTGCTTCTCCTGGTCTCCCATGGGGTGCAGGGCCCAAGCACTTGAGCCATCCTCCACTGCACTCCCTGGCCACAGCAGAGAGCTGGCCCGGAAGAAGGGCAACCGGGACAGAATCCGGAGCCCTGACCGGGACTAGAACCCGGTGTGCCGGTGCCGCAAGGCGGAGGATTAGCCTAGTGAGCCGCGGCGCCGGCCATCCATGCTGTTTTGATAACAACTGCCCTGTAGTATGTCCTGAAATCTGGTATTGTGATGCCTCCGGCTTTGTTTCTGCTGTACAAGATTGTTTTATCCATTTGAGGTATCCTGTGTCTCCATATGGATTTCAGCATCATTTTTTCCAGATCTGAGAAGAATGTCTTCGGTATCTTGATAGGTATTGCATTGAATGTGTAAATTGCTTTTGGGAGAATGGACATTTTGATGATATTGATTCTTCCAATCCATGAGCATGGAAGATTTTTCCATTTTTTGGTATCCTCTTCTATTTCTTTCTTTAAGATTTTGTAATTCTCATCTTAGAGATCTTTAACATCCTTGGTTAAGTTTATTCCAAGGTATTTGATTGTTTTTGTGGCTATTGTGAATGGGATTGATTTTAGCAGTTCTTTCTCAGCTGTGGCATTGCCTGCGTATACAAAGGCTGTTGATTTTTGTGCATTGATTTTATATCCTGCTACTTTGCCAAACTCTTCGATGAGTTCCAGTAGTCTCTTAGAGTTCTTTGGATTCCCCTAAATAAAGAATCATATCGTCTGCTAAGAGGGATAGTTTGACTTCTTCCTTCCCAATTTATATCCCTTTAATTTCTTTTTCTTGCTTGATGGTTCTGGCTAAAACTTCCAGAACTATGTTGAATAGCAGTGGTGAGAGTGGGCATCCCTGTGCCAGCATCTCTTATTAAAGTGCCAAATCAAGTCCTGACTGCCTTGCTTCCAATTCCACTCCCTGTTTATACACACAGGAAGGCAGCAGCTGATGGCCCAAGTGTTTGGTCCCTTACAGTCGTGTGTAGAACTGGATGGAGTTCCTGGCTTCAGGTTTTCAGCCTGGCCCAGTCGTTGCCATTGTGGTCATCTGATGAGTGGCCCAGAGGATTATAGGTATCTCTGTCTATGTCCCTGCCTCTCTGTCACTCTGCCTTTCAAATAGAAAATAGATGGTAGCCAGATAGACACATAGATAGAGATAGATGACAGATTTTTAAAAAAGTTTTTATTTTATTTTTTAATTAGATGCAACAGATTCAATGAGATTTTTAGAAACAATTCTAAGAACATAACAAAATCCCTTCCCTCCCATTCTTTCCTTCTCCCTTTTTTTTTTTTTGTTTTTGAGATAACATATTTTAAAATTACATTACAGTAAAAAGGCTTAATGCCTCACTGGACAAGAAGTTTAACTAGTAAAAGCAAAAAGACCCTAGTTTAGTGGGAATATAAGAGCAACCATAAACAGTGATTTAAATGGAAAAATGACCATTTCACACATATATAGTAAAGATTTTCAAATATTTGTTGGCTGTTTGTAATTGTTTCTTTTGAGAACTATCTATCTCAGTCCTTGGCTCATTTCTCAAGTGGATTTTTTTGTTGTTGTTGTTGAACTTTTTGTAAAGATTTATTTGAAAATAATGTTTATTTGAAAATACATTTATTTTGAAAATATTTATTTGAAAAATATTGATTTGAGAATCAGAGATACAGAAAGAGAGACAGAAAGAGACAGAGAGTGAGGTCTTCTGTCCACCTGTTCACTCCCCAAATGGCTGCAATTGCTAGAGCTGAGCTGATCTGCAGGCAGGAGCCAGGAGCTTCTTCTGGGTCTCTCACATAGGTAAAAGGGCCCAAGGACTTGGACCATCTTCCACTGATTTCCCAGGCCATAGGTAGAGAGCTGGATCAGAAGAGGAGCAGCCAGGACATGAACTGGTGCCCATATGGGATACCAGCACCACAGGCAGAGGCTTAACCTTCTACACACCACAACGCCGGCCCCTGTTGTTAAATTTTGTAAGTTGCTGATGCATTTGGGATATTACCCCTTTGCCAGATAGGTGGTTTGCAAATATTGTTTCACATTCTGCTGGATGTGTCTTCACTCTATTGATACTTTTTTTTTTTTTTTTTGACAGGCAGAGAGGCAGAGAGAAAGGTCTTCCTTTTGCCATTGGTTCACCCTCCAATGGCCGCCGCGGCTGGCGCGCTGTGGCCGGCGCACTGCGCTGTTCCGAAGGCAGGAGCCAGGTGCTTATCCTGGGGTGCAGGACCCGACCACTTGGGCCATCCTCCACTGCACTCCTGGGCCACAGCAGAGAGCTGGCCTGGACAGAATCCGGCGCCCCGACCGGGACTAGAACCCGGTGTGCCGGCGCCACTAGGCGGAGGATTAGCCTGTTGAGCCACAGCGCCGGCCCACTCTATTGATAATTTCCTTTGCTGTGCAAAAGCTTCTGAGTTTGATATAATCCCATTTATTTAGTTTCGCTGTTGTTGCCTGTGCACTGGAGAGTCTTGTCAGAGAAGTGGAACCCCACACCAACGTCTTGAAGTGTTGCCCCTGTTTTCTTCCAGCAACTTTGTAACCTCATGCCTTAAATCCATCTCGAGTTGATTTTTGTGTATGGTGAGAGGTATGGATATAATTTAATTCTTTTTTTAAAAGATTTATTTATTTATTTGAAAGCCAGAGTTACACAGAGAAGGAGAGGCAGAGAGAGAGAGAGAGAGAAGAGAGGTCTTCCATCTGCTGGTTCATTCCCCAGTTGGAGGTAACGGCCAGAGCTGGCTGCGCAGATCCAAAGCCAGGAGCCAGGAGCTTCCTCCAGGTCTTCCCACGTGGGTGCTGGGGCCCAAGAACTTGGGCCATCTTCCACTGCTCTCCTAGGCCATAGCAGAGAGCTGGATCAGAAGTAGAGCAGCTGGGATGCGAACTAGTGCCCGTATGGGATGTTGGCACTGCAGGTGGGGGCTTTACCTGCTGCGCCACAGTACCAGCCCTGGATATAGTTTAATTCTACACATCTACATCCAGTTTGGCCAGCACCATTTGCTGAAGAGATTATTCTTGCTCCACTGCATGGTCTGAGCATTTTGTCAAAAATCAATTGGCTGTATGTACGTGGATTAATTTCTGGGCTCTATTCTGTTCCATTGATCTATGTAGTTTTTTATGACAGTATGAAGCTGTTTTAATTACTATAGCTTTGTTTGGATAATATTTTGTTTCCCTTTCACTTTTTTTCTTACTGAGAATACTTATGCTTTTTATTTTATTTTATTTATTTTAATTTTTTAAAATTTCTTTATTTATTTGAAAGAGTTACACAGAGAAGGAGAGGCAGAGAGAGAGAGAGAGAGAGAGGTCTTCCATACACTGGTTCACTCCCCAATTGGCCGCAACAGCTGGAATTGTGCTGATTCGAAGCCAGGAGAAAGGAGCTTCCTCTGGGTCTCCCATGTGGGTGCAGGGGCCCGTATGATATTTGTCCCTTTGGGACTGGCTTATTTCACTCATCATAATGTTTTCCAAATTCCTTACAGGAATCAATTTTCAGTTAAAATTTAAACACCTAAGAATAATTGTGTGTTAATTACAGAGTTCAACCAATAGTACTAGAACAAAAAAAAAATACTAAAATGGATAAAGTATTACATTGTACATCAACAGTCAGGACAAGAGCTGATCCAGTCACTGTTTCTCATAGTGTCCATTTCAGATAGATACACGTCTCTGCAAGAGGACCTTGGGAGGCAAAAGGTGTAGAGCAGATACTTAGAGCACAGACAGTTTGAGTCTCCTTGAGCTCCCAGACCAGGTGGTTTTGTAAAGTTTACTTTAGATTACATCAGCATCTCAGTCAAATCTTTGACTTCGAACTGCTAAGGGCACTCACTACAAAAAGTTTGTGGAAAATGAAATTTAGTGGTCAATTTGGGGCCAGTGCTGTGGCGTAGTGGGTAAGGCTACCACCTGAAGTGCTGGCATCTCACGTGGGCTCCGGTTTGGATCCCAGCTGCTCCAATCTGATCCAGTTCTCTGCTATGGCCTGGGAAAGCATGGAAGATGGTCCAAGTCTTTGGGCCCCTGTACCCACATGGAAGACCAGAAGAGCCTCCTTGCTTCTTGCTTCAGATGGGCATAGCTCGGCCATTGAGATTATCTGGAGAGTGGATCAGCAGATAGATGAACTCTCTCTGCCTCTGCCTCTGTGTAACTCTGCCTTTAAAATAAATGAATAAGTCTTTAAAAATATGGTAAATTTATTTTGGTGAAAAATATTTTAAAATATATTCGTAATTTTTCTACTACACACATTTTTCATGACCTTGATGATCTTACTTAGCTGCCCTCAATGCCGTGAGCTTGTCTTGGTTATTAGGAATATAAAGAACCTGGAGACATTGCTGTAATCTCTATGTCTCTTGCTATGTCAAGTGTCCTATTCTTGCCTTCATCTTCAGGTGATGATTTCTTTAACTCCTGGAAAATTCTAGATTGCCTCTTACTAGAACATGCACTAAATGAACTGTATATAGGTAATCTTGGCAGGTGGCCAAGATTCATGGATAGTAAGATACTTGGAAGACAAGTTTTCTCCATAAACTAAATAGATTATATCAAAATGATCCTTGTTGATTATTTGTAAAGACAGTAACATTGTATCTCTCTTTTTAAAAGATATTTTTAAAATTTAATTGAAAAGCAGATACATAGAGCAAGGGAGAAAGAGAGAGGTCTTCCATATGTTGGTTCATTACCATAATGGCCACAACAGCCAGGGCAGGGTCAAGCTGAAGCCAGGAGCCAGGAATTCCGTCCCTATATCCCACATGAATGACAGGGACCCAAGCATTTTGGACATCATCCACTGCCTTTCTGGGCACATCAGGAGGGAAATGGATCTGAAAAAGAACAGCCAGGCCTCCAACCAGCACTTATATTGTGGGATGCCAGAATCATAATCGGTGACTTAACCCAATGTGTCACAGTGCCATCCTTTAGTCCTTCTATTTTCTTGCAAGTTATTCACTTCTTGCAAGTTCCTCACTGTAACAACCAAAAGCCCGATTTCTCCTACTACAGGATTCACAGAATGGAAATGTCCCAGTGTCTTTGTCCCATTTGTTATTTTCCCAAAACTCTATAAAGAAATCCCCTGGCCACTTTTTCAGCAGATTCCTTAACAATCTGTTCAATCCATTTCTGTTCTTTTCCTAAATTATTGCTTTTAAATTTATCTTCAAGAGTGTCCTTTTAAATTTAATTTCATCTATTTTATTCTTAACATAATTTTTGAAGATGCTGGCGTCAGTAGCTTCATACCTTTTGTTCTTCATAGTCAGCTGGGTGCTTCTCTTTGTTTCTGCTTTTGAGTTCGTTGCAAGTTTGGAGTAAAGTTCATGCGCTGGTTCATGCTCTCTATCCTTTGGCTAAAAACTTTTGTATCTGCCTCCAACAGCACCTTAGAACTTCATAATAAACTATCTTTAGCTTGTTGTATAGCAACACATTTTTCATGACTTTTTTGAAGGTCTTACTTCGCTGCCTTCAATGTCATGAACCTGTCTTGATTATTATTGTTCTATAGCAGGCATTCATATATCTTAATTTGAAGTTATCTATTAGTTCTGTTATTCATTGTTCTTAGCCTTTTCTTGTTTGTCTCTCATATCCAGTGAGTATTTAGTGACTGTGGAATGATTAGGAATAATAATCCAGTCACAGGGGCCGAGGCTGTGGTGTAGTGGGTAATGCTGCAGCTTGCAGCTCCAGCATCCCATATGGGCACCAGTTCAAGTCCCGGCTGCTCCAACTGTGATTCAGCACTTTGTTCTGGCCTGAGAAAGCAATAGAAGATGGTCCAAGGCCTTGGGCCCCTGCACCGGCATTGGAGATACAGAAGAAGCTCCTGGCTCCTGGCTTCAAATTGGCGTATCTCCAGCCACTGCTGCCATCTGGGGAATGAACCAGCAGGTGGAAGACCTCTCTCTCTGCCTTTGCCTCTCTGTAACTCTGTAACTTTCAAATAGATAAATATTTTTTTTTAACTTTTATTTAATGAATAGAAATTTCCAGTGTACAGCTTATGGATTACAATGGCTTCCCCCTCCCATAACTTCCCTCCCACCCGCAACCCTCCCCTCTCCTGCTCCCTCTCCCCTTCCATTTGCATCAAGATTCATTTTCAATTCTCTTTATATACAGAAGATCAATTTAGTATAAAGATTACAACAGTTTGCACCCACATAGAAACACAAAGTGAAACATACTGTTTGAGTACTAGTTATAGCATCAAATCACAATGTACAGCACATTAAGGACAGAGATCCCGCATGAGGAGCAACTGCACAGTGGCTCCTGTTGTTGACCCAACAAATTGACACTCTAGTTTATGGCGCCAGTAACCATCCTAGGCTGTCGTCATGAGTTGCCAAGGCTATGGAGGGCTTCCAAGTTTACAGACTCTGATCATATTTAGACAAGGTCATAAAAGACAGAGTGAGGATAGTAACCAATGATCCTAAGAGTGGCATTTACCAGGTTTGAACAATTATACAGCATTAAGTGGGGAAGAGGACCATCAGTACACACAGGTTGGGAGTAGAGCCATTGGTGGTAGAGTAGAGGTTATGATTACAAAGGAATGAGGCCCAAGTGCACTAGACAGGGCCTAGAACAAAGGACAGAGTCATTATTAGAGGAGCTAAGAAAGGTGCTGTCTAAGCTACAAGTAATTTTTCTGATTGAGAGGCAAATAGAACCTGATAGAAGGGGCTTGATAATAATCTGGTGGGCTTTAGGCCTTGTAAATTCAGAGGCCCAGACCTATCTATCTCTTCACATGGGGTATATCCTAAGGGAGGTGTGAACCTCCTAGGGGAAGGCACTCTGTTGACTTTCATTACTTGGCTGGGCTGGGAGGAGAGCTGGCCAGGTAAAGGCAGGGGGCATCTCTAACAAGAAATTTACAGTTCTGCCTGCAATGTTGCTGACCCTACTTGGCCGTCCCCTCAGCTGCAGTGGTCACTTTGGAAGTTGGGCTGAGTGAAGGGCTTTTCAGCTTAGAGCCAATAAGATCTGTGGCTCTGACCTGGGCATCCTTCGACTCCAGGGCAGGTCCATTTCCAGTGATCCAACTCTTGGCAGAGCTGCCAGGGCTCTTCACAAGCTGACTTCTGCTGAAGCCCAGGCTTACCACATTGAAAGCCACTGCAGTGGACTGGCCTGTTGGGTCTCCTTGAGGGCAGATCACTGTACAGATCAGCCATTAATAGGCCTGCCACCCATTGCTTCTGATGCCGAGCTTTCTTTTTCTCCTGGTTTGTGTTAAAGCAGACCAGAGGATGCAAGTCAAGGGAGTGCCCAAGTCCCATCTCTAATCTTTGGTGGCCTGAACTACAAGTCTATAGTCACAGGCATGTCTGTAGTAGTTTTTCTAATGTAGACAATGCCCATGAGGAAAATTATATTCTCACTTTAAAACTTTCTTTCCCTTTGGTCTGAAAGGGAGGTATTTTCTACTTACTGTATACTTCACTGATGGCGAAGTGAATCTAGCTATGAGATTATTATTTAAGTTCTTGTTTTGGCTATGCTATTACAGAAAAATGTTAGCCATCTCTTTTATAAGGTCTAAAGATTAAATTGTGCGTCCTACAGATTCCTTCATAATAGAATTAGTTTCCTACCTTGAAGAGAATAGAGAAATGAAAGAACAAGTTGGGCTTAGAATAGAGAAATGAGGGAGCAAGTCCTAGATCGCTTGCTGACAATAGCAATATCACATGAATACTTAGCAAACCGTTTCAACCACTAGATAACAACTTAAGAAAACATTTACCAGAAGGTCCAATGCCTTCTATAAATTTTAAGAATCATGTATTTGAAAACATCTCTTAAATATCTAACATGGTGTAGTTTGTTTAGCCAGTAAACTTAAGCACAACCATCTAAAATGTTTTTAGTTTCTTTCTACCAACACGTTTAAAACATATGATACACAGATTCAGGTCACTCAAATTAAAATGTATCTTTGATTGATTTTAGCAGCTTAAATTTATGGACAATCTTATCTACAAGCCATTTAAAATAAAACTCTTAATAAAATTTCCCCATGTGGACATACAATATGTACACACATATAATATAGCATAATAGACCAATATAGCAATTTTAATAATAGCTTTTAAAATCTTTAACTCTTTTTGTAGATTGCCAATTGATTTGAATTGCTTTTTCTTTTTAGTAACCTCAGTTAACCATACTTTCTCTCAGTTGGTACTGTTACTACATTATTGGCTTCATCTGTTTACAGAGCCATCCCAAAGTACTGAATACAATAAAAGTGGCTGGAAAAAGTCCATAGGAACCTATAGGAGGACAGCTAAACACAGAACCAACAACGCTTTAGTTTTATGAGCAGCACATCATATATAACTGTGGATGACAAAAGACTTTAAGTCGCCATGTTTAAAATTATAAACTTATCAACCAACAAGAGGCACTTGCTTACTTCACAGTATTTTTGAAAGCACCTGTAGGATTTTACAAGTATTTAACCCTTTAGGCCTCTGGGGCTTTCTCATTAAGATAACTATCATGTCTAGTAACACAAGATCATTAGACTTTTTAATTCTCAAACATTTGTATTAATAGCATTTTCCATTATAGAAACTTAAAGTCTGGTACCACATCACATCTTGACAGTCATTCTAATATAATCCAAATAGACTGATTAGTTGGTGTCTCCATAAGATGAGAGACATAGGTCCTTCGATTTTTTCAGTTGGGCCCAAACTGGAAAAACCAAAGTCCAGGATTTACTGGAAATTTTAGAGACCAGATTGTTTGAAACTTTGATTTTTTGAATGCCTGTCAAGAATGCCAAGAAGGCTCAAAATCCAAAATATCTGGTTGAAATAAGATTTCTTAAAATCATGACATAACATAGACCAAATTTGATCATTGTTACAAGGTGATTATTCAAATTTTTGAAAATAAGCACATATTTAAATAACCCATAGCTCTTAATAAAAATGCAGCTATTTTTGAACAATTAGAATTTAACAGACATCAAGAGAACATAATAGATTACTTTAACACATTGTTTTAACAGAGCATCAGAGTTTAATTCTATGTCAAAGAGAAATTGAGCTTCCTGTGATCTTTTGCTGTGAGGTTTCCTTCCTTTACCTTCTTTCATATTGGTGACCATGTTTCTGTGTTTCTGTGTGTAACACATCTTTAAGCATCTTTTGCAGGGCAGGATGAGTGGCAACAAATTCTTTCAGTTTCTGTTTGCTATGAAAAGTCTTAATTTCACCTTCATTCACAAATGAGAGCTTTGCAGGATATAATATTCTGAGCTGGCAGTTTTTCTCTCTTAGTACCTGGGCTATGTCTCGCCATTCCCTTCTAGCTTGTAGGGTTTCTGATGAGAAGTCTGCTGTGAGTCTAATTGGAGATCCTCTGAGAGTAATCTGACGTTTCTCTCTTGCACATTTTAGGATCTTTTCTTTATGTTTCAGTGTGGTGAGTTTGATTACGACGTGTCGTGGTGAGGATCTCTTTTGGTCATGTTTATTAGGGGTTCTATAAGCTTCCTGTACTAAGATGCCTCTGTCCTTCTCCAAACCTGGGAAATTTTCTGCTAGTATCTCACTGAAAATGCCTTCTAATCCTTTCTCCCTCTCCATGCCTTCAGGAACTCCTAGAACCCGAATGTTGGGTTTTTTAATAGTATCCTGTAGATTCCCGACAATATTTTTTAGATTTCTAATTTCTTCTTCTTTTCTTTGGTTTGCCTGTTTCCTTTCCTGTTCTTTGTCTTCTAAGTCTGATATTCTCTCTTCTGCTTCGCTCATTCTGTTTTTAAGGCTCTCTAATGTGTTTGTCATTTGATCTATTGAATTCTTCATTTCATTATGATTTCTCGTCACTATCAGAATTTCTTGTTCCACTAGTTGTTTCATTTCATTTTGATTCCTCCTTAATATTTCACTTTCACGAGAGAGATTTTCTATCTTGTCCATGAAGGATTTCTGTAGTTCAAGAATTTGTTTTTGAGAACTTCTTAATGTTCTTATCAATTTTTTGAGATCCGCTTCTTGCATTTCTTCGATCTCATCATCTTCATAATCTTGAATTGGGGTGTCTTTTTCATTTGGGGGCATCATAGTGTCTTCCTTGTTCTTGTTAGCTTGGTTTTTGCGTTTGTTGTTTGGCATGTTGGAGATATTTGGTTTCTTCACTGTGGTGTTTTTTCTTGTTACACTATGGCTCTATATTAAGTGGACTGTCTGCTTTCAGTGGAGCCTTAGAGCCTTGAGATGAGTGTGGACTGAGAGCTGTGTTTGGTTCCTCAGGGTTGAGGGTGTGTCAAAGATGACATTCCCAGGTTAGGTGTGGTAAATCTCTCTTTCTTTTTTTGATTTAAAAGGGAAGTAATTCTGCACAGCTGAACGTAATTGGAGGTAGTTAGCAGGCAAATGATATACCCACAGGAGCCAGAGATCGGAAGCTCTTTCCCAAGGACCACACAGGGAATCTCTGCTGCCCTCAGTGTGGGCTCCAATTCTCCTGCAGTCTCCCACTGGGTTGCCAAGTTAGATGCTAATCTCCTGTTGTTTCACCCCTCCCCCCAGAGTCAGGTTTTTCTGCTAGGCTCAGGGCTGGTGCAGACCTGAGGTCGCCCTGCTTATGACGTATGTCCAAAATGGCGCCTGCTCTGTCTTGCTCGCCTTTGAGAGGTGAGCAGAGAGAGAAAAACTTGTGTCTGTATCGGTCACTTTTTAAAATTTTTTTCCTATCTCTCTTCTAGTTAGCCTGGTGAACTTTTCCCCACGGAGTTTCAAGCTTCGTTCCCTCTAGCCTCCTCTCTCCGCTTGCCCGCTGGTATCTCGGGCTATTGAGGTTCGGCTCACCTCGCGTTCCAGTGCTGGTGTGTTGAGTCTGCCGCTGGTGTCCCGAACTTGGGCTCCCATGCTCTCCATGCAGGTCCACTGTGAATCACTAGTTCCGGAAGAGTTTCCTCTGCTGTTTCATCCCCTACTCTTCCTTGACCCTGCAGTATCTCCACTTATATTAAACTTTCTCTCCCCCTGGACTAATAGTGTGCTCCCTGCCTATTCCGCCATCTTGCTGCTCCAATTTTCAAATAGATAAATAATTTTTTTAAAAAATATTCAGCCACATACAATAAACACAAAGCAGGTGCTTTCTCTAAAATGCATTTTTTTTTAGTTTAAAACTTTTAGAAGGGGTTCTGTTCTTATTGCTGTGCAAAAGAGCTAAGGGACTTCCCAGGACCATCCAAGTTCACAGGAGCCTGACACAGAAGGTTCTTGCAGCCCTGCAGAAACTTGTTCTTCCTCCTTTATGCCTCTGTACTTCTTTTTTTTCCCCAGAAATCTTTTACTTAAGGCATACGAATTTTCATAAATACTTCAGGAACATAGTGATTCTTCCCACCATACCTGCCCTCCTATCTGCATTCCTACTTTTCTTCCTCCTCCCTCTCCTATTCCCATTCTTGTTTTTTACTAAGATCTATTTTCAATTAACTTTATACACATAAGATTTACTCTATACTAAGTAAAGATTTCAACAAATAGTATTAACAAAAAACTATTCCTCAGCACTTGAGACAAGGACTGTTCAAAATCATCGCATCTCAAAGTGTCAACCTCACTTCTATAGATTACCTTTTAGGTGCTGTATTATTTACCACAGATCATGGTATTTGTCCTTTTGATGCCCCTATACTTTTCTCCACCCTTCTCCACCCCTCTTTCCCCCTGAAAGTTATTTCTGACTGTGTGTCTTGGTCATGTTTATGGTCATCAAAGAGGCTGAATCATGTCCTGAGCTGCCAGTTATTATTTTCCCGAGAGTTCAGCAGTTCTCTCATTCTCATACTCTGAAAAGAGAGGAATATATTTATTTTTAATTTTAAAAAATGTGTATTTACTTAAAAGAGTGGGAGGGAAGGTAGGAGAGATAGAGACAGAGAGAAAGAGAGAGATTCCATCATCTATATGTTCATTTCCCAAATGCCCACAACACCCAAGGATGGATCTAACTTAAACCAGGAGCCAGGAATTCAATCCCAGTTTTCCATGTGGGTGGTAGGAATCCAGTCAGTTGAGCTACATCCTGCTGCTTCCTAGTGTCTCCATTAGCAGAAAGCTGAGTCAGGAGCTAGAGCCAGTACAGAAATCAGGTATTCTGATATGGGACATGTGCATCTTAAAGACCACTTAACCACTAAGTCATATGCCTGCCAGGGGCATATATTTTAATTATAACCTCGAGAAACATTTCTAACTCAAATTTAACGATGAAAATCTTTTTCCTAAATTCTTTGATTTTATAAATATACAGTATTTCTCTTTCTGTTTCATTGCCAATCTTAGTTTCTAATTATAGCAACATTTTTATTATTTGCTTTACCCACAATACTGGCTCAAAACTGCAGTATCAATAGTCCTACCAAAATAAACCTGTGGAGTGAATTTTAAGGTTTATTTCCAGTTCTTTCTGTCCTTAGGCCATATCCTTGAGATAAAATGCTAGGGCCAATTTTTAAAATGATGGAATAATAATCTCTGTGTGGTTATTTCATCAATTTTTGACAAACAGGTCCATTTACTTCACTTTTTTTCAGTTATAGGGTTTGTTTTTATGTGATTAACTTGATGGATATATGAAATCTTTAGAAATGTCAAAAATCAGGGCTGGCACTGTGGCATAGCAGATAAAGCTGCTGCCTGCAGTGCCAGAATCCCATGTGGGCACTGGTTCCAGTCCTGGCTGCTCTACTTCCAATCCAGCCCTCTGCTGTGGCCTGGGAAACCAGTAGAAGATGGCCCAAGGCTTTGGATCAGTGCAGCTGCAGCCATTGCAGCCAACTGGGGAGTGAACCAGCGGATGGAAGACCTCTCTCTCTCTCTCTCTCTTTCTCTCTGCCTCTCTCTCTGCCTCTCCTCTCTCTGTGTAACTCTGACTTTCAAATAAACAAATAAATTAAAAAAAAAAGAAATGTGAGCCATACCACTCCTTGGAATTTACCCAAAGGAAATTAAATTGGCCAAAAAAAAAAAAAGCCGTCTGCACATTAATGTTTATTGCAGCTCAATTCACAATAGCTAAGACCTGGAACCAACCCAAATGCCCATCAACAGTAGACTGGATAAATAAATTATGGGACATGTACTCCATAGAATACTATATGACAGTAAAAAACAATGAAACCCGGTCATTTGCAACAAGATGGAGCAATCTGGAAAACATTATGCTGAGTGAATTAAGCCAGTCCCAAAGGGACAAATATCATATGTTTTCCCTGACCGGTGACAACTAACTGAGCACCAAAGGGGAAACCTGTTTAAGTGAAATGGACACTATGAGAAACAGTGACTTGACCAGCTCTTGTCCTGACTGTTGATGTACAATGTAATACTTTATTCATTTTAGTTTTTTTTTTTTTTGGTCTAGTACTAGTGGTTGAATTCTGTAATTAACACACAATTACTCTTAGGTGTTTAAATTTTAACTGAAAAGTGATCCCTGCTAAATTTAAGACTGGGAAAAAGAGAGGGAAGAGATGTACAGTTTGGGACATGCTCAATTGGACTTGCCCCAAATGGTGGAGTTAGAAATGTGCCAGGGGATGCCAATACAATCCCATCAAGGTGGCATGTACCAATACCATCTCACTAGTCCAAGTGATCATCTTCAGTTCACAATTGATCACACTGATAGGTCTAAGAGTCAAAGGGATCACACAAACGAGGCTAGTGTCTGCTAATACTAACTGATAGAATCAAAAAGGGAGAGAAAGATGCATCATGGGAAGCGGAAGACACAGCAGACTCATAGAATGGCAGATGTCCTAAACAGCACTCTGGCCTCAGAATCAGCCCTTAAGGCATTCGGATCTGGCTGAAGAGCCCATGAGAGTATTGTAGGCATGGAAAGCCAAGACACTCTGTCAAAAAAAAAAAAAAAAAAAACCTAAATGGAAGATCTCTGCAAGTGAGATCCCAGTGGAAAGAACGGGGCCATCAAAGAAGGAGGTACCTTTCTCCGAAGGGAGGAGAGAACTTTCACTTTGACTATGACCCTGTGGAATAAGATCGAAGTTGGCGAACCCTAAAGGCTTCCATAGCCTTGGCAACTCATGACTAGAGCCTAGGGAGATTACTGATGCCATAAACAAGAGTGTCAAATTGTTAAGTCAACAACAGGAGTCACTAGGTACTTACGTCTCTTGTGGAATCTGTCCTTAATGTGTTGTCCAATGTGAAGTAATGCTATAACTAGTACTGAAACAGTATTTTTACACTTTGTGTTTCTGTGTGGGTGCAAACTGATGAAATCCTTACTTAGTATATACTGAATCGATCTGCTGTATATAAAGATAATTGAAAATGAAAAAAAATTGGTGTTAAATTGGAAATTGCATAGAAAATTAATCAATTCTTAAAAAAATATCATGTAGGATCCCTGTCTTTAATGTGCTGTACATTGTGATTTAATGCTATAACTAGTACTCCAACAGTATTTTTCACTTTGTTTTACTATGTGAAGGCAAACTGTTGAAATCTTTACTTAATATATACTAAATTGATCTTCTATATATAAAGAGAATTGAAAATGAATCTTGATGTGAATAGAAGGGGAGAGCGAGCGGGAAAGGGGAGGGTTGCAGGTGGGAGGGAAGTTGGTGGGGGGGAAGCCATTGTAATCCATAAGCTGTAATTTGGAAATTTATATTCATTAAATAAAAGTTTAAAAAAAAAGAAATATGAAAATCAGAATCAACATAAGTCTAAAAGATATTTTCAGAAGGTATACTAAAAGATATCTTCAGAAAAATTTTGCATTAATCCCTGTTCCCTACATTGTCTTCTCTCCATCCTTTCATGTCAATATTTTTATTCTTATTTATTTCTCTGTTATATGCTTGTTTCACCCTCACAAGTTGGGCAAACAGTATGTCTTCTTTTTATCCTTTTTCTTCACCATCTTTGTGATATAACACACTGTTTTCCATCTTTAGCAAAGATGTGTAAACTTTATTGTTTTCTTCTGAATTGTATGGAAAATTTTAATCATGTACAAAAGTGGAAAAATTTCATGAACCTCAATGTGCCTTTCACTCAGCTTCAATCATTACCAATTAATGGCTAATCTTCTTTTCCTTATTTCCCCACCCCAGCTCCATTGCTTTTTTTTTTAAGTCCAAGCTACCAATATCAATTATTCTGACTACTCTAACTGCCTCAGACAAGCAAAATCACAGTGTTTGTTTTTTTGGTACTGGCTTATTTCATTTAGTATAGTGTTTTCCTTTTTTTTTTTTTTTAAGATTAATTTTTTATTTATTTGAAAGGCAGAGATACATACAGAGAGAAGGAGAGACAGAGAGAGGGAGAGGGAAAGGGAGACAGAGAGAGAGAGAGAGAGAGAGAGAGAGAGAGAGAGAGAAAGGTCCTCAATCCACTGGTTTACTCCCCAGCAGGCTGCAACTGCTGGAGCTGCGCCGATCCAAAGCCAGGAGCCTCCTCCAGGTCTCCCACAGCGCCGGCCCCTCAAATGGCATTTTAACTGCTGCAACAAATGCTTGCCCCAATCTTTACCTTTTAAACCTCCACAATATCTTTATTACACTTAGAAATTAGCAATTTCTTAAACACCTGGTAAGCATTCAGAATTCTAATTACATAACTCACACTGTCTGATGCAGGAATTTAAGGGTCTCTGCCACTGGGGTTGTCTTTCCTGCAGTCTTTGTGCAAGGCAAATGCATCCGCACTTCACTGGTGAGTCAGTCTGTCCTCCAGCTGCATGGGATCCGGTGATGCCTCTGTTTCCTTTGCTGAAGTCTACTAGCCCTTCATGGACTCTGATAAATTCTAAGATGAAACTCACACGGACTTTCTTGCAGACAGCCTACATCTGATCCCTAGGAAACACCCTTACACCTTTTACATGGAAAATTCTCAGATTGTGTTGGGGCCAGCATTGTGGTATAGAAGGTAAAACCACTTCCTGCGTCGTCACATTCCAATTGGGTGCCAGTTCAAGTCCTGGTTGCTCCACTTCCTGTACAGCTTCCTGCTAATGACCTGGGAAAAGCAGTGGAAGATGGTCTAAGTGCTTGGACCCCTGCCACCCACATGGCTCTGGCCTGGCCCAGCCCGGGGGGTTGTTGCTATCATGTGGAGAGTGAGCCAGAGGATGGAAGCTCTTTTTTTTTTTTTTTTTTTTTTTGACAGAGTGGACAGTGAGAGAGAGACAGAGAGAAAGGTCTTCCTTTTGCCACTGGTTCACCCTCCAATGGCCGCCGTGGTAGGCGTGCTGCGGCTGGCGCACCGCACTGATCCGATGGCAGGAGCCAGGTGCTTCTCCTGGTCTCCCATGGGCTGCAGGGCCCAAGGACTTGGGCCATCCTCCACTGCACTCCTGGGCCACAGCAGAGAGCTGGCCTGGAAGAGGGGCAACCGGGACAGGATCGGTGCCCCGACTGGGACTAGAACCCAGTGTGCCGGCGCCGCAAGGCGGAGGATTAGCCTAGTGAGCCGCGGCGCCGGCCTTGGAAGCTCTTTTTCTGTCTCTGTCTCTCTCTGTTTCTCTATTTCTGTAACTCTTTCAAATAGATAAATCTTTAAAAAATAAAATTCTAAGACTGTAGGCTGTCCAATGTCATTTTCTCCCTGGATGTTTCATCTGGACAGTGCCCCATCATCTCATAAATTTTCCAGGTGACAGATTGGCATTAGTCCCTAGGGTCCCTAAAACTTCAGGGATACGTGATAGGATCTCTAAGCAGTTCCTTAAAGCCAGATGTGAAATGAGAGTAGAAATCTGTACCTTTCATAGAAATAAAGAATTTAGGAATATATATGCAGATTTTATTTTGAGGTGTATAAGATGGTCTGTTTACAACTATCTTTAGTATCTATTATTTTATTCTCTGTCTTAGCAGAGATTTCCATTTTAATATCCTCTTACATATTCAACCACTCATTTGGACAATTTAAAGTTTGTTTGATTGAATGAAATAATATCTTCATTTTTCACATTTGTACCTTGAGCTGACCAAATCTGAAAACTGATAAACTATATTCTCTTGAATTGTGTATTCCTCAATTTATAGCATGTGAATTCTATGAATTTGTAATGAGAACACTTAGCATACATTAAAGAATCTGTTGGGTAGTTGTACATTTATTCTGCTATTCAAGCAAACTCTTCTCTTTCAAGTGAGCTGAGTACCTGACTGTAGTTTGTTCAGATGCACAGTGACTCAGTTCTCTCAGTATGTGCCTCATTCTTATTTAATTTCTAATCTCAGTTTGATAGAGTTCTCTGTTTGATGCAGGGCATCCTTATGCTTCACCTTCTTGTATGTAAATATGAATGCTGTGTTGTGTATCATGATTACTTTGTGCAAAAACACCTCCCAAGTGAAATGGTGTCTGTTAGTTTTAGATAATGGGTGAACTCCCTGTTTATGGGCTGAGTAGCAGGTTGTTAGGCATTACAGTCTTGTAAAGTTTACAGTTTCCACTGTGTGTCATTACAAGTACTTCTTAGCAATTTCAGCCACTTTCTTTCCATTCGCAGAAGCGCTCCAATATTTGCATGTTCTGTGATGGGAATTAGTAGTTGCTTTTGAGAGTTTTTGCCTTTGAGCAAAAGCTTTTAACAGATTACCCATATGGAAAAAGATAAATGCTAAGAAAGAGAATTGGACCAGCACTCGAGAGACCTGGATTAAAGCTCAAGAATGCTTGTTAGAAACTAGGAAACACTGCTATCATTCTAATTTGAATGGTATCATTTTAATAGTCTTAAAATCTTTACTCCTACATAAGTATATCATCTTCCAAAGTGCCTCAAAATAGCATGTATCATTATTTATCATTAACACGAAGAAATAAATCCATTATTTAAAGTTTGGGAGTTTTTATAGAATTTTCACAGATACAATAATCTATAAATAGCAAATCTTTTTTGAAAGACAAGGCATTTATAAATTGTATCAACTTAGTCGAACATATTCATAATTAAAAAAATACAACTCATTATATAGCAATATACACTGTAGCGAATGACATTGATCTAGAGCTATTGTACTAACCATTGCTGGCAGTATGGAATGCATTTCCCCGATATTTGTTTTCCTAGACATGCTCTTATGGCATTTTTGTTTTTGTTTCTTTCTTTTTTTTTTTAAGATTTATTCATTCATTTGAAAGTCGGAGTAACACAGAGAGAGAAGGAGAGGCAGAGAGAGAGAGAAAGAGAGAGAGAGAGAGGTCTTCTATTCGCTGGTTCACTCCCCAGTTGGCGGCAACTGCTGGAGCTGCGCCGATCCGAAGCCAGGAGCCAGGAGCTTCCTCCAGGTCTCCCAAGAGTGGGTGCAGGGGCCCAAGAACTTGGGCCATTTCCTACTGCTTTCCCAGGCCATAGCAGAGAGCTGGATCAGAAGTGAAGCAGCCGGGTCTCAAACTGATGCCCATATGGGATGTGGACACTGCAGGCTGAGGCTTTACCTGATACACCACAGCACTGGCTCCTGGTGAAGATCTTTTCTAGTCATGTATATTAGGCATTCTATGTGCTTCCTGTACTTAGATGTCCCTTTCTTTCTCCAAATTAGGGAAGTTTGATGTTAATTTTTCAGTAAGAAGGCCTTCAATTCCTTTCCTGCCTTTCTTTGCCTTCAGGAACTCCTAGAACCCATATGTTGGATAGTTTGATAGTATTCTGTTGATTATAGAAAGTGTTTTTTTGTTTTCTAATTTCCTCTTCTTGTTTTTGGCTTGACTGCTTAATTTCTTGTGCTTTGTATTCTAAGACAGATATTCTTTCTTCTGCTTCACTGATTCTATTGTTATGGCTTCCCACTGCATTTTTTTATTTGTTCTATTAAATTCTTCATTTTATTTTGATTTCTTTTTATTTTGTTGGAGAAATTTTCTTTCATGTCATGTACAGATTTCAACAGTCCGTGCATTTGCTTCTGATTATTTCTATGTAATCTTATGATCAATTTTTTTGAATTCTATTTCTGGCATTTCTTCAGTCTCATCCTCTTGACAATTTAGTATTGACATGTTGTGTTCTTTTGTGGGCATCATGTTGTCTTCCTTATTCTTGTTTCTTGAATTGGTGCATTTGTTATTTGGTATTTGTGGAGATACTTGTTTTCATCTTTGTTTTTTCACTGTGGTGGCTTTTACCTTTGTACTATGCTTCCATAGATTAGTGGAGTGTCTGCTTTCAGTGAATATCTAGAGCTGTGTAGTGTGTGTGGCCAGGGAGCTCTGTTCAGTTCTCCAGGTTGAAGGACATGTCTAAGGTGACACAGAGCTCTTCTGCTCAAAGGAGACCAGTGCCTGACTGCTAGTCCCAGCGGGAATAATATTCATCTGCTCTACCACAAGGACCACACAAAAAGGATCTGTGCAGTCCTCAGGGTAAGCTCAGATTCTCCAGCAATGTCCATCGCCAGATAACCAGGGAGCCCTGTGTGTGTGTGGAATCTCCCACAGTGACTGCCCAAAGTTCCAGCTGCACTGTGAGTCCTCCCACACAGCCTCAGTTTTTTCACAGTCCTAACACAGAAGTTTCCGAAGTCAGGAGCACCCAGCCCATTAGTTCTCCCCATGAGTCACGAATCTCTACTCAGCTTGTTGCTGGATGTGGCATGAGCTGGCGCAACTATTAAGTATGTCCAAAATAGTGCCTCCTCTATTGGCTTGTTACAGGATGCCTTTGCAGTGTGATCAGGGAGAAAGAAACGTGAGCTTCCTTTTTTTTTCTCTTCTAGTTTGGTAGGTACTTTAGTCCCCACAGGGCTCCAAGCTGGGTTCACTCTATGCTGTTCCTGCAGCTTTATTGCCAGTGGCTAGGGCTGCTCTAATCTGGTCACACCTCACTCTCCAATGCTGGTGAAGAAGCTCTTGGTTGCTTGGGTCCTGAGTTGTGGGTGTTCACGCCCTCCCACTTGGTTCCACTGTGTCCCTTAGTTTGCGTAGAGTTTCTTCTGCCATTTTCTCCCTAACTCTTCCCTGAGACTGTACTCTCTCCACTTTTTAAAAACTATCTTCTATACTAGAACAGTAAGCCCCCTCCCTACTCTGCCATCTTTTCTCTTTCTTTTTCTTTTCTTTTCTTCTTTCTTTTGTATATTTGAAAGTCTGAGAGAGAGAGAGAGAGAGCAAGAGAGAGAGCAAGAGAGTGAACTTCCATCCACTGATTCACTCCCCAAATGCCTACAACAATTGAGACAGAGGCAGGCTTCAGCCAGGAGTCCAGAACTCAGACATCCCTGTGGGTTGTAGGGAACCAAGTACTTTGACCCATCACTTACTGCACCCCTGCATGGACACTAGCAGGAAGCTGGAATTTGAAAGGGAGCCAGGATTCCAACACAGGCATTTGAATATGGAATGTGGACATACCAATCCATACCCTAATGGCTGCCTCAAACACCTGCTCCTGGAGTCCTTCTTCTGAACTTCAACTTTTCTTTACCAGAGGTATAGTGCAACTAGAGAAGTATGACAGTGGGATCAGGTAGAATTATGTTCACAATCTTTGTCCTGCTCATTAGGCTTGAGTCATTGCCTCTTTTATAAAATGGCAGTAATTACGTTACCTACTAATAAGGGTTATTATGAAAATCAATGGTTGTTCATCCTTGAGATCTCAACATAGTCATCACTTCCCTTCTTTTTTTAAATGCTTTATTTTATTTATTTGAAAGGAAGAGTTACTTAGAGAGGGAGAAATAGAGGGAGATCTTCCATCTGCTGGTTTACTCCACAAATGGCTGCAACAGCCAGGGCTGGGCCAGCTGATGCTAGGAGCCAGGAGCTTCATCTGAGTCTTGCACATGGGTACAGGGGCCCAGACACTTGGGCCATCTTCTGCTGCTTTCCCAGGTGCATTAGTTGGGATCTGGATAGGAAATGGAGCAGCTGGGAATTGAACTGGTGCCTACATGGGATGCTGGTGTCACAAACAGCAGCTTATCCCATTATGCTGCAATGCCTACCCCATCACTTCCCTTCTTGATTTCCTTCTCCAACAAGAAAAAATAAAATGTATTTTATTTCTGTGCCCACATCTCCTCCCCCAACTCCCCACTCCATACTTGGACCCTGCACTATCAGTACATTTCTCAATATATCAAAATTGCATCTACGTATGCTTGTCCCTTTTGTTCAGCTATGATATACTTGTAATCCTTATGTTTCAACACTTGATGAGGCACCTACTTATCAAAGAATATAGTTTCAGTAAATGTTTATTGAGTGAATGAATGACGTATTTGCACAGTACTTGAAACATTTGAGGCATACAAATAATTTGTTCTTCTTGACTTCTTCTTTTTCTTTTCTTTTTTTTTTTTTTTAAGATTCATCTGTTCATTTGAAAGGCAGAGTTCCAGAGAGGCAGAGGCAGAGAGAGAGGTCCTTCATCCACCGGCCCAGCCCCCAGGTGGTCACAATGGCTAGAGCTGCACCAATCTGAAGCCAGGAGCCTCTTCCAGGTCTCCCACGTGAGTGTAGAGGTCCAAGGACCTAGGCTATAGCAGAGAGCTGGATCAGAAGCGGAGCAGCTGGGACCTGGACCGGTACCCACACAGGACGCTGGCACTGCAGGTGGCGGCCCCACCCACCATGCTACAGTGCAGGCCCCTTGACTTCTTTTGTAAATTTGTATCCACCATTTCAACAAAGAGATTTATCTTTTGTCTACAATGCTTTAACTGATACAATGCAGGTTTAGGATTATTTTTTGATCCATTCTATGTAATTAGGTACACTATAAGGGGAATAGTTCATAAGGCTAAAATTTATCAAACTTGGTGAATAACAAAGTGCAAATTGCTTTGAACTTTTAGCCATAGCCTGTACACATACATATGAAAAGAAAATCAATTGTTTGCCCCTTTGTTTATGTTTTTATAAGTATATAAGTTGGCAGTGTCACTTGAGATCATCAAAGCAATGTATTGGAGACCTTATTGCATTTAACTCAGCTGCCTCATTTCATTGCATTACAAATGATGTTAATTCTGTGCTTAATTATGCTTAACATAATTTATATGCAATCTAGTGTTTATCAGTTGGACATAACAAAAATACCGTTGTTTTCTTTCCATTTCCCTTCTGGTTTCATTTGTTGATTTTTTAAAGCAGCTGGAGTTGTTCCACATGAATGGAAACAATTATAAGGCTATGCACTAAGTGTATTTCTCTCTAGAAACCATCTTATATCAACTGCAACCTTTGCTTTATAAAAAACTGATGTGGGGCTGGCATTGTGTCACAGAGGGTTAAGCCATATGAGCCAGTTCAATCTCTGGCTACGCCACTTCTGATCCAGCTCCCTGTTAATGTGCCTGGGAAAGCAGAAGAAGATGGCTCAAGTACTTAGGCTCTTGCATTCATATATGAGTTCTGGGTGAAGGTCTAGGCTCCTGGCTTTGGCTGTGGCCATTTGGGGATTGAACCAGTGAACGGAAGATTCTCTCTCTCTCTCTCTCTCTCTCTCTCTCTCTCTGTGTGTTTGTGTGTGTATGTCTCTTTGTCTCTCCCTCTGTTTGAGTAATTCTGCCTTTGAAATAAATAAATCTTTTTTAAAAAGTTGATGTACATTCTTTTTGGTTTTGTCTTTTTTAAAAAAAGACATTTTATTGATTTTATTTGAAAGGCAAAGATACAGAGAGAGTGAGAAAGAAACGGAGAAAGATTGTCTATCCACTGGTTCACTCCCCAAATTGCCATAATGGCCGGGGGTTGTCTAGCAAATGTTTTGGTCTAGCAAATTCTAAATACTAGAAAGTCTCTTTTCTTTCCCTGCTGTTGTCTTGGCTCTTTTAGGGCTCTAAAAGTCCATCTTAGATATAAGACATCAACTTGATCAAAAGCGAATGAGAGAATAAATAATGCATTAAAGATCTCAACAACTTAAAACCCATTTTTTTTAGAAAGCTTTTATTTAATAAATACAAATTTACCCATTGTTGTATAAACCACAGCTTCAGAATGCATGCTTTCACACTTTCTACTATCCTGTCTCTGTTTTAACCTTCCCTGGGATATTTGAATACTTTTTTTGTGTATCTTTTCAGTACCAAATTCATTGTTGTGCTATGATATTGACTATATAACAAAAACCTAATGATTTAATGATTATCTGATGTGATATTTGTTAGCTGAATAATAGTTTTCCATGTAATGAGTGTTCTTAGAGTTCAACTCAACATTTGATAAGCACCGGTTGCATGTAAGCCATTTTGCTCAGCATTGTGGCAACAAAGATAACTAACCGATAATTCCAGTATCGATGTGATGAGCCCACTATAGTCGGAAGTTTATGTGAATGCCTAACTCCACCTTGGAAGGGAAACTGTCAGAGAATAATATTGAAATACCAAGTACGAGTACTTGCACTTACTTTTTCTGTTGACTGGACATATGAAAAACATGAAAGATAATCAAGGAATGTGCAGTTACTCTGAAATCTGGGCACGTAGAATGCATTTTGCAAGGATGAGTTGTGACATTGTGTAGTCACCCCCAAGAACTGTTGGGAACATGGCAGGCCTGACAGGCCATTCTGGACCACAAAGATCCTAAAAAAGGTTTTAATCTAAGCCACCTGAGGCAGCGGTCTTATAATTTATTCACTTTTTTCTCTTATTAAGCATTATTTATTGAATGCCTATCAATTGCCAGCCAGCATTTTGCTAGTTTCTAGGGATACAGAGCTAGACAAAAAATAGACATGGCCCCATTTCCAATAGATATCAGTCTAGTAACTAAAAGAAATATTCATCAAATAATTAAATAATGGTGAATTCCAAGTATTAATAGCAACTTGAAACCAGGGACAGCTTCTTAATTCATTAGTAGGCAAATGGCATGAGCTCAAGTATTGCTAATATTTGTGCACCAGGCTCTGCTCTCGCTACTCAATGTGCAAAGTTAGGTAGCATAGCATTGCTACACTGAAGGCAGCTTTCCTCTTTTTCAAATCATGGTATGTTTAGCAGATGCATTTTTGGATAAATTGATGAAATTGCCTGTGAACACATTCATCACCAGCTATCCCAGGAACTGAGAATAAGTGAGAGAAATCAGTATGCTCTTCCATATACAACCCTATGTGGTTCAGTCGTTAAGAGGGTCGTTAAGTGTTATCATCTAGTGGGGGTAAGAAGAGATTAAACCTGGTTCATTATGGAACAGGTAAGTGCTATAGCAGATGTACCACAGAATGATGTGAGGATTCAAATGAGAGAGATACTCTCTCTAACCTGGAGGGATTGAGGAAGACTTCATGGAAGAGAGGACATTAAAGTTAGATTTGCTAAGAGAATTTCTGTCAGTCACAAAAGGGTCAAAAGGCATTCCGGGGAAAGGGATCTATCTGCACAAAGATACAGTTATAAAAGTTAATAAGTGGGGCTGGCATTCTACTTGTAGTCCGTCTCCCTGATAATGGCCTGGGAAAGGCATTGTAAGATGGTCCAAGTGCTTGGGGCCCTGTCACCCATGTGGAGACCCAAAGAAGCTCCTGGCTCCTGGGTTCAGTCTGGCCCAGCCCTGGATGTTGCGGCCATTTGGGGAATGAATCAGTGGATGGAAGACCTCTCTCTCTCTCTCTCTCTGTAACTCTGTCTTTCAAGTAAATAAAATAAATCTTAAAAATAAATAATTCAATCAAAATGAAAAAAGAATAAAACAAGCCAGCGTTTCAGGCCAGGGTGTTAACCTGCTGTGCCACAGCACCAGCCCCTCCAATATTTACTTTTAAAAGAATGAGTCATAAAGGTAAAGAATATTGTATATAATTGGATTTTTTAACTTTACATGGAGTTTCTTTTGAAGATTTTATTTATTTGAGAGATAGAATTGCAGAGAGAGAGAGTGAGAAAGACAAAGAGAGAGAGTCTTCCATCCTCCAGTTCACTCCCCAAATTGTCACAAGGGCTGGATCAGGGCTGATCCAAAGCCAGGAGCTAGGAGCTGCTTCTGGGTCTCCCACATGGGTGCAGGGACCCAAGCACTTGGGCTTTTTAAAAAAATTTCCTTCCTGTGTAATATCTTTTTTTTTTTAAGATTTTTTTTATTTATTTGAAAGGCAGAGCTACAGAGAGAGAGAGAGAGAGAGAGAGAGAGAGAGAGAGAGGAGAGGTCTTCTATCCACTAGTTCACTCCCCAGATGGCCGCAATAGTAAGAGCTGTGCGGATCCAAAGCCAGGGACAAGGTGCTTCTTCCAGTTCTCCCACTCGAGTGCAGGGGCCCAAGGATTTGAGCCATCCTCTACTGCTTTCCCAGGCCATAGTAGAGATCTGGATCAGAAGAGAAGCAGACAGGACACGAACCGGTGTAGCTATGGGATGCCGGTGCTGCAGGCGCAGGCTCAGCCCACTATGCCACAGCACCAGCCCCCTACACCCACATTTTAATATGAATTAAATATCTGTAAACTGGGGCTGAAAGAGCTAAATTTTCAATGTATGAAATTTATGTTTGAAATTTTTACTGAGATGTATTACATATATGTAATAATCATTTATAACAAATATCTAATCTATTCCTTGTATTTAAGACTTTCTCAGTGAAGAAAGGAGTTTATTTATTTACTTTTGGCACAATTCTTTATTATGTCTCATTTTGGTAAAAGTTTGTTATTGGTAGCCTCGACCATTTCTGAAATACTCACTCTGGTGACTTGATCTGTGTTTGTGAGGCCGGGGGAAAAAACTATTGAGAGTAACAGGAGTGTGTGAGTAGAAGTTGTGCTGAGTGGAGTAGGCACAGCTGTTAGACCTTGAGATAAACTTGCTGGAAGGTTTCACCCCTTTAAGCTACTTATCTTGGATGGAGAAAGGCATTTTGGATGTCGGCTTCATATTCTGTAGAAGTAGAAACTCTTCCAGAAACTTAACCAAAGCTTGGAATTCTCTCAAGAGAGGAAGATGGCTTCAAGAGCAGAGCAATAATTTAATGTTTATAAAGACTGGGCTGAAGTAACTACAGTATATCAAAAGCAAACAACTGCTGAGGAAATTGGCATATTTTAATTTAGTTCAGACCATATTTTACATGTTCTGGGTGTACTATAATGTATGATTTTGTATGTAGAGCTTAATGCATAATTAATATAGCTTTGAAGCTAGTTCTATCAACATAATTAAAATTTATCATGGTTTTAGCTTTCAAGCAGGGACTTTTAACTAGTTATAGTCAATGCTGTAAATTAGATCTTTTCTGATGAGCTCTGAATAAAGAATTATAATTTATCTCAATGATATTTTATTAGATATATTTTAATTCCTATGGCAAGTTAAAAAGTACTGTTCCAGTATATTTCTGTGAAGGAAATCTTTCCCACCTCTCCACCCCAGCATGTTGGTTTAAAGAATATTATGTTTAACTGAAGGTGAACCAGAAATTTTTATTTTATGCATATGAATCAAACTTGCCTTGAATACAAAGGAAGTCTTCTTTGTAGAGAGTTTGTTCTACAAAGGAGACAGGGAAGCTTTTTAAAAAACTTTTTTTAAAAAATTGATTTTCATTTTATTTGAAAGAGAGAGAGAAAAAGAGAGAAAGGTAAGGAGATAGACTCAGAGAGAACTTCTATCTGCTGGTTTACCCCCCAAATGACCAAAGCAGTCAAGGCAAGCCCATGCTGAAGCCAGTAGCCCACAACTCAATCCTGGTCTTCCACATGGGTGGCAGAGACCCTAGTTCGTGAGCCATTCCCTGTTGCCTGCCAGGTTGTGCATTAGCAGGAAGCTGGATCTGAAGTGGAGGAGCTGGGACTCTGATACAGGATGCTGTCATCCCAAGCAGCAACTTCAGCATTGTGCCATACCCGCCCCGCCCCGCCCCCGTCCAAGCAAGGAATATTTTAAAAAATTCTGGACTGTTAGGCTGTCCATTGTAAGTGGGGGTTAAAAGGGAGAAATTCCAAATTTCCTTTTCAGTAGTCCAAAGTAAAGACCTGGGGACTCACTGATGTCAAATAGAGTATAGGCATGACATTTTTCTTGCCTTCCAGTTATTTTTTGATCATATAAGTAATATATGTCTTTAACAATCAGAATTATAAAATATACAATTTAAAAATCCTCTAAGAACTCTTTCTCCAAGGGATAGGTACAATCAACTGTTTGGCATACTTTTTTTCCCAGAATTTTCTACACAAAGTGTCTCTTTTTCCCTAAAATTTTGGGTCTTATGCCAACAACATCTGAATTCTTCCTCCACTGCCGGTTGCATTTTATCAAATTTACCTACCCTGCAGTTTCAATCACTTTTTTGGAATGTTACATTATGCAAATGAAGCCAAAAGTCCCAGTTCCTGGGTTTAAGGGCAGATTTTGTGCCAATGCATCTGTGCCTAAGAGTGGATTTTAGATTTGTGCCTATGGCCAAGATGGGACTAAGGTGCCAGCTGGTTCAAACCTCAACTGGGCACAGACCACCACATGCAGTGAGGCTGCTTCTGGTGGTTCCATTTCCTCCAATTCAGATGGGAGTATCGTGTTGAGTACAGTGCTGGAGGGCCATTTTTTTTTTTTTAAATCACACTTCTACACATTTAGTAAAATGGATTAAGTAAGGTCTCTTTCAATTTCGCCCTTGTCAAAATAATTACCAAGCTTATTCCATCTTGGTTTGTATATTTCTCAGCTTCTAAAAGATGATTTTTATGGTTTAGTATTTGACTACCAATTCAGTAGATACTAGTGAGAGGCTTCCAAAAATGTCTTAGAAAACAATCTTCATTCAATGTGATAGGTCATTTGTAGTAAATATCTACCATGTATAGAGAGACTGAAATTAACAGCCTAAATGCCATGCTGCATTGAGTGTGTGATTAAATTTTAACATACCAAATAGATTTACTAAAACCTAATAAAAGATTTCATGGACGTTAGAATAGTGATTCTGAGAAAGTATGGGCTAGAATTCATCAGAAGCTGTAAAATGTCTTATTAAATTTTGTCAACTTGCCCACTCTTTGTAATAGACCATATTCAGAGTAAGAACGGAAACCATGCACAGATAGGGATGCCAAATTAGTTCTTCTCAATTATTTTTCAAAGCTCTCTGTGATGTTTCTTTTTCAGACAGAATTGGGATAGATTTTTTTTTAAACTTTTATTTAATAAATATAAATTTCCAAAGTACAGCTTTTGGATTACAGTGGCTTTCCCCCCACTATAACTTCCCTCCCACCTGCAACCCTCCCATCTCCTGCTCCCTCTCCCCTTCCATTCACATCAAGATTCATTTTCAATTCTCTTTATATACAGAAGATCAATTTAGTGTATATTAAGTGAAGATTTCATCAGTTTGCACCCACACAGAAACACAAAGTGTAAAGTACTGTTTGAATACTAGTTATAGCATTAATTCACATTGTACAACACATTAAGGACAGAGATCCTACATGAGGAGTAAGTGCACAGTGACTCCTGTTGTTGACTTAACAAATTGACACTCTTGTTTATGGCGTCAGTAATCACCCGAGTCCCTTGTCATGAGTTTCCAAGGCTATGGAAGCCTTTTGAGTTCGCTGACTCTGATCTTATTTAGACAAGGTCATAGTCAAAGTGGAAGTTCTCTCCTCCCTTCAGAGAAAGGTACCTCCTTCTTTGATGGCCTGTTCTTTCCACTGGGATCTCACTCGCAGAGATCTTTCATTTAGGTCATTTTTTTTTTTGCCAGAGTGTCTTGGCTTTCCATGCCTGAAATACTCTCATGGGCTTTTTAGCCAGATCTGAATGCCTTAAGGGCTGATTCTGAGGTCAGAGTGCTGTTTAGGACATCTGCCATTCTATGAGTCTGCTGTGTATCCCGCTTCCCATGTTGGATTGAAGAACCAAGATTTTTATTTTGCTATGTTGTGCTTGAGATGAATGTAAAACTGCTAAGAAATGTTGAGTCGACAGTTGGACATACAACTGCAGAAATTCAGAGGTGGAATAAACATTTAAAGTTGAGACGCATAAGAAAATACTTTTTAATAAAAAAGATCTATTAATTTGTTTGAGAGGCAGAGTAACAGACAGATAGAGGGAGAGACAAAGAGAAAGAGACATCTTCCATCCTCTGGTTCACTCTACAACTGGCCACAGCTCCAAGCTGGGCTGATTAGAAGCAGGAGCCAAGAGCTTCTTCCAGGTCTCCCATATGGGTGGAGGGGCTCAAGCACTTGGGCCATCTTAAACTGCCTTACCAGGCCCTAAGTAGAGAGCTCAATCAGAAGAGGAGCAGCAGCACCAGCCTCAATAGATGGTCTGAAAAGCTACATAAATAGATGAGGACACTCAAGGAAAATGGGTGCAGAGCAGCTTGAATTTCTAATGTTTATATGAGGAGCAGGCAAAGGACAGGGAAACAGAGTGGCCAGACCAGGATAAAGTGATGTCAAGGGAAGCTAAGAGGAGAATGATTCAGGAATGAGATGGTGTACAGCTGTGTCAGTGCTTTCGAGTGGTCAAGAAAGATGATGTCGGAGAACTGGATGTCATTACTGACCTTACCACGAAGGACTTCCGGATTATTATTAAGACTGAAGTGATTGAGAAGTTAATGGGAGGTGAAAAATTGAAACGCTGTGGCATAGAGCATTTTCCTAAACTGGTTGTAAAGGAGAATTGGGGCAATAAATGGGGGGATTGTAGGGTCAGGGAAGTTTTTATTTGGTTTTGTTTTTAAAGGGTGAATGATAATGATACATTTTTGGTGACAGAATGTGTAACAGAAATAATCCAACAGGAAGGAAAGGTTTATTGATGTAGAAGAAAGATGGGACAATTTAGCAGCAACATTTTTGAGAGGGTGAGAAGGAATGGGATTCAGAGCAGGAAGAATCAATGAGGTGGGGAGTTACTGTTTGCTGTTTTTAGATAAGGAGAGGATATCTCAAATATTCATCTTTGGTGTCCCCCTGGCCAATATCCTTGTATGAAAACGTTTTCTTGGTCAGAGTACACATGCTACCTAGAGAAAAAAAGAATTTTATGATGAATAAAATACTAATAAGATAGAGTCAAATGGGAAGATCTGAAGTATAATGCAGAACTTATGCCAGGAGGAGGCACCAGGAGAACAGAGGCTGAGCCCAAGTTACCCCCGTGTCCCTGGGGGAAGCAGGCAAGGATAAAAGCCTAACAAGAGCTCTGGAACTAACAGGAGAGAAGACCTCAGAATCAAATGAAGACAGGTTAGAATTAAGACTGCTGAACACCTTCCAGTAACCAGTATCAGAGAGTTTTGTAGACACCTAGAAGACACCTAATAATAATAATAGTTTATAATCGTTGAGCACTTGCTTTGTGGCAGGCACTGTTCTTATTTTTATTTTTGTTTATTAAGTTTCATTTTACTTTTTAAAAGATTTATTTTATTTATTTAAAAGCTGAGTTACACAGAGAAAGGGAGAGACAGAGAGAGAGATCTTTCATCTGCTGCTTCACTCCCCAGATGACTACAATGGCTGGGGCTGGGTCAGGCTGAAACCAGGAGCCAGGTGCTTTTTATAGATATCCCATGTGGATAGCAGGGGCCCAAGTACTTGGAACATCTTCCACTGCTTTTCTAAAGTTGTTAGAGGGAGATGAATCATAAGTGGAGCAGCCAGGACTTGAACCAATGCTCATATGGCATGCCGGCATTTGCCAATTTACTCTGCAAAGGGCTATAAATGCCAGGGTTGGGATAGGCCAAAGCCAGGAGCCAGTATCTCCATCCTGATGACCCACATGGGTGGCAGGAGCCCAAGCACTTGGGCCATCTTCCACTATTTACCCAGGCAGTCAGTGTCTTTTAACTGGAGAGTTTTGCCAATTACATTTAATGTGACTATTTGAAAGTAATGACTTTGCTCTGCCTTTTCCAAAAATATTCCTATTTTTTACTTTGAATTTCCTTTGAACTTTTACTGGGAGATTTTTTTCCTTTACCTTCTTTCATAGTGATGACCATGTTTCTGTGTTTCTGTGGGCAGCACATCCTTAAGCATCTTTTGTAGGGCTGGATGGGTGGTGACAAATTCTTTCCACTTGTGTCGGTTATGGAAGGTTTTTATTTCACCTTAGTTCATAAATGAGAACTTTGCAGGGTATTGTATCCTGTGCTGACAGTTATTTTCTCTTAAAACTTGGAATTTGTCTCGCCATTCTCTCCTAGCCTGTAGGGTTTTTTGATGAGAAGTCCACTGTAAGTCTAATTGGAGATCCTCTGAAAGTAATCTGGCATTTCTCTCAAGCATGTTTTAGAATCTTTTCTTTATATTTTAGTGTGGAGAGTTTGATTACGATGCATTGTGGTGAAGTCTTTTCTGGTCATATCTAATAGGAGTTCTATGTGCTTCCTGTACTTTATCCCTCCCTTTCTCCAAATTAGGGAAAATTTCTGTTATTATTTCACAAAAAAGGCCTTCTAAAACTTTCTCTCTTCACACCTTCAAGAATTCCTTGTACCTGTATGTTGGGTCATTAGATAGTATCCTGTAGATTCCAAACAGTGTTTTTTAGTTTTGTAATTTCCTCTTCTTGTTTTTGGTTTGTCTGTATAATTTCCTGTGCTTTGTCTTCTAAGTCTGATATCCTTTTTTCTGCTTCACTGATTCTGTTGTTAAGGCTTTTCACTGCATTTTTTATTTGTTCATTGAATTCTTCATTTCATTTTGATTTCTCTTTAAGATCTCAATTTCATGGGAGAAATTTTCTTTCATGTTAACTACAGATTTCAGTAGTTCATGAATTTGCTTCTGATTACTTCTATGTAATCTTTTTTTTTTTTTAAATTTGACAGAGTTATAGAGAGAGACAGAGAAAAAGGTCTTCCTTCCATTGGTTCACTCCCCAAATGGCCTCTACAGCTGGCGCTGGGCCCATCTGAAGCCAGGAGCCAGGTGCTTCTTCCTGGTCTCCCATGCAGGTGCAGGGGCCCAAGCACTTGGGTAACCTCCACTGCCCTCTTGGGCCACAGCAGAGAGCTGGACTGGAAGAGGAGCAACTGGGGCTAGAACTGGTGCCCATATGGGATGCTGGTGCCACAGGCGGAGGATTAACCAAGTGAGCACGGCATTGGCCCCCTTCTATATAATCTTATGATCAATTTTTTGAATTCTAGATCTGGCATTTTTTCAATTTCATCATCTTCACAATCTAGTGTTGAAGTGTTGTGTTTTTTTGGGTGGCCGTCATGTGTCTTCCTCATTCTTGCTTCTTGAATTGGTGCATTTGTTATTTGGCATGTGTGGAGATAACTCTTTGTTTTCTTCTTTGTTTTTTCACTGTGGTGGCTTTTATCTTTGTACTATGCCTCTATAGATTAGTGGAGTGTCTGCTTTCAGTGAATATCTAGAGACATATGGTGGGTGTGGCTAGGAAGCTCTGTTCAGTTCTCCAGGGTGAAGGGTGTGTCTAAGGTGATACACCCAAGTTTGGCATGGTAAGTCTCCTCTTTTTTTTTTTTTAATTAGAAGGGTAGTTTATTCTGCTCAGCTGAGCTCCTCTCTTCAAAGGCAACCAATGCCTGAGCGCTAGTCCCAGCGGGTATAATATTCATCTGCCCTGCCACAAGGACCACACGAAGGATCTGTGCAGTCCTCAGGGTAACTCAGATTCTTCAGCAATGTCCCTCACCAGGTACCCAGGGAGCCCTGTGTGTGGAATCTTCCACAGTGACTGCCCAAACTCCCAGCCACACAGTAAGTCCTCCCAATCAACCTAAGTTTTTTTCCACAGTCCTGGCTAGCAAGTCTCCCATAGTCATGAGTACACAGCCCCATGTTAGTTCTTCCCAGCATAGCCAGGAGTCTCCACTCAGCTGGTTGCTGGGCATGGACATGAGCTGGTGCAGTAGCTGTTATGCATCTTCAAAATGGTGCCCACTCCATTGGCTTGTTACAGGATGCCATTGTAAGGTGATTGGGGAGAGAGAAATGTGTCCCTCCTTTTTTTTTCTCCTCTAGTTTAGCAGGTACACTATCCGCCATAGGGCTACTAGCCAGTTTCCCTCTAGGCTCTAGTGCCAGTGACTTGCGCTGCTGTGGTATGGTCTCACCTCACTCCTCAGTGCTGGTGCTTAGGTTCTTGGCTACTGGAGTCCTGAGTTGTGGGCATTTATGCCCTCCATGCAGGTTCATTGTGTCCCTCTAATTTACATAGAGTTTCCTCTGCCTTTTTCTCCTTAATGCTTTCCCTGAGACTGCACTATCTTCACTTTTTTAAAACTATCTTCTCTTAGACCAGAGCAGTAAGCTCCCTCCCTGCTCTACCATCTTAGAAGCTTTCTCCTGATTAGGCCTTCTAATCTATTGTCTCTTTTCATGCCTTCAGGGACTCCTAAGATACATATTTGTGCTCATTTGATAGTTTCCCATAAATCTCAGATACTCTTCAAAAAATTTTCCTAATTTCTTCTTTTATTTATTTATTTTTTGGATGTGGCTCAGATATTTCTGAAGATCTATCTTCTTGCTCACATATTCTTTCTCCTGTCTCACCAACTCTGTTGTTAAGGCTTTCCACTGCATTCTTTTTGTCATATTAAATTCTCCATTTCTAGTATTTCATTTTGATTTCTCTTCAAAATCTCAATCTAGTGGGAAAATTTTTTAAAGATTTATTTATTTGAAAAGAAGAACTACAGAAGGGCAGAGGCAGAGAGAGAGAGAGAGAGAGAGAGAGAGAGAGATCCTCTATCCACTGGTTTACTCCCCAAATGGCCTCAATGGCCAGAGCCGAGCTGATCTGAAGCCAGGTTTCAGGAGCTTCTTCCGGGTCTCCCACAAAGGTGCAGAGGCCCAAGGACTTGAACTATCTTCTACTGCCTTCTCAGGTATATTAGCAATAATGTAGATTGTAAGTGGAGAAACCGGGACTCGAGCTTATGCCATAGGGGATGCTGGCATTGCAGGTGGTGGCCTCACCAGTGTTGACCCCGTGGGAAATTGTTTCATCCATTTCATGTGTGGATTTCTTTAGCTCATGAAATTTTTTTCTCATTGCTTCTAAGTAATCCTATGATCATTCTTTTGAATTCCTGTTTAGACATTTCATCAATCTTCATCTTCACATTTTAATATTGAAGTGTTGTTGTGTTCCTTTGGAGAAGTCATGCTGTCTCTCTTGTTCTTGTTTCTTGTATTTCTGCATTTATTTTTAGGCTTTTGTGGAAACATTTGTTGCTTTTCTCCTCTGATGGCTTTTATATTTGAACTATGCCTCCATGGCTAACTGGAGTATCCCTTCCTTCAGTGGATATTTAGAGGCATGTGCTGGCTGGGGCCAGGGAACTCTGTTCAGTGCTTGGGGGTGATGCAAGAGTCCAGGGTGACACCCAGGCTGGGTGTGGTAGATCTCCTCTACTGTCTCGCTCTAAGAAGATGGTGTCTCCTCCAGCCCTTAGCTGTAGGAATCACAGTTGTGTCCCTGCTCACTGCTGTGTGTTTATACTACCCATGCTGCTCCACAGCATCTCTCTTCTTTCTGTAGGATTTCCACTGCAAATTTCTTTCCAACCCTCCTTTGGAAATACAGTTTCTGTGCTATTCTATTATCTTCCCTAGGTCAAAATCAGCAAGCCTTTTCCCTATTTAGTCATCTTGGATCCTCCTTCTTCTCAGTTCTTAAGGTAAGCCTGCAGGAAGAGGTTTCAGCACTTCTGAAACTGATGGGTGACTTCATAGATTCCCACAGTCTCTTGAGCTTTTTCATAAGAGTCTGTCCAGTTTTTCTCCTGCAGATTAATGTCACTGAAGACTATTCCTGACTCCACATCTTCTGCAGCAAACCTGACCTGGGGCTGTTAATCAACTGGCTTTAGACCTCAGCATTCAGATTCTACTTCTGTCTAGAGCTTCTCATTGTCTTCAGCATTGAAAGACTTGATGGTACTGCTCAAAATTCTGATGGAGTTTTCCAGGGCTCACAGCTTGCACTTTTGGACCATGGAGAGGTCAGGGTCAGGCTGTCCATCTGCCAGATTTATTGCCACTTCTCTGAAATCTCACCACAGTTGCCACATTTCATGAGGTCCCACTGGAAGTCCTAGCCCATGGGCCAGAGGTTGGTAATGTTCTTCAGCATGGCTTTGAGCTGCAGTGTGATTTTTCCCTAGGGTTGTCTTGTTCAGCCTGGAGCTGATTGCTTCTACTGCTTTCTGGCCCATTGTAAAAGACCCAGAGCATGATTCTAATCACTGTGACAAATGTCTATAGTCTACTGGCTTCTATTGGCAATACAGAAAATCACTGTGTGGCTGGCAAGTTGGTGGTGGCTTTTGGCTGTCAGTTCAGTAGGAGCTGTTCAACTAGGAGACCTGCCCACAAGTGTCTCTTGGGAATGACTGTTTCTTTTGAGCGTGGTGGATGAGTTCCAACAACAAGTGTTCTATGAAGCTTAAGTGAAAGGGACAAGGCATCTTACCATGTTTCATACGTTCTAGAATGCCACATGTGTCACAGTGAATTGGTCAGCAATTTACTAAAGCCAGTCCACATTCAAGGAGTATAGAATTAAACTTTATTGGAGTATGAAAGAAATTGTGACTATGTTTATTTTAACTCAATTTTTTTTAAATTTTAAATTTTCTGTGATTTTTTCTCTTTCTAAATTTATACTTTCCTTTTTCACATCAGATTTTGCATATGTAATTTTGTATTCTTTCCCCTAGAGAAAGCCTTCTTATTGTATAAGTCTGAAGGCCCTGGAAACCTGAATCCAGCCTGAATGGGAACTGTTTATACTAACTCACAGTGCAGAGATAGACGTTTTTGTGCCTGCATGAATTAAGTACACAGAATTATTCATACCTTGCCTTTGTTGTGTTAAATTTTAGGCTAGAATTTCTCTCAGTGGCCTTGGGTCATCTAGGAGGTAGATTATGTAGTATTACATGCACTAATCTGGGAGACCTGTAGAGTGTCACTACTTAGGAGAATGCATTACAATTGTTTATAAAGGCAAGACCAATTGTGTTAGCAATGTGTATAGATGTACTTTTTCAACCTGTGTTTATTTGCTGTTACCTAAAATGAAAGAATGGGAGTGTGGCATTATGGCTCAGTGGGTTAAGCTAGTGCCTGAGACACCAGCATGCCATATGAGCACCAGTTTGAATCCTGGTTGCTCCATTCCAATCTAGATCCCTGTTAATGTGCCCAGGAATGAAACAGAAGATAGCCCAAGTACTTGGGCCCCTGCCACCCATGTGGAAGACCCAGATGGTATTCCAGATTCCTGATTTTGGCCTGGCTCAGCCCCAAATTGCAACCACTTTGGGAGTGAACTAGTAGAAGGAAGATCTCTCTCCCTCTCTGTCACTCTGCCTTTCAAATAAATAAATAATTTTTTTAAAAAGACAGAGAGCTCCTCCTCTGTGTTACCTATGGAGCTGACTGATTTCTTCTGGGCATCATGGCCACCCTCAGACCCCTGGTCAAACCCAAGATCATCAAAAGGAGGACCAAGAAGTTTATCTGGCATCCGACCAACCAATACATCAAGATTAAGCATAACTGACAAAAATCCAGAGGTATTGACAACAAGCTGGGAAGAAGATTCAAGGGCCAGATTTTGATGCCCAACATTGGTTATGGGAGCAATAAGAAAATATGCTGCCTTGTGGCTCCTGAAAGTTCCTAGTCCACAACATCACAGAACTGGAGGCGCTGCTGTTGTGCGACAAATCTTACTATGCAGAGATTGATCACAACAGTTCCTCCAAGAACCACAAAATCATCATGGAAAGAGTAGCTCAGCTGGTCATTAGATCACCAACCCCAACTCCAGGCTCCACAGTGCAGAAAATGAATAGATAGTGCGGGTACACATTTTATTTGTTTTTAAATAAAACCTTGAAAACTACACAAAATAAGAGAAAACAGGCATATTGTCCTAAGATTGATGACACACTATTGCTTTTCTAAATAGAGTTGCATTCAATCTACCAGATTAAAGCCAAAATGTTGAATTTTGAAGATTTCTCCATACTCAACAGTGGGAGGGAGAAACTATGAAGAGAACTGTTAAGAGAAAAGCATATTTTGTTCCATGAATGCATTGTGTTTAGGGTGACAACAGAGAACAGGATAAAAATGAGCCAGTCAATTTAAAGAAGCATTCTTGATAGGTTGTAAGGTCTGAAATGAAATCTATATGAGGGTGTATCCAGGAGGTATTCACCAACACTATTGTATTTAAACTTCATAGTCTTAGGTATGGCCCATCATGGTGGTGTGAAAAATATCTGGCAAACTGTAGTTGCATGGACTATTGCATTCTGTGTAAGGTCACTGAAATAAACTAGTACCCTGTTCCTGGAATTCAAGCCACCGATGACTATTTCATGGAGACACAGGGGCTACTTGTGGACCTGAGGAGTAAGAGCAATTAAATACCTATAACTAAAGATGAACGCGAAAAAAATTGACTTCATCTGCAATGTGAATGAGAAGTTGGTGAAGAGTCAGTTCAAAAAGCTGCCCACAAGTATTTCTTGAATCTCTGCCAGGTCTCAGTGTCTAATTTAGAAGGTAATGGGGGCTATGAATTATCAAGAAGCATTTATCTATTTAGACGAATGATCCTTTTTGGCAGGATTCTGGAAAAACCAGAGTAAAGACTTAGAGTTAGGAAGGGCAGTGCTGCTGATGTCCTTTGATGAGTCCTGATGTGACAGACCTCCGTGAATTATGATGGGCTAGTAAAGACACATCCTAGAGTGGAGACTTCCTGAAAAAATTACTTGTTAGCCAAGATGACATCACATAAAAGCCTCCTCTGAGGTGAATAAACAAAGGGGACTGTAAACAGTATTCTGTAATTGCTGGGCCTTTAACAATCAGACAGATTACCCTATCAGGAGAGGGACAAAGTGAGGAAGGCTATGGGTTACATGACCTCGCCAACTATTCTGAGAATGCTGGTTGAAAACCTGTGAATACACAGTTGGGGAAAATTGAATGTGACCTTCACAGACCCTGCTACGCTGTGCCTTCAATACCAATATATGACGTCAGAATTGAAGTTCTGGAGTGGTTCTATCCAGGCAAAAAGAGAAAACATAAGTAGTTACCAGTAGTTACCAGCATTGTCTGTTGTACTACAACCTCATAATACTCACACGTTAGTATTTTCTGGCTCTAAAAGGGACTATTACTGACAAATTTCAGGGATATTCAAGTGAGACGGCTTTGAGATAATGAACTAATAGCAATATATTTCTGATTAACATGTATCTTGAATCTCATTTCCTTTCCTCCTCCCCTTGCTTCCATCTTTCCTCCCTTCTTTGTTTTCCTTTCTTTTGTCTTCCTCCTCCATCCTTCTTCCCTTAATCAAAGTAAATCTGTCCATCCTCTTTCTCTTTCTTTTTTTTTTTTTAATTTTTAACAGGCAGAGTGGACAGTGAGAGAGAGAGAGACAGAGAGAAAGGTCTTCCTTCTTTGCCATTGGTTCACACTCCAATGGCCGCTGCACCGTACTGATCCAAAGGCAGGAGCCAGGTGCTTCTCCTGGTCTCCCATGCGGGTGCAGGGCCCAAGCACTTGGGCCATCCTCCACTGCACTCCCAGGCCATAGCAGAGAGCTGGCCTGGAAGAGGGGCAACCGGGACAGAATCCGGCGCCCCAACCGGGACTAGAACCCGGTGTGCCGGCGCCGCTAGGTGGAGGATTAGCCTGCTGAGCCACGGCGCCAGCCAATCCTCTTTCTTTCCTAGCAGGCTTTCTAGATCACATCTTGTCTAGAAGCTGGAAAACAAACTATTCTTTGTTTTAAGGGAAATTGAAAGCTCCTTGTCATGTTTATCTGTGGAGACTTCAAAACAGTCATGGAAAAAGGATATTATGAAAAATCGTGCATGAACATCAAAACTTTTTTGGAGTTGCTG
Source organism: Lepus europaeus (assembly GCF_033115175.1). Classification (NCBI taxonomy): domain Eukaryota; kingdom Metazoa; phylum Chordata; class Mammalia; order Lagomorpha; family Leporidae; genus Lepus; species Lepus europaeus. Next base: position 65,019,811 of record NC_084828.1, on the reverse strand, counting down.
TGGCGTAGCAGGTAAAGTTGCCACTTACAGGGCCAGCATCCCATATGGGCGCCAGTTAGAGACCTGGCTGTTCCACTTCCGATCCAGCTCTCTGCTGTGGCCTGGAAAAGCAGTGGAGGATTATGCAGATCCATGGGCCCCTGCACCCGTGTGGGAGACCTGGAAGAAGCTCCTGGCTCCTGGCTTCAATTCAGCTCTGCTCCAGCTGTTGTGGCCATCTGGGGAGTGAACCAACAGATGGAAGACCTCTCTCTCTCTCACTGCCTCTCTGTAGCTCTCCCTTTCAAATAATTAAATTCATCTTTAAAAAAACCTTTTGTATAAAAATGAATTTATCTTTCTCTTTCCAAAAATTCTTCGAAATACCCTTGTGGGTGTGTGTGTGTGTGACTTATTTCTAATTTTTTCCTTAATCAGCCACAATATGGCTTTATATTCTGATTTTTCAAATACTGTAATTTCCTAAGAAGTCTGCTTGAGAAAAGTAAATTACTATGTCCTGAGCCAAATTTTGCAGTATGTGTACTCCTACATACCTCCACTACAGCCAATCTGAGGGGAAACTCAGATTCTTCAGCTATAGAAAATAAAGCTGTAGAATGCAACATATCAATTAAAGTCTTGTAGTAAATCAGTAATAAAGCCAGAGCTTAAACTCTCATTTTCCAGCTTCCAGTGTGAGAGTCGCAATTTACTGTCCTCCTTCTAATAAGTACATATTATTATTATTTTTTTATCTTTTATTTAATGAATATATATTTCCAAAGTACAGCTTATGGATTACAATGGCTCCCCCCCCCTTAACTTCCCTCCCACCTGCAACCCTCCCCTTTCCCACTCACTCTCCCCTTCCATTCACATCAAGATTCATTTTCAATTCTCTTTATATACAGAAGATCAGTTTAGTATATATTAAGTAAAGATTTCAACAGTTTGCCCCCACATAGCAACACAAAGTGAAAAAATACTGTTGGAGTACTAGTTATAGCATTAAATAACAGTGTACAGCACATTAATGACAGAGATCCTGCATGATATTTTTTTTAAAAAAATTGATTAATTTTCTATGTACATATTATTTTTAAGTTTATTTTTATTTATTTGAAAAAGTGGCAGAGAGGGAGATCATCCATCTACTGATGTCTTTTGTCTTTTGAGTTCTGTGAATCTATTTATTTTATTTTTTTTGAATCCATTTATTTTTAACAAAATGACAAGAGGGAAGTATGCAGTTTTAACAGAGAGGACCCACTAAAAGTCTGTTGAAGAGAGTTACTCAGATGTCATGTGTGAGGACTTGTATTCTGGGATGTGGACATGAACTGATAGCTTCAGTTCCTTGAATCGAACACAGAATCATGGAAAAATTTGACTATCCTGTGAAATGATGATGTGCTGCGGTGGATTTGTTCTGAGATGTGGAGTGTGGTGGGGGCAAGAGGTGTGGAGTCACCACACAGACCCCAGGAATTGAGGAAAGCGGGCCAGAGGCGAGCAGCCCGCAGACTTGTTTATTTCAGTTGGTACAGCAGCTTATATAGCCAAGACAGCCAATCCGGTCAAGGGGTGGTCTATACCTAACCACAGCCTATTGCCAGGCAGTATCCGAAGCCATCCAATCACAGCCTGCTGTCAGGCAGGCTCAGTTTGCCATGTGGTTTCCAAAGCCATCCAATAACAGCTTGTGGCCAGGCAGGCTCCATTGCCAGGTGAGTTTCAAAGCCATTCCTGAGTAACTGACCCTTGCTTGCCAGTGGCCCTCTTGGCGTGGCCTTTTCATTCCACCACAATGATGTAATATGTTAATTAGAATTAAAAAAAATCATTTGAGAAAGGGGGTTGGAGAGAGAGAGAGATCCCATCTGCTGGTTCACTTCTCCAATGCCTGCCATAACCTGGTTTACTTTCCAAATGCCCACAGTGGCCAGGTGAAGCCTGGAGCCAAGAACTCAATTCAGGTCTCCCATGTGGATGGCAAGAGCCCAAATACTTGAGTCCTCACCATTACCTCCCAGGGTCTGCAATAACAGAAAACTGGAGTTAGAAGCCAGAGCTGGGTGCTAAATCTAGGCACTCTAATGTGGAATGTGGATATTTTAACTGATATGTTAACCATTAGGCCAAATACCTGCCATATATATATATATATATATATATATATATATATATATATATAAAGTGGTAGAGACTTCTGAGTTAATCTAGTCTAATTTATCCTTTCTACAAATGAGACTCATGGAGGTTAACAAACTTGCTTTAGGTCTCAAGATAGTGATGGCAGAGCTGCACTGGGAACTTCCTCACCAATTTCTTCTACTGTACCCTTGTTGTAGTTATTGCTATAACTAACCTGAAATCATCACTAAGCTGGAATCATGAATTCCATGTTCCTTACTCCTTGGACAGTCAAATCTTTTCATTCTTCCTTAGAGCTGTTGCTGCACTGTTCACATCTATACATACTCTTCCTAATCCTTTGCTATCATTTACCTGGACTTTAGCAGCAGTTTTCTTAATGATTTCTTTGCCACCTATTCCTCCTTTCCCTAACTCACTCTCCCTCTGTACAACTTTTTAAAAATAGAAACATGATCCTTTTGTATGTGAAGACATACAAACCCCAATCAACCTGCTTCCAGAATGCCTATCCATCTTCATTTTTTAACATATGCATTGCCCAATTCCAAGCTAATTTTGTGCACTTTATCATTTTAAAAGCACAGCTCTCCTCCCAGCCCAGCCAAGTAATGAAAGTCAACAGAGTGCCTTCCCCTAGGAGGTTCACACCTCCCTTAGGATATACCCCATGTGAAGAGATAGATAGGTCTGGGCCTCTTAACTTACAAGGCCTAAAGCCCACCAGATTATTATCAAGCCCCTTCTATCAGGTTCTATTTGCCTCTCAATCAGAAAAATTACTTGTAGCTTAGACAGCACCTTTCTTAGCTCCTCTAATAATGACTCTGTCCTTTGTTCTAGACCCTGTCTAGCACACTTGGACCTCATTCCTTTGTAATCATAACCTCTACTCTACCACCAATGGCTCTACTCCCAACCTGTGTGTACTGATGGTCCTCTTCCCCACTTAATGCTGTATAATTGTTCAAACCTGGTAAATGCCACTCTTAGGATCATTGGTTACTATCCTCACTCTGTCTTTTATGACTTTGTCTAAATATGATCAGAGTCGGCAAACTTGGAAGGCTTCCATAGCCTTGGCAACTCATGACAACAGCCTAGGGTGGTTACTGGCGCCATAAACTAGAATGTCAATTTGTTGGGTCAACAACAAGAGCCACTGTGCACTTGCTCCTCATGTGGGATCTCTGTCCTTAATGTGCTGTACATTTTGATTTAATGCTATAACTAGTACTCAAACAGTATGTTTCACTTTGTGTTTCTATGTGGGTGCAAACTGTTGAAATCTTTATACTAAATTGATCTTCTGTATATAAAGAGAATTGAAAATGAATCTTGATGTGAATGGAAGGGGAGAGGGAGCAGGAGAGGGGAGGGTTGTGGGTGGGAGGGAAGTTATGGGAGGGGGAAGCCATTGTAATCCATAAGCTGTACACTGGAAATTTATATTCATTAAATAAAAGTTAAAAAAAAAAGCACACCGTGCCCCTTAGTTTCTTAGGATTATACCTGGATATTTATGAATGGAAGAAATGCTTTCAGTATCACAAATAAGACACACATCTAAATTTTCTGACTTAAAAAATATCAAGAAATAGGCAATCCAAGGATGGTAGAGCCTCCAGATTCCTATCTTTCTGTTTTACCATCATTAGTACATAGTTCACATTCTTTTTTATTTTAAGATTTTTTTGAAAACCAGAGTTACAGAGAGAGAAGGAGAGACACAGAGAGAGAGAGATATCTTCCATCCACAGATTCACTCTCCAGATGACCACAACAACCAGGGCTGGGCCAGGCCGAAGCCAGGAGCTAGGAGCTTGCCCCACACTCCACTTCATGCATCCTAGAGAGGGAATGCATCAGCCTGGAGAGTACCTTTTTCTGTTTTCCCAAAGTCACTGTAGCACCATCTCATGGTGTCATCTGAGAAGCTGCTGAGTGCCCTAATTATGATGGTATCGAAGAAGTCATCCAGACCATCGGTGGGAGGCAGAGCTGAGCAAAGCACAGAGAACACAGACAGCACATTGACCTCAGAGTCAGGAGACAGTTTCTCATGTCACTTCTTTTTCCCCTCTTGCCTACTTAAATTCCTCTTTATTCTTGTTTCAACTTCCAGAACACAGATTTTCCATACTACTAAAGAACTAGAATTTAAAACCCCCATTGCAGGATCCAGAAATTTAAGGCAAAAAGGAGCATCTGAATAGACATGAATTAAGTGGATTGAGGCCGTAAATGGTTCCTTGCAGAACAAGTCTTATTTCGGTGGCGTGGAGAATGGCCAGAGCACCCTTGTGAGAGCGAGGTAAATGCCGAGGGATGGGGGAATCCCCTAGTGTGCATGTTGCACTGCTTGCCGTTCTGAGAAAAAGGGATTTCTGCATTCTCTGTGCCTGTGTGGCTGGCACCCACTCCACTGTGAGTCACCCATTGAATTGGCAGGCTGGTGGAATCCCGTGGGCTCCTGGCTGCGGGAAGCTGCCCTCTGCAGTAAAGTATCAAGTGTATCCTGTGAGCCTTGATACTTGGGATTGTTTTCCCATCAATGCCTGAAGATCTTCCGCAGGACCTCCCTGGGTACTGCACCTTGCAAAATGTGAAGACTGGAGTTATTTATTGCCAGCACCTTTCTCTCCAGGCGGCGGACCAATTTCCTTTTCTCCAGATGGCTCTCACAGGCCAGCCAGAGGGAGAACTGGGCTGGCCATCTGCTTCCTGTTGCCTTTTCAAGCTGGCTAGCCACTCATCAAAGCAGGCGAAATCCAATGCACCAGCTGTCAGACGAGGCTGCCCCCACTTGGCCTTGTGTCTTGTCACACTGGCCATGATAGGACAGGGACCATGCTGAAATCAGTGTTGGACACTCACGAGGTGGGATAGTTTCCTTCTAAACCTCTGCCAGCCTGCTTCCCGATGGCGGACATAAAACATACCTGCCCTGCGATTGCCTCTGAGCATGATGCTTCCTCTGACTTAATATGGACTCACAGGAGATGGCTTTCCGGAAGGGAAAAGCAGTGTTTGTGATCAATACAGGACAGAAATGCTACACAGCTCTGACTTCTATGAATAAGATTATTCAATTATAATTTCCAATTTATGCTTTGTTTACTAATCTAATTACATGTTTGTTTATAATAACAAAATAACTATGTACTGCTTGCAGTAAATCTGTAAAGTGCAGCTAGAAAGTTAAAAAATCACCTATAATCTGTGAAGCACAGAGATAATTACTGCTTATTTACTTGAATAACTGTTCAATTTTTCTTTCTCCTAAAAAAGTTGAAATTACGTTGTACATACAGTTTCTTCTTTTGTTTTTGTGTCTTCATATTACAAAATAAACATTTTTGTTTTAGTGAATACAAATAGTAAGCCTTTATAAAATATTATATTGACTATCATAATCATACATAGTATTATCTTAATTCACTTAATCATCCACTAGTTGCTGGACCTTATGATTTTTTCAACAGTATTTTTCCAATAGTGTTTTTATGACAGTATTTTAGATGATTTTATAATAAATATCAGTGTATAAACCTATTTTAGATTATGTCCTTAGGATCATTTCCTTGAAGTAGAATGACCATAGCCACTATAAGGCGAATTTATTATATCACCAAATGGGTTTTAAAACATGTCCAGAATGACAATTCCATGGTTTCATCAATAATAGTCCTTCATTCTTCCTTCTCTCCTGCCCTCTTTCCTTCCTTCCTTCATTCTTCCTTCCCTCTCTCCCTCCCTCCCTCTCTCTCTTTTTCTCTCTCTTCTTTCTCTCCTCTCTTTCTCATATACACTTTCACCTGCATTCGTGCCTTGTTTTCATACTTCCTGAAATTTCAGCAGATTTTATATTTTTTTCATATCTCAAAAGCATCAACACTAAAGGGTAGGTGTGAGGAGCAGTACTGAGCCTAGTATACTGCATCAGACATTAGTTTCTGCCAAGTTCCAAGCAAGGGATCTCAGAGAGTAGACTGAACACCGACTCAGCAGTAGGACCGGATGATGAAGCACTGTGTGCTCCAAAGGTGTCTGCTGTGCTCAGAGCCCCAGGGTGTGCTTCCCTTTGAACAACGCTCATCTCCATTAGCCAACTCTGTGGGGTCCACTGATGGCCCTAGGTCTGTAATGGTTCCTTCCAGAGGCCAGGTGGCCCCACCCATGGAGAACAGCACAAGTGTTCTACAGAACGGTGAGGCTGTCAGTGCCAAGTTGGGCATGGTGGTTGGCTCTCAGAATAGCTGTTCAGCAGGCAAGTTGGAGTCCTGCTAGGAGGCCGGACTGTTTCTGAGGCCTTGTGGTGAAGGACAAACACACCCAGCCTTCTGTGGACTGAGTCAGTGATCTGTCGTGCCCAGTGGTGGTGCTGTGTGATCATGTCACACTTTTGTTTCGCCATCCATCATAGTCTCACTTGTATTTCCTTAGTTCTACCTTGGATGAGCTTTTTAAACACTCCTACTGATTAGCACAGCTTTCCTACCATTACCCCTTATTGATAATTGTGTCCTCTCTCCTCCTGACAAATCAAATCTTGCCTATTTTCCCAGACCACCTTTAATTCCAATCCTTCAAGTCATGTGTCCTAGTAATTCTGGATTGCACTTGGGTCTCCCTTTTCTATATCTGCACAGCTTCTTTTTTAAAACTTATATTTGAGGTGTACAAATTTCATGCATTTCTCATATATATATACAGATTTAGGAACATAGTGATACTTCTCATCCTACCCACCCTCCTGTCTGTGTTCCCACCCGTCCTCCTCCTTCCTCTCCTATTCCCTCTCTTAATTTTTACAATTACCTACTTCCAGTTTACTTTATACTTATCAGATTAATACTACACTAAGTAAACAGTTCAATAGACAGCAAGAAGAAAAAAACCACTGTTCCTTAACAGTAGAGACAAGAGCTATTAAAAAAAAAATCATTGAATCTCAAAATGTTAATTTCACTCTTATCCTCAGTTTCTTTTCTTTTTGTAAATTCAAGCTTTGGAGGTAGTTAATTTTTTTAAAAGATTTTCTTTATTCACTTGAGAGGTAGAGTTACAGATAGATAGAGAGAGACAGAGAGAAAGGTCCTCCATCTGCTGGGTCAGCCCCCAAATGGCCACTATGGTCAGAGATGAGCTTACCCAAAGCCAAGAGCCAGGAGCTTTCCCTGGGTCTCCCACGTAGATGCAGGGCCCAAGGACTTGGGCCATCCTCCACTGCCTTCCCAGGCCACACAGCAGAGAGCTGGACGTGAAGAGCACAGCCAGGACTAGAATCAGCGCTCATATGGGATGCCGGTGCTGCATGTGGAGTATTAACCTACTTCACCACAGCACCAACCTCCACAGTTTCTTTCTTTCTTTCTTTCTTTCTTTCTTTCTTTCTTTCTTTCTTTCTTTCTTTCTTTCTTTCTTTCTTTCTTTCTTTCTTTCTTTTTTTTTTTTTAAATTTTTGACAGGCAGAGTGGAAAGTGAGAGAGAGACAGAGAGAAAGGTCTTCCTTTTTTGCCATTGGTTCACCCTCCAATGGCCGCTGCACCGTACTGATCCAAAGGCAGGAGCCAGGTGCTTCTCCTGGTCTCCCATGCGGGTGCAGGGCCCAAGCACTTGGGCCTTCCTCCACTGCACTCCCGGGCCACAGCAGAGAGCTGGCCTGGAAGAGGGGCAACCGGGACAGAATCCAGCGCCCCGACCGGGACTCGAACCCGGTGTGCCGGCACCGCAAGGTGAAGGATTAGCCTGTTGACCCACGGTGCCAGCCGCCACAGTTTCTTAAAGTTGTTATTTATACTAACGTTTTGGCATTTGGTCACATATCATCTTGTATTTTTCCCTAATCTGTCTACACAGTCTGGTCTTGTGGCCTGCATGATATGGTTTGTTAAAAGAAAGATTTGTGTCTTTGTGTTATTTCTCTAGTATATATCTTTTCCTAGAGCTCTGGACCCATATGACAAACTATCTACTTTAATATCACTCCATCGATATCATGCAACTCAAACTTCGTCCTACTCAGACTTGAATTTGTGCCAGCAGTCTATATTTGGATGGAAATTCTTTATCATCTCTACCTTTTTTCCTTAGTCACAAATCCAAAATTTGCTTATCTCAAATAATTTTACTCTCTCTACCATCACTGCAAATCTAACTAGTCTATTTGTGGCTATACTCATGCAGTCTTTCTTCTGCATTGTAATTAAGGTGATCTTTTCAAAACCCAAGTTTGATCATGTCATGCCCTATACCCCTATAGAACCTATTTTAAATCTGTTAATGGCTGCTCTTAATCTTTTAAAAAATATTTTATTGTGATAAAATACATATTTAACTTAACATTTCCTATTTTCACCATTTTTGGTGTGTAATTCCAAGGCATTAAATACATTCATATTGTGCAACCATCACCCTCTATATTTACAAAACTTTTTCATTGCCCCAAACAGAAACTCTGTAACTATCAAGCAGTACCTCCTCATTGCATACATCTGCTTCCATCCCTACCTCAGCCCATGGGAACCTTTAAACTTTCTGTCTCTGAATTTGTCTGTTCTAGATGGTTTGTGTTAGTAGAACCATATGTCATTTTCCCTTTTCTGACTTCTTTCACATAGCATAATGCTTCTGAAGTTCATTCCTGTTCCAGCAAGTTTCTCTTTTTTCTTTTTTTATAGAAAGCTTTTATTTAATAAGTATAAATTTTATAAGTAAATTTTTGGATTATAGCAGTTCTTCCCCCCATACCCACCCTCCCACCCACAAACCACCCTATCTCCTACTCCCTCTCCCATGCCATTTTTCATTAAGATTGATTTTCAATTATCTTTATATACAGAAGATCAACTCTATGCTAAGTAAGGATTTCAACAGTTTGCACCCACACAGAAACACAAAGTGTAAAGTACTGTTTGAGTGCTAGTTATAGCATTAATTCACATTGTACAACATATTAAGGACAGAGGTCCCACGTGGGGAGCAAGTGCACAGTGACTCCTGTTATTGATTTAACAATTGACACTCTTATTTATGATGTCAGTGATCATCTGAGGCTCTTGTCATGAGTTGCCAAGGCTATGGCAGCTTCTTGAGTTCACAAACTCTGACATTATTTAGACAAGGCCACAGTCAAAGTGGAAGTTCTCTCCTCCCTTCAGAGAAAAGCACCTCCTTCCTTGATGGCCCGTTCTTTCCACTGGGATCTCACTCAGAGATCTTTCATTTAGGTCATTTTTTGTCACAGTGTCTTGGCTTTCCATGCCTGAAATGCTCTCGTGGGCTTTTTAGCCAGATCTGAATGCCTTGAGGGCTGATTCTGAGGCCAGAGTGTCCAGCAAGTTTCAAAACTTCATTACTTTATATGGTGAATGACATTTAATTGTACGGACAGACTACACTTTTTGATCCATTTATCTACTAACAAGCACTCATATTGTTTCAGTCTATTGGCTATGATGAATAGTGTTGAAATGATCATTGGTGTACAAATATCAACCTGAGCCCCTGACTTTAGCTATTTTACCTCCATTTTATTCATTATTAATAAGTGAGCTTCTTAATCTGGCATATAAAGGTCTGCCTAGCTTAGCAGCTCCGTGCCCTATTCCCAGCATGCTCTGCTCCCTCAGCTCTCTCTTTAGCATCCTCACACTTGCATGGTTCTTTCCTCTGGCAAGCCCTGGACACAGGCTGTCCCACTTGCCTATAACACTTTATTCTCCCATATTTCACCAATTAACCCTTCATATATTTTCTGTCAAGTGCTTTTTCTCTTGCTTCTATTATAGAGTCTAGAACACTGAAACATTTTTTAGCAGTCTATAACAATTCACATTTCCATGTATTTGTCTTCTTTGAATGATAGTAACTTCCAGGCAGATAGTATTTATAAAGGTTTTAACTCATGCTTGAATTACTGTTGTTTAATACAGGTGAGTGATTTTTTTTTTTTTTGACAGGCAGAGTGGATAGTGAGAGAGAGAGAGAGAGAAAGGTCTTCCTTTTTGCCATTGGTTCATCCTCCAATGGCCACTGCGGCCGGCGCATCGCGCTGATCCAAAGTCAGGAGCCAGGTGCTTCTCCTGGTCTCCCATGCGGGTGCAGGGCCCAAGCACTTGGGCCATCCTCCACTGCCTTCCCGGGCCATAGCAGAGAGCTGGCCTGGAAGAGGGGCAACTGGGATAGAATCCGGCGCCCTAACTGGAACTAGAACCCTGTGTGCCGGCGCCGCAAGGTGAAGGATTAGCCTGTTGAGCCACGGTGCCAGCCGTGAGTGACGTTTTAGATAGATGCTTAGTTAGTGCCTATTAAAGGAAGACATATTGAAGAAATATACCTTTTTTCCTGAATCTATAATAAATATTTCTTATGTTACATTTTAAAGTTATTCTTAAAAGTTTATTGGGGGGGGTAGAGAGAGAGAGAGAGAGAGAGATCATCTGCTGGTTCATTCCTCAAATGCCCCAAACCCCAGGCAGGGCTGGACCAGGACTAAAGTCAGGAGCTGGGAATGTAATCCAGATCTCCCGTGTGGGTGGAAACTGGAGTCAGGGTCCAGAGCTGGGAATCAAACCAAGGCATCCAATGTGGGATGTAGTATCTTAACCACGGGACAAGCTGCCTGCCCCCATAGATCTGATAATAGCACTGGCACACATCATTGTTTCAGTAATATTTGTTCATTTCAAGCTTCCAATTAGCCAAGTTGCATTTTATTTTGAAAGAACAGAATGTCGAATTTCTAGGCAAGAGAAACAGAGTTTCTAGAATGCCAGAGGCAATAATAACTCCTCAGTCATTTTTAGAGGCAGTTGTAACTTCCCATGGTGTGCAAATATCCTGAGTCAGGTACCAGAGAGTGTAGTGATTGAGAAATAGCTTAAGTTCCTCAAGAGATTGAAAATCAGTATTTCCACTGCTAGGAATAAAAGCATACGTACACAGCTTTATACATTGGTGGAGCAGCCAGGACTTGAACCTGTACTCTATATGGGATGCTGCTGTCACAGGTGGCAGATTAACCAGCTGCACGCCCTCTCCAGCCCCTAACTTTCCAATTATGTGATTTTAGGTGAGTTATTTAACCTCTCTGTTTCTCAAAAATTATAACGATACCTATGTGATAAGGGTATGGTGAGAATTAAATGAATTAAGATGCACAAAAGCCTTATGGAAGGATATGAAACACAGCAAGTGTTCAGTAAATGTGAACTTTAAAATTGTGCTTTCTGGTTGTTCTAAGGGGATTCTTGTGCAGATGCCTAGATCTTTCAATGTGCGCACCAGTTTTGACTTACTGTGTGTAAAAGAGTAGTTCACAGACTGATGATTGTTTTTGTATACTTTATCTTGATGGTCAGTCTCCTGCTCCCTCTCTTAGCCGAATATTCTCCTTACTTCTGATTTTAATCTGTGAAATAGATTTTTTCCTATTGCTACTTCTCTCACTGATTAAGCTGTATGCTTCCGGAGGAAATCTCTCTTTTCTCAGGGCTGGTTTATCTTCTTTACACACAAGTATCCAACAATTTGGAGGAGAGATATCCAGAGATAACCCTGAGGGCTGCATCATGTCTGTGGGGAGGCAGGATAGATAACACAATCAGAGAAATGTTGTCTAATAATAAAACAAGTATCCTTGATCCTGAATATGTTCTTTCTTCATCCAACTTTGCTACCTTTCTCCTGGCATTTCAGGATACGCTGGATAAAGACCGAATAGAATGAAATGAAAAACTGCTATTAGATCACCGGTGCTATTAGATAGGAGCCCCTCTCTGGGACTTATCACAGGATGCAATCAGTCACGTTTATTTTCTCATTCTATTTAAACCTGCCACCCCCCAGAAAACAATTCTCATGAAATTATTTTAAATTTTCTAATTTTAAATTTTGTTTATTTATTTATTTACATTTTATTTGAAAGACAGAGATCTTCCATGTTCTGGATCATGTCCCAAATGTCTGCAAAAAGCAGGGCTGGACCAGGCATAAGCCAGGATCTGGGAACTCAGCCTGAGTCTCCTATGTGGGTGGCAGGGACCCAAGTACTTGAGTCCTGCTGCCTCCGAAGATGTGCATTTGTAGGAAGCTGGATCAGAACAGAGTGGTCTCAAGACAGGCACCCTAATATGGGATGTGAATGTACTAAGCAGTGACTTAACTCCAGAGCCAAATGCCCACGCCACCCACTCCACCCCAGGAAAATTCTCAACAAACACCCTAGGTACAGTTCCTTTGTTGTAAACTTAGATACATTTATTTAGATTACTTTTTAAAATATTTATTTATTTATTTGGAAGAGTTACAGAGAGACAAACAGATAGGGAGGTCTTCTATCAGCTGGTTCACTCCCCAAGGCCTCATTGGCCAGGGCTGAACCAGACTGAAAGCAGGAGCCAGGAGCTTCATCCAGGTCTCCCATGTGGGTGGCCCAAACACTTGGGCCATCTTCCACTGTTTTTCTAGGTCAATAGCAGGGAGCTGGACTGGAAGTGGGACAGCTGGGGCATGGACTGATGCTGTGCCACAATGCCATCGCCTACTTACTTTTTAAAAGCTTTATGTATATATGTATGTATTTGAAAGACAGAGCAGGCCGGCGCCGTGACTCAACAGGCTAATCCTCCACCTTGCGGCGCCGGCACACCGGGTTCTAGTCCCGGTTAGGGCACCGGATTCTGTTCCGGTTGCCCCTCTTCCAGGCCAGCTCTCTGCTATGGCCCGGGAGTGCAGTGGAGGATGGCCCAAGTGCTTGGGCCCTGCACCTGCATGGGAGACCAGGAGAAGCACCTGGCTCCTGGCTTCGGATCAGCGCAGTGCGCCGGCCGCGGCAGCCATTGGAGGGTGAACCAACGGCAAAGGAAGACCTTTCTCTCTGTCTCTGTCTCTCACTGTCCACTCTGCCTGTCAAAACAAAACAAAACAAAAAAAAAAAAAAGAAAGAAAGACAGAGCAAGAGAGAGAAAAGAGAGGGAGAAGATAGATAGATAGATAGATAGATAGATAGATGATAGAGATCTTCCATTCCCTGAATCACTCCCCAAATGTTCATAACACATAACCTCGTTAAGGCCTAGCTGAAGCCAGGAACCAGAAACTCTATCCTGGTCTCTCACATGTGTTTAAAGGGCACAGGTACTTTGGCCATCATCTGCTGCCTTCTCAGGTACATTACCAAAAAAGCTGGATTAAAAATGGAGTAGCCAGGACTCAAATCTGTGCTGAGATATGGGACACCATCTTCACAAGCAGTGGCTTAACCACCCTGTGCCACAACACCAGTTTCTAGTCTACCTTACTTTTTGTCCTGTTTTATATTTACCTTAACTTCTTTGATTAAACAAGTAAATTTTAATTGAACACTTGTTATATGCCAGAAACTGTTTTAGGACAAGATCTCTACCATTAGGGCATTTACATATTCATTAGGATAAGTCAGAAAATGCATATGTAAGCAAATGTCTTGGTATTATGTCAAGTGGAAATACAAGCACAGCATCAAAAACTAAGTCAGGAAAGGCATATTGGGAGTGTTGGGGTATATTATTTAATGTAAAGAGCTCAGAAAACAACTTGGGTAAGGTAACATTTGAGGAGACCTAGAAAAAGCAAGGGAAGGAGCCTTGTGGCTATTCAGAGGAGAGATTCAGACAGGCTGAGTTGGGAGCATGATCAGTGGGTTTGAAGAGCAGCAAGGAGGTTGGTGGGGCTGGAACCCATGAAGCAACTGGGAGGGTGATGGGACCAGAGGTCAGAGAGCTGCCTAGAGAACCAGCACACATGAGTCTTAATTATAGAGATTTGATATAACTCTAAGGGGGAAGGAAAGACATAGGAGGGTTGTGAAAAGTATATTGAGACAATTATATATATATATATATATATATATATATATATACATATATATTTTTTTTTTGACAGGCAGAGTGGATAGTGAAAGAGAGAGACAGAGAGAAAGGTCTTCCTTTTTGCCGTTGGTTCACCCTCCAATGGCCACTGCGGCCAGCGCATCTCGCTGATCCGAAGCCAGGAGCCAGGTGCTTCTCCTGGTCTCCCATGCGGGTGCAGGGCCCAAGGACTTGGGCCATCCTCCACTGCCTTCCCGGGCCATAGCAGAGAGCTGGCCTGGAAGAGGGGCAACCGGGACAGAATCCGGCGCCCTAACCGGGACTCGAACCCGGTGTGCCGGCGCTGCAAGGTGGAGGATTAGCCTGTTAAGCCACAGCGCCGGCCCGACAATTATATTTTTAAAAGGCTCCCGATGGCTACTTTATTGTGAGGGAGACAAGGATGGGAATCAAGGAGCCCAGATAGAACACTTTCTGCAGTTCTATGGCACATTATGATTTTCTAACAGTGTAGGTGATAAGAAATGTTCAGAATCTGGATATATTTGGAGTACTCAGCTAAGAGAATTTGTGAGCAGATTAGGTGTGCAGTAAATAAGGAAGAAGAGTTAAGAATGATTGAAGCGGTGCCGACACTGTGGCATAGCGGGTTAAGCCACCACCTGCAGTGCCGGCATCCCATATGGGCGCTGGTTCGAGTCCCAGCTGCTCCACTTCCTATCCAGCTCTCTGCTATGGCCTGAGAAGGCAGTAGAGGATGGCCCAAGTGCTTGGGCCCTTGCACCTGCGTGGGAGACCTGGGAGAAACTCCTGGCTCCTGGCCTTGGATTGGCGTAGCTCCAGTCGTTGTGGCTAATTAGTGGACCAGTGAATGGAAGACCTCTCTTTCTCTGACTCTCTTTCTCTTTCTGTATAACTCTGACTTTCAAATAAATAAAGAAATCTTAAAAAAAAAAAAAAGTGGTAGGGGCCGGCGTTGTGGCGCAGCGGGTTAACACTCTGGCTGGAAGCACCGGCATCCTATATGGGCTCTGGTTCAAGACCCAGATGCTCCACTTCCAATCCAGCTCTCTGCTATGGCCTGGAAAGGCAGTGGAAGATGGCCCAAGTCCTCAGGCCCCTGCACCCACGTTGGAGACCTGGAAGAGGCTCCTGGCTCCTGGCTTCAGATCAGCACAGCTCCAGCCATTGCGGCCAACTGGGGAGTGAACCATCAGATGGAGGGCCTCTCTCCCTCTCTCTCTGCCTCTCCTCTCTCTGTGCAACTTTGACTTTCAAATAAATAAATAAACTTTTTTTTTTTTTAAAAGAAGTGATCATCAAAGAAGAACGTACTTTTCTCTGAAGGGAGGCGAGAACTTCCCCTTTGCTTATGGCTTTGTCTAAATACTGACAATGTTTGTGGATTCAGAAAGTTTCCATAGCCTAGGAAGCACATGTTAAGAGCCTTCGGTGATCACTGATGTCATACACAAGAATGTTAATTCTTAAATTAACAACAGGAGTCATTGTGCACTAAATTCCCATGCAGGACCTCTGTCCTCAAAGAGTTGGATTATGAGAGTTAATAGTAAAACTTGTTCCCAAAGATTTACTTCGTTTTAGTGTATTAATTGGAAGATACACTTATGTCTCATAAGTTATAGTTATGTCTAAGTGCTTGCAAAAGAGGTATCATTCTTGGGTTCTTCTTCAAAGTTAATTAAGTTTCTCAAGACAAAAGTGATTAAAAATAAAGAAATATATAAATTAAACCTCAAAATGGTTTACTCTTATTGAATTAAATTTTTTTTTTCATTTTTGTAAAAATAATTCTTCTGTTTTTTAACTGCACAGTAGGGTAACAATACTAATGATAACATATTGTATATTTCTAAATAGCTAGAAAAAAACTTTTGAATGTTCACAGAACAAAGAAATCTTGAATATATGAAGTTATGGATGCTAAATATCCTAATTTGATAATTAAAATGTATGCATGTATAAAAAGACTACATTGTACCTCATAAATATGTACAATTATTGTGTGTCAATAAAAACAAATAATCTAATAAAAACTAATGCTAATCCAGTCTTAAGGACAGAAACTATTGCCTTGAGAATTAGGTTTTCAACACATTCTTTTGGGAGGACATAGTAAAGTCGGATCATATTTCAAAATAAAAAAAGAACCTGAATTTTATAGCATCTATCTCTATTAAAAAGTAATGATGAGGGGTTGGTGCTGTGGCGCAGCAGGTTAAAGCCCTCGCCAGAAGCGCCAACATCCCATATGGGTGCCAGTTCTAACCGCGGCAGCTCCTTTTCTGATCTAGTTCCCTGCTATGACCTGGGAAAACAGTGGAAGATGGCTCAAGTCATTGGGCCCTGCACCTGTGTTGGAGACCTGGAAGAAGCTCCTGGCTCCTGGCTTTGGATCAGTGTAGGTTCAGTCATTGTGGCCATCTAAGGAGTGAACCAGTGGATAGAAGACCTCTCTCTCTGTCTCTACCTCTCTCTGTAACTCTTTCTTTCAAATAAATAAAAAATAATTCTTAAAAAAAAAAAAAAAGTCATGACGAGGGGCCAGTTCTGTGGCTTAGAGGGTAAAATCCCTGACTGCAGTGCTGGCATCCCATGTGGACACCAGTTTGAGTCCTGGCTGCTCCACTTTTGATCTAGCTTTTTACCATGGCCTGAGAATAGAAGTTGGCCCAAGGACTTGGGCCTGCACCCACATGGGGGACCCAGAAGAAGCTTCTGGCTCCTGGTTTCAGATTGGCCCAGTTCTGGCCATTGTAGCCATCTGGGGAGTAAACCAGCGGATGGAAGATCTCTCTCGCTCTCTCTGCCTCTGCCTTTCTGTAACTCTGCCTTTCAAATAAATAAATAAATCTTTTAAAAAAAAGATGATGGGGGCCGGTGCCGTGGCTCACTTAGTTAATCCTCCGCCTGCGGCGCCAGCATCCCAAATGGGTGCCGGGTTCTAGTCCCAGTTGCTCCTCTTCCAGTCCAGCTCTCTGTTGTGGCCAGGGAGGGCAATGGAGGATGGCCTAAGTGCTTGGGCCCCTGCACCCGTATGGGAGACCAGGAAGAAGCACCTGGCTCCTGGCTTCATATCAGTGCAGCTCTGGCTGTTGCAGCCATCTGGGGAGTGAACCAATGGAAGGAAGACCTTTCTCTCTATCTCTCCCTCTTGCTGTCTGTAACTCTACCTCTCAAATAAATAAAAATAAAATCTTTAAAAAAATATGATGAGGGGGCAGAGCCAAGATGGCGGATAGTGAGGACGTGCGCCTTAGTTTGGGAAAATAAAGTTTCATAAAAGTGGAATTACTGTAGCCTCAGGAAAAGACTCAAGAAAAAAACTGCAGAGGAAACGCTTCCGGATCTAGTGGGTGCGACACAGAGGACTTACAGGGAGCCCACCGCGTGGAAAACCAACCGAGACGAGCCGAGCGGCGGGAGACGAGCCAGAGCCACAGAATCTCGCCAGCGCGGGAACCAACGGAGGAGGGTAAGACATTGGGGGGGGGGGGAACAGAGGCTTCTCCCTTCACTCACCAAGCAAAACAAAGAGCACCGTGATTTTACATATGTAAAGCGCAGCCAAACTCAGTAACTTTAGCGAAACTCGAGAACACATTGAGGGCTGCATAAACTCTTTGTGTGGTCCCAGGGGTAGATCAAACGAATACTCACAGAGGCCAGATTTCAACTACCCTCAACTCCACTCCCAACTGAGTCAAAAAAAAAAAAAAAAAAGATAGAGCGATCCAGCAAGAAGCAAGGGAGTGAGCAATCTGGGAGAGTCGCTCTTTGCACAGCCTTAAACCTGAAGAATCAAGCATAGCTCTCTGGCCACACCCATCACAGCCCCTAAGGATCCAACAAAGCAGACAGCTCACTTAGAGGCATAGTATAACGAGAAAAAAAACACCACAGCAAAAAAAAAAAAAAAAAAAAAACCACCATAAATTATCTCCAACATGCCAAACAACAAACATAGACGCCGAGGTAACAAGAGCAAGGAAGACACTATGACGCCCCCAAGTGAACAAGACACGCCAATGCAAGATTATGAAGATGAAGAGATAGAGGAAATGCAAGAAGCAGATCTCAAAAAATTGATAAGAACATTAAGAAGTTCTCAAAAACAAATTCTTGAACTACAGAAATCCTTAATGGACAAGATAGAAAATCTCTCTCGTGAAAATGAAATATTAAGGAGGAATCAAAATGAAATGAAACAACTAGTAGAACATGAAACTGAGATAGTGACCAAAAACCACAATGAAATGAAGAATTCAATAGATCAAATGACAAACACATTAGAGAGCCTTAAAAACAGAATGGGTGAAGCAGAAGAGAGAATATCGGAATTAGAAGACAGAGAACAGGAAAGGAAACAGTCAAATCAAAGAAAAGAAGAAGAAATCAGAAATCTAAAAAATACTGTCAGGAATCTACAGGATACTATTAAAAAACCCAACATTCGGGTTCTAGGAGTTCCTGAAGGCATGGAGAGGGAGAAAGGATTAGAAGGCATTTTTAGTGAGATACTAGCAGAAAATTTCCCAGGTTTGGAGAAGGACAGAGACATCCTAGTACAGGAAGCTCATAGAACCCCTAATAAACATGACCAAAAGAGATCCTCACCACGACACGTTGTAATCAAACTCACCACAGTGAAACACAAAGAAAAGATCCTAAAATGTGCAAGAGAGAAACGCCAGATTACTCTCAGAGGATCTCCAATTAGACTTACAGCTGACTTCTCATCAGAAACCCTACAAGCCAGGAGAGAATGGCGAGATATAGCCCAGGTACTAAGAGAGAAAAACTGCCAGCCCAGAATATTATATCCTGCAAAGCTCTCATTTGTGAATGAAGGTGAAATTAAGACCTTTCACAGCAAACAGAAATTGAAAGAATTTGTCGCCACTCGTCCAGCCCTGCAAAAGATGCTTAAAGATGTCTTACATACAGAAACACAGAAACATGGTCACCAATATGAAAGAAGGTAAAGGAAGGAAACCTCACAGCAAAAGATCACAGGAATCTCAAACCACATATTAGAAAATATCTTTGGCAAATGGCAGGGCAAAGTTACTCCTTCTCAATAGTCACATTGAATGTTAATGGCTTGAACTGTCCAGTTAAAAGACACTGATTGGCTGATTGGGTTAAGGAACAAAACCCATCTTTTTGCTGCTTACAAGAAACTCATCTTTCCAATAATGATCCATACAGGCTGAAAGTGAAAGGCTGGAAAAAGATATACCATGCCAACAGAAATGAAAAAAGAGCGGGCGTAGCCATCTTAATATCGGACAACATAAACTTTACCACAAAAACTGTCAGGAGAGACAAAGAGGGGAACTATTTAATGATTAAGGGATCCATTCAACAGGAAGATATAACGATTATCAATGTATATGCACCTAATCACAGGGCACCAGCTTATTTAAAAGACTTGTTAAGGGACTTAAAGGGAGACTTAGACCCCAATACAATAGTACTGGGGGACTTCAATACTCCACTCTCAGAGACAGACAGATCAACAGGACAGAAGATCAACAAGGAGACAGCAGATTTAAATGACACTATAGCCCAAATGGATCTTACAGATATCTACAGAACATTTCATCCTACATCTAAGGGCTTTACATTCTTCTCAGCAGTACATGGAACCTTCTCTAGGATTGACCACATACTAGGCCATAAAGCAAGTCTCAGAAAATTCAAGAGAATTAGAATCATACCATGCAACTTCTCAGACCACAAAGGAATGAAATTGGAAATTAGCAACTTGGGAATCCCCAGAGCACGTGCAAACACATGGAGATTGAACAACATGCTCCTGAATGAACAATGGGTCATAGAAGAAATTAAAAGAGAAATCAAAAATTTTCTGGAAGTATATGAGGATAACAGCACAACATACCAAAACCTATGGGATACAACAAAAGCAGTGTTAAGAGGAAAGTTTATATCAATAGGTGCCTACATCAAGAAATTGGAGAGGCACCAAATAGATGAGCTTTCAAGTCATCTCAAGGATCTAGAAAATCTGCAGCAAACCAAACCCAAACCCAGTAAGAGAAGCGAAATAATTAAAATCAAAGAAGAAATCAACAGGATTGAATCCAAAAAAACATTACAAAAAATCAGCCAAACGAGGAGCTGGTTTTTTGAAAAAATAAACAAAATTGACACCCCATTGGCCCAACTAACTAAAAAAATAAGAGAAAAGACCCAACTCAATAGGATCAGAGATGAAAAGGGAAACATAACAACAGACACCACAGAAATAAAAAGAATCATCAGAAATTACTACAAGGACTTGTATGCCAGCAAACAGGGAAATTTATCAGAAATGGACAGATTCTTGGACACATACAACCTGCCTAAATTGAGCCAGAAAGACATAGAAAACCTAAACAGACCAATAACTGACACAGAAATTGCAACAGTGATAAAGGCCCTCCCAACAAAGAAAAGCCCAGGACCAGATGGATTCACTGCTGAGTTCTACCAGACATTTAGAGAAGAACTAACTTCAATTCCTCTCAAAATATTCAGAACAATAGAAAAAGAGGGAATCCTCCCAAATTCTTTCTATGAAGCCAGCATCACCTTAATTCCTAAGCCGGGAAAAGATGCAGCATTGAAAGAGAATTACAGACCAATATCCCTGATGAACATAGATGCAAAAATCCTAAATAAAATTCTGGCCAATAGAATGCAACAACACATCAGAAAGATCATCCACCCAGACCAAGTGGGATTTATCCCCGGTATGCAAGGATGGTTCAACGTCCGCAAAACAATCAACGTAATACACTACATTAACAGACTGCAGAAGAAAAACCATATGATTCTCTCAATAGACGCAGAGAAAGCATTTGATAAAATACAACACCCTTCATGATGAAAACTCTAAGCAAACTGGGTATGGAAGGAACATTCCTCAATACAATCAAAGCAATATATGAAAAACCCACGGCCAACATCCTATTGAATGGGGAAAAGTTGGAAGCATTTCCGCTGAGATCTGGTACCAGACAGGGATGCCCACTCTCACCACTGCTATTCAATATAGTTCTGGAAGTTTTAGCCAGAGCTATTAGGCAAGAAAAAGAAATTAAAGGGATACAAATCGGGAAGGAAGAACTCAAACTATCCCTCTTTGCAGATGATATGATTCTTTATTTAGGGGACCCAAAGAACTCTACTAAGAGACTACTGGAACTCATCGACGAGTTTGGCAAAGTAGCAGGATATAAAATCAATCCACAAAAATCAAGAGCCTTTGTATACACAGGCAATGCCACGGCTGAGGAAGAACTTCTAAGATCAATCCCATTCACAATAGCTACAAAAACAATCAAATACCTTGGAATAAACTTAACCAAAGACGTTAAAGTTCTCTACGATGAAAACTACAAAACCTTAAAGAAAGAAATAGAAGAGGATACCAAAAAATGGAGAAATCTTCCATGTTCATGGACTGGAAGAATCAATATCATCAAAATGTCTATTCTCCCAAAAGCAATTTATACATTCAACGCAATACCAATCAAGATACCAAAGACATTCTTCTCAGATCTGGAAAAAATAATGCTGAAATTCATATGGAGACACAGAAGACCTCAAATAGCCAAAGCAATCCTGTACAACAAAAACAAAGCCGGAGGCATCACAATCCCAGATTTCAGGACATACTACAGGGCAGTTGTTATCAAAACACCATGGTACTGGTACAGAAACAGATGGATAGACCAATGGAACAGAATAGAAACACCAGAAATCAATCCAAACATCTACAGCCAACTTATATTTGATCAAAGATCCAAAACTAATCCCTGGAATAAGGACAGCCTAGTCAATAAATGGTGCTGGGAAAATTGGATTTCCATGTGCAGAAGCTTGAAGCAAGACCCATACCTTTCACCTTACACAAAAATCCACTCAACGTGGATTAAAGACTTAAGTCTACGACCCGAAACCATCAAATTATTAGAGAGCATTGGAGAAACCCTGCAAGATATAGGCACAGGCAAAGACTTCCTGGAAAATACTCCAACAGCACAGGCAGTCAAAACCAAAATTAACATTTGGGATTGCATCAAATTGAGAAGTTTCTGTATTGCAAAAGAAACAGTCAGGAAAGTGAAGAGGCAACCAACAGAATGGGAAAAAATATTTGCAAACTATACTACAGATAAAGGGTTGATAACCAGAATCTACAAAGAAATCAAGAAAATCCACAACAACAGAACAAACAACCCACTGAAGAGATGGGCCAAGGACCTCAATAGACATTTCTCGAAAGAGGAAATCCAAATGGCCAACAGACACATGAAAAAATGTTCAAGATCACTAGCAATCAGAGAAATGCAAATCAAAACCACAATGAGGTTTCACCTCACTCCGGTGAGAATGGCTCACATCCAGAAATCTACCAACAATAGATGCTGGAGAGGATGTGGGGAAAAAGGGACACTAACCCACTGTTGGTGGGAATGCAAACTGGTTAAGCCACTATGGAAGTCAGTCTGGAGATTCCTCAGAAACCTGAACATAACCCTACCATACAACCCAGCCATCCCACTCCTTGGAATTTACCCAAAGGAAATTAATTTGGCTAATAAAAAAAAAGCCATCTGTACATTAATGTTTATTGCAGCTCAATTCACAATAGCTAAGACCTGGAACCAACCCAAATGCCCATCAACATTAGACTGGATAAAGAAATTATGGGACATGTACTCCATAGAATACTATACAGCAGTAAGAAACAATGAAGCCCAGTCATTTGCAACAAGATGGAGGGATCTGGAAAACATCATGCTGAGTGAATTAAGCCAGTCCCAAAGAGACAAATATCATTTGTTTTCCCTGATCGGAGACAACTGAGCACCAAAGGGGAAACCTGTTGAAGTGAAATGGACACTATAAGAAACCATGACCTGATCAGCTTTTGTCCTGACTCTAGATGTACAATGTAATACTTTATCCTTTTTAGTATTTGTTTTTGTTGTTGTTGTTGTTGTTGTCCTAGTACTAGTGGTTGATCTCAGTAATTAACACACAATTATTCTTAGGTGTTTAAATTTTAACTGAAAAGTGATCCCTGTTAAATCTAAGAGTGGAAAAAGAGAGGGAGGAGATACACAATTTGGGACATGCACAATCAGTCTTGCCCCAAATGATGGAGTTAGAAATGTGCCAGGGGATTCCAATACAATCCCATCAAGGTGGCATGTACCAATGCCATCTCACTAGTCCAAGTGATCAATTTCAGTTCACATTCGATTGCTTGGGTAGGTCTAAGAAACAAAGGGATCACACAAACAAGACAAGTGTCTGCTAATACTAACTGATAGAATCAAAACGGGAGAGAAAGATCCAGCATGGGAAGTGGGATACACAGCAGACTCATAGAATGGCAGATGTCCTAAACAACACTCTGGCCTCAGAATCAGCCCTTAAGGCATTCAGATCTGGCTGAAGAGCCCATGAGAGTATTGTAGGCATGGAAAGCCAAGATACCATGGAAAAGAAAAAAAGAAGAAGACCTAAATGAACGATCTCTGTTAGTGAGATCCCAGTGGAAAGAACGGGGCCATCAAAGAAGGAGGTACCTTTCTCTGAAGGGAGGAGAGAACTTCCACTTTGACTGTGACCCTATCGGAATAAGATCAAAGTCAGCGAACCCTAAAGGCTTCCATAGCCCTGGCAACTCATGACTAGAGCCTAGGGAGATTACTGACGCCATGAACAGGAGTGTCAAATTGTTAAGTCAGCAATAGGAGTCACTGTGTACTTACATCCCATGTGGGATCTGTCCTTAATGTGTTGTCTAATGTGCAGTGATGCTATAACTAGTACTGAAACAGTATTTTTACACTTTGTGTTTCTGCGTGGGTACAAACTGATGAGATCTTTACTAATTATATACTGAATCGATCTTCTGTATATAAAGATAATTGGAAATGAAAAAAAAAAACCTGGTGTTAAATTGGAAATGGCATAGAAAATTAATTAATTTTTAAAAAAATATTATGTAGGATCTCTGCCTTTAATGTGCTGTTCACTCTTATTTAATGCTATAACTAGTACTCCAACAGTATTTTTTTTTTCCACTTTGTGTTGCTATATGGGGGCAAACTGTTGAAATCGTTACCCAATATATACTAAACTGATCTTTTGTATATAAAGAGAATTGAAAATGAATCATGATGTGATTGGAAGGGGAGAGGGAGCGGGAAAGGGGAGGGTTGTGGGTGGGAGGGAAGTTTTGGGAGGGGGAAGCCATTGTAACCCATAAGCTGTACTTTGGAAATTTATATTCATTAAATAAAAGTTTAATAAAGAAACAACCACAAGAGCAAACCAAAAAAAAATATGATGAGGTGGGCATTTAGCTTAGTATTTAGGATGTCATTATCAGAGTACCTGGATTCAATTCCTGGCTCCAGCCCCTGACTCCCGCTTCCTGCTGATACAGACCCTGGGAGACAGAGGTGAAAACTGAAGTAATTGGGTCCCTGACACACACATGGGAAACCTGGATTACAGTCCCAGCTTCCAGCCTCAGCCTTGTCCCAGCCCTAGCCATTTAGGGAGTAAACCAGCAGATGGGGGCTTCCTGCCCCTCTGTGTTGCTCTCTGTGTGTCTCCTCTACATTTTGTAAAAAAGTGTTGATTACTGAATCAATTTTGTCTTGAGTAACTGAAGACTCTACTGGTAATAACTAAGATAGGAAATATGGAGAAAAGAGAGTAGGCATTTGTGTAGTGGAGGTAGAGACCAGGAATTGTGAATACCTTACACTCGGGATGTGCTATTCAATATTCATGTGGGAATGCATAGTGTGTGGTTGGATTATGAATCCAAAATTTCAGGGAAAGATCAAATTTGTAAATGAAAATTTGGATATTGTCAGAATGGAGATGGTGTTTAAAGCCAAAAGCCAAGATAAAGTCACTTGGAGAGAATGCAAACACAGAAGAGAAGCACTTATCTCAGGCAATCAACATCAAGAGGTCAGAAAGGTGTGAAAAAACAGCAAAAGACATGAACAAGAGGGATTTATGAGGTGGACAGAGAACCTGGTGTCTTGTAAAATCTTTGTGTTATGAAGCAAAAGTTAACAATTCTGTCAAATGCTGATGGGCCAGGTAAAATAAAAATTGAGACTTGGGCATTCAATTTGAAAAATTGGTGATCATGTTAGAACTAGTTTGCTGATGCTGGGGGCAAAATTCCATTGGTGATTTCACAGATAAATGGAAGGACAGGAATGAGAATTAATGGGAGCAAAAACACAGGAGAGGAGAGGAAGGGAAATGTGAGATAAAGAGGTTATTTTCATTTTCTTTTGTTTTAAAATTTATCTGAAAGGTAGAGTTACAGAGAGCATGTTCACAAGAGAAAGGGACACACACACACAGAGATAGAGAGGTAAAGAGAGAGAGGGAGGGAGAGAGAGAGAGAGAGAGAGAGGGAGAGAAGGAGAGAGAGACAGAATCTTACATCTACTGGTTCACTCTCCAGATGGCTACAATGGCCAGAGCTGGGCTGATCTGAAGCCAGGACCCAGGAACCTCTTTCAGGTCTCCTATGTCAGTTCAGGGGCCCAAGTACTTGTGCTATCTTCTGCTGCTTTCCCAGGCACAGTAGCAGGGAGATGTATTGGAAGTGGAGCAACAGGAGCCCACATGGGATGCTGGTACTGCAGACAGCTGCTTAACTCACCATGCCACAACGGTGGTCCCTTTCATTTTTTTTAGAAGTGAGAGAAATGGGGAAGGTTTATAGGCTGATAACAAAGGACAAGTAAAGAGGGTGAAAACGATAATATGAGAGAGAGAGAGAGAGAGAGAGAGAGAGAGAGAGAGAATTCATGGTAGTGGTATTCTTGAACACAGATGAAGAGGTTAGGATCCAGAAAGTGGAAGGTTGTCTTCAGATAGGAGTGCTGACAATGTATGCCTCTAGTAACAGAAGGAATGTGTGTATGAGGGGTGGATGCAAACGGGCTGATGTGCATGGCTTGGAGTATGCAATTTTCTGCTATCAATCTTATTTTCTTAGAGAAATGAGAACTAAAACCATTGGTGAAGGGTGAGGATGGAAGAGGAGATATTGCAGGCTTGTTAAAGGGAAAGGTATTAAATGGTTGTCCAAAAGACTGAAAAATGAAAGAGGTTAGGGAACATTTTAGGCAGTCCCAAGGGCTTATCTGAGAGAATACTGGTTTTGAATTTAAAGATTTAAAGATCTGTCAGCACCCAGTCACACCACAGGAATAGGTATGGAATAAGCAGAGAGCTCAGTTGATCAGAAGACACTTTTTCCAGATGGGTAGACTAGGAAAATGTGTAAGAGGGAGTTGTAGGTGTATACCAGTAGGTGCTACAATAATTGACCATGACTACTGAGCCCAGAAAGAGGGAAGAAAGGACCCAAATGGAGTGAAGGGCAGTGAATAATGGTGGCTGGGACACAAGGATATAGGGTCAAAGAATTTTTAGAACTGTGCTACTAGATGGAGTGAGTTAGAAATATAAGAGCACACACTTGCAGTGTAGTATACAAACTGTGCTGCACCTAGTAATTTCTTTCCTTTTCTTCCTGAACATTTAAATCTAGCAGTACTGGGGAGAGGCATTACGGCACAGAGGGTTACGCTACCACCTGAGATGTCCGCATCCCATACTTGTGTGCTTGAGTCCTGAATGTTCTGTTTCTGATCCAGCTTCTTTCTGATGCATCCTGTGAGGCAACAGATGATGGCTCAAGTACTTGGGCCCATGTGGGAGATGCAGATGTAAGTCTAGGTTCCTGGCTTTTGCTTAGTTCAGCCCTGGTTATTGCAGACATTTGGGGAGTGAACCAGTGTTGGTCTCTCTCTCTCTCTCTCTCTCTCTCTCCCCCCCCTCCCTATCCCTCTTCTCTTTGTCTCTGCCTTCCAAGTAGATTTAAATAAATATAAAATAAAAACCATTTAAATATCCAGTAGTACTAAATGGTCTAGTAAAAACTTAAGGCTCATTTAAATATCATTCACGTGAACTCAAATAGTGATATTCAAAGCTGTGAATTAAAAAACCCTTATACAGTTTTTTTTTTCCATTCAGGCAACAATAATCACATGTATGTTATCATTGCTCAGAGGCAAGAAAAGAGCAGTAGTCTGTTGATGACTAAATTTGTCAGTACTTGAAATGTTCCAAGAGTCAATATTTAATTAACAAATTGCCTTGCTGATTTCACAGATGGCACATACAAGAGTGTTACATATAGAATAAGAATTAATGACTCCCTATTTAGGAAAACATTTATATATATATATATATCTTTGATAACCAAAACTGTAAACTGAAGAAATTAGAAAGATTGAGGAGTACTCATTAAAAATATCGTTGTGCCAGAATATGTAAGGAAAGCAGCCTACATAAAATGAAATGATATCTCTTACGTGGTTTAAATCTTGAGTACAATCACATCTTACACCTAGCAGGTACGACACAATTGCTTGTTCAGTGAATCAAATGAAGCATCAAATAAATGATGATTAGTCATCTATCATGACACTTGTGTACAAAAAAACCTTTTCCGGCCGGCGCCGCGGCTCATTAGGCTAATCCTCCACCTTGCGGCGCCGGCACACCGGGTTCTAGTCCCGGTCGGGGCACCGATCCTGTCCCGGTTGCCCCTCTTCCAGGCCAGCTCTCTGCTGTGGCCAGGGAGTGCAGTGGAGGATGGCCCAAGTGCTTGGGCCCTGCACCCCATGGGAGACCAGAAGCACCTGGCTCCTGCCATCGGATCAGCGCAGTGCGCCGGCCGCAGCGCGCTCACCGCGGCGGCCATTGGAGGGTGAACCAACGGCAAAAGGAAGACCTTTCTCTC